>NC_140292.1:11479911-11492284 GCF_964030765.1 Micromesistius poutassou | reverse complement strand
CAAATATCTCCAAGCAGAGACTTGGACGGACCACAAAACCAACTCACAAAAATGCCTGCTGGAAAAAAGAACGCGCCGTGCAAATGAAGCACAATTGCATCACGGAGAAATGATCTAATGCTAAGCGAAAACACGTGTTTTCATGTCTCTCAATAAAAGCCCCCTGCGTCACTCTTTCAAAGGCTTCACATTGTTTGGCCCAAACATGACCATGAGGTTTAATGTTCAATCGTTAAAAGGTCAAAGGGTTTTGGGTTTGAGGCCGGCTGCCAAGGCCCCGTTCGCAGTGTCCGCGGCGGGCTGATAAAGAGAGAGCGCAGCCCGGCCGCTGTCGGCTGTTTCCTGGTTCCCTGGCCTTTTCCAGGCAGGCTTTCATGTCTGAGTGAGCCATGTCAAAGATAATGAGAAGGAAATCCCGGACAGGACAGAGGCATTTCCTCCCTCCGCTGAGCTCAGGCACAGATCCTGAACTTTTTCCAAAGTAAAACAAAGTCTATCCATGTTTTCCATGTTTCCCTTGCGTGACTCGGGGCCGACGCCCCTTATGAATCACCGCTCCAAGGAAAACCCGACCCTCAGACAACTCATTTCAGATGAAAAGTGCTGCAGTGGGTAACCTTGTAGGGCTATGGATTGATCCCGGTGCAAATCTGAACTCAAACGCACAGCGGTTTAAAAACATAGGATAAGATATAAATCTGGACTCAAACTGACCGCTGCGGGTTTAAACGCATGCTATGATATCGGTTACCTTTGGGGTTTGGGGTTACCGGGGTAACAATCAGACATTCAGACTTTAGCTCCCCTAATCGGGTCCTGGTGAGTGATCACATGTCGCACTGGTAACAACACATTAGATGTGTGTGTCTAATGTGTAGTGTGTTCAGAATTGATGTGCCTGTGCACCTTATTGTTCCCTGTACACAAACCGTCCCTGACAATGAGGCTATTGTCTGGCGATGAGAACAGTGACCCAGACCAGACGAAATAAAACAACCCAACAACATACACCGCTCTGAGCCACGCTGACCTTGGGGGGGCGGGGGGGGGGGGGTGGGTGGGGGATCTCAATGAAACTATTCAGCTGGGCACTGCCACCGTGCCCATGGGCAATAACGAACACGACTAGTGAGGGGGTGAGAAACCCCTCACTAGCTAGTGGGGGGTGAATACATGTGTTGTCTCACACACACACACACACACACACACACACACACATACACATACACACACACACCCCCTTTACACAGACACACACACTCAGACACCCCCCCCCCCCCCCCCACATACAGGAACAACCATTTAGAAAGTTAAGAACAAGTTATTTATTAGCCGTGCTGTACCCTGAATCACTGAAGAATAGAGTCACTGTTCATTAGAGCATCGCAGCCCAATGCACTTCACTGTCCCCTTACCCAACCCCATGTGCTCACACTGACTGGTGTATTCCATTTACAAATCCTAAGTTCCTGGGACTATGTCTGTGTGTGTGTGCCTGTGTGCCTGTGTGTGTGTGTGTGTGTGTGTGTGTGTGCGTGCGTGTGTGCTCGTGTGTGCTTGTGTGTGTGTGTGTGTGTGTGTGCTTGTGTGTGCTCGTGTGTGCTCGTGTGTGCTTGTGTGTGTGTGTGCTTGTGTGTGTGTGTGTCGTGTGTGTGTGTGTGTGTGTGTGTGTTTCACACTGTAAACCAAGGATCTCTTAGATCAGCTTTTGTAAGCCAATGAAGTTCCAGCTTGTTAACATTCTTCCTCTCACTGCGATTAGGCAGGTTCCCTGTCCATCCAAGTGAACATTGGGGAGGGACTGCGCATCCCATTAGTGGCTGGGTGTGGGTGCCGTTGGTCATGACAGATGAGGTGGTAGTGTTGGTGGGTGTGGGTGGTGTTGGAGATGTAGGTGGAGGATGTGGAGGTGGGTGTGGTGGGTGGTGGTGGTGGTGGTGGTGGTGTCATTTGAGGAGGAGGTTTGGGTGGTGGTGGTGGTGGTGATGGTGGGTGTGGCGTGTGGGTGGTGGTGGTGATTGTGGTGTATGCGGGTGTGGGTGGTGATGGGGGTGGTGGTGGAGAAGGTGGCGGTAGTGGGTGGTGGTAGGAGTGGTGGTGGTGGTAGTGGGGGTGGTGGTGGGGGTAGTGGGGGTGGTGGGGATGGTGGGGATGGTGAGGGTGGTGGTGGTGGTGGGGATGGTGGTAGTGGGGGTAGTGGGGGTGGTGGGATGGTGGTAGTGGGGATGGTGGTGGTGGTGGTGGGGATGGTGGTGGTGGTGGTGGTGGTGGTGGTGGGGGTGCACTCAGACAATATTGTAGTGGGACTAGCCTGTCCCCATTCCTGTCTTTGTCTAAGTGACAGGACAGATTCCTGTGCTCTCAGACTGAGCCACTGCAGACGGCCAAGTGGGCAACACATGTCCCCTCAAGGCACCTCGGGCACAACACAGACACGAGAGGAGAGGTCTGCTGCTGCTACTGCTCTAAAGGTGCTACTAATACTAACACGTTTCGTTTATACAGCACCTGTCATAACCAGTCATAACTTCACTGTCTTAACCATCCCACGGTGCACAGCAGTGCATCGAAATAAGAAAAGATTGATTCCGATTTGAAGCACGTGCACACACGCACACACAGGCGCACACACACACACACGCACGAACACGCACACACACACACACACGCACACACGCACACACACACACACACACGCACACACGCACACACGCACACGCACACACTCACACACAATCAATAAATCTGTCACTCAAAGAAAACAGCTTGTGGATTATAAAAGCAAAAATGTGTTTGTTATTGTGCGTCAATCAAGCTGCTTCAGGTTTACAGCACATATAAAAAAACAGGTTTCCGTCCTTCAAAACCCTTTGTGACGCGTCTGGAAGGCTCTCCACACCCAGCTAATCCACAACGGAACAAACATGTCTGGTCAGTCATGGAGAGGGCGGTAGCCCGATCGATGAATGGAGACGTGCTGTTGTTGTTGTGTTGTTGTTGTTGTTGTAGTAGTAGTAGTAGTAGTGTGTGTGGAGGTGAAAATCTGCATCTAGTGAATAACATGAGCCTTCAAGACTTCCACAACTTAGGTTACAACTAAAAAAAAGCAATATTTCTTTCATTAATCCTAAATCCCTTTATGGAGCGTGGTCTACGGAGAGACAGACTCCAAGCAGAGAGGCAGACAGACAGATGGGCAGATAGACAGAGCGATCAACAGGTAGACAGACAGACAGGTAGAGAGACAGACAGACGGACGGACCGATCAACCGACAGACAGGTAGAGAGACAGACAGACAGACAGACCGATCCACAGACAGACAGATCAGTCTAAAGACAGACAGAGCGATCAACAGGTAGACAGGCAGACAGGTAGAGAGACAGACAGACGGACGGACCGATCAACCGACAGACAGGTAGAGAGACAGACAGACAGATAGACAGACAGACAGGCAGACGGATCAACCGACAGACAGGTAGAGAGACAGACAGACAGATAGACAGACAGACAGGCAGACGGATCAACCGACAGACAGGGAGACAGACAGACAGGGAGACAGACAGACAGGGAGACAGACAGACCTGGTAGCAGTGGGTCCTCTGTGTCCGGCTCATCGTCCAGGCAGAGAACCAGCGGTTCGGTGAACACCTGTTGGAGGAAACCAACACAGAGGGATGAGCCGCTCTCAGTCTCAGTCCCTGGTTGATTTAACACAGCCCCACACAAAGCCCAGAGCCGTAAACAAAACAAAACCGACAAATGCAAATTCAAACTACTACCACCACACACACACACACACACACACACACACACACACACACACACACACACACACGCACACACACGCGCGCGCGTGCACGCACACACAGCGTGCGTTCACTCACCCCGTCGCCCGGAGGCTGCTGCTCATCACCCGTCTCCGTGCAAAGGTCTGCAGGAAATAAAGATCACATTTGTCCAGGGGCGTGACTTCCTGTCAAACAACACAACACGTCGGTCGCTCTGGACCTCAGCTGGGTGGAATGAGTCAAGGATGGACGGCGCTCCTGGGCCGGGGGGAACCCGAGCAGAGAGACGGAGGGCTGCCCAGGTGTGGGTCTATGGGGGGAGAGCACGACTCCCTAGTAGGGTGGGGGTGGGGGTGGGCGTGGGGGTGGGGCTGGTGATGTTATTTGTGGAGGATGAGGCATCAGATGAGGTTGAGGTCAATACAGAGGCAGGGTGATACACTTCCTGCTTGGGTCTACAAGTCGATATGCGCCTGCCGTCTCCATAACAACCATAAACACCCTATCAGAGATTAAGTGGCAGAGACAGGCTGGTCCTGCGTGTGCGTACGTGTGTGCGTGTGCGTGTGCGTGTGCGTGTGCGTGTGTGTGTGTGTGTGTGTGTGTGTGTGTGTGTGTGTTTTGACACATGCTTATTCTTCAGAAAAGGGTGTGGAGGGTGGGTTTTCCTTTGTGTGTGTGTGTGTATGTAGTGTGTGTATGTGAGTGTGTGTATGTGAGTGTTGCTCTGTGTGCATGTGCATATGTGTGTTTGTACACATGTGCATGTATGTCTGTGTGTGTGTGTGTGTGTGTGTGTGTGTGTGTGTGTGTGTGTGTGTGTCTGTGTGTGTGTGTGTGTGTGTGTGTGTGTGTGTGTGTGTGTGTGTGTCTGCATGTTTGTGGATGTAGGGAGGAGAGAGGGGGGGTGCTAAGCAAACAGGCGTGTGTGTGTGTGTGTGTGTGTGTGTGTGTGTGTGTGTGTGTGTGTGTGTGTGTGTGTATGTGTGTGTGTGTGTGTGTGTGTGAGTGTGTGAGGCTGTGTGAGTCCCTGTGTGTGTGTGAGGCGTGCGGGTAGGAACAACACGGTGGAGCCGGCGGTTAGAGAGACTCAGGTTCAACAACGGGCCGTCCCCCGACCACTTCACTATAAACCGTTAAACTAGTAATATTGGCAGATTGGCAAATGTCCAGCATTTGCCAATAAATAGCAAAGACATAGCCTGGAAATCCAGTCCCACATCTAGAAAGCTGTAGGGTCTGGAAACGAGTAATGAAAATGGCCCAACTCGAGGGGCGGCACCAAGCATGCATTTGAAAATATCACTGCACGCGATTGGATAACACTACGACCAATCAGAAGAATACAAGGGGTGACGTATCCAGACCAGCGGAGCTAACCAATAGATAAGACTCTTGCCGTATACGATCTGTAAAACAGCAACGCTTTTGGCCCGCCTTTATCAGATACACCGATGTGATTGGTTAATGTTCTGGGCTGGGGTAATCGGGGAGTGAGTATATTGCTCGTTCCCAGAGTGACTCGCTGAGCAAATTCAAATTGTGCTCTCGCAAGAACTCTGGATTTCCATGGTAGCAAAGACGGTGAACAATGGAAAAATGTAATACTTTGCAGATTCACATTTTTCCGTTCCACATTTGAAAATAGGTGCAAAAACAGTGCAAGGGCTCAGACCTACACCCACGTAGCTCCGTTCGACCTCACCTCCATCACTCTGCTGCCTCCGATCTGTGCTGTGGGTCTCCACCTCAGGGTCTCTGCTGAGTGATGCGATCTGTAACAGAACAGAGAAATCCTCTCGATCGTTCATTCACCATTCATCACGTCAATCGCCCGCATCACGCCCACCTCATCCTCAGAGGTTACATCAAAGTCATCAAAGCTACATCAAAGTACTGGCTTCTCCGACGACGACAGCGCTAAAGCCAGTGAGCTCCCCTTGGAAAGCGTTTGTTTAAGCTTGGGCCTGTGTGATATGATTCATTAATACACGGCTCTTCTCAATGCTGTGGAACGCTCCGTTCACTTGCGTGAGCCTTCCCGACTTCCGGCGGTCAATTATTTTCTGATAATTGACAGAACCCCTAACCCTAAGCATAAAATGACCGCTGTCAAGGAAAGTGGCACTGATTCACGTCTCTCGTATCACTCCACTCCGTAGTCCGGTAACTTATCAACCCCAGCGGATTCGGTTGCTAAGCGACGTCAACGTCTTTGCCGGACTATTTCTCTGCTGATCAACACTACGAATGCTGGTAACAAATGAATTGTAAAAAGACACACCGTGTGAAGTTATTTTTTCGTTTTGGCAAGTAGCCGTGTGATAAGCGGGATAAGGTATAGAACGTTGCCGGTCATTATCAATAATAAGCCCCTCAGAGGCGAAGCAAGACACCTCCGCTTCGCGTCAGCGTCCGGTTCGCCCTGTCGGGGCTTATTTTCCCGATAATGACCGTTTGTCTATACATTATCCCTTACCTAGTCTCAGAAGTAGTTTGCCAGATACGAAACAAGTTGGCAGCAAACCCAGCGCGGCGCAGCCACGGAAGCAAGCACACGACCTGGATCAATTAAGACGGCACCAGACTCTACCCAGACCGAGAGGTCCAACGGGGGCTGGACGGGGCGGTGTGAGGGGTGTGAGGGGCGTTCGGAGGAGGCTGGCTCACCGCTCGGGCCACGCCGGCGTCTTTGAGTCTGCCTCTGAGGGCCGCGATGATGACGTCATGAGGGCAGGGTCCCGGGGCCGAGAGGACCAGCTGGTGGGTCCCGGGGTGGAACCTCAGGACCCCCGAGCTGTCCGACCACAGGCAGTGGCCCCCCGCGACATGGCCGCCGGCGGGGAACGGCGGGCTGAGCAGCCGAAACAAATAAGGAACAGGATTAAAATCCAGATTGCCCCCCCCACACACACACACACGCACACACACACACACTGTGCAAAAGTCGCGTGCTGGGGTAAGGGGTAGCAAATCTTACACAGACACCAACCTTTCCCTATACTTGTGTTATTCCATAACTTTCCTACTTAGTGTCCCTGCTAACATTATAAGCAGCGCAGCACCTATTGCCCTTTCCCCCCCTTCTGCGCTCCCTCTCAGGGTGTCCTCCCCCCGGGTTTAGGTTTGTTTCCCTCTCCTTTGATCCTGTGTCTGTGGCCCGCCGGCGTCCTAATGATTAACTCTGAGAGACACCCCCCCTCCCTCCCCCCCCTCCCCCCCCGCCCCCCCCGCCGCCGCTGACCAGGAGGAAGACTCACGTGGTGAGCGCCCTGAACAGAGTGTGCTCCGGGCTCCGCTGGGCCAGGTGGAGGGGCGTGTCTCCGTCCTGGTTGGGCAGGGTCAGCGCCCGGTGGCTGTGGGGCTGGTGCAGCAGGAAGCGGGAGAGGTGGAGCAGGTCCTGGCGGGCCGCCAGGTGGAGGAGAGTCTCTCTGGGTCGCTGCTGCTGCTGCTGCTGCTGCTGCTGCGCCGCTGGGGGTGTGGAGGGACGTCGTGGTGAAACAAAAAAGAACGTTTTGGTTTGAGTTACAAATAAGAAATATAATTACAAGTAAGAAATGTAAATTAAAAAAATTTATAATGATACTAATGATGACGGTAATGATATTATTAACAATAAACATTCTCGTTTTATGTATGTCCTGTAAAGTAGGTTTTGTAAATAGTCATTTCATGCTGATTATGTTGACCTTGACACTTGACATGATTGATGCAGTTCTATGCAGCAATATGTATTCCCTGATATAACTTTTTGTATCATTTGGTATCCGACCGATATCAGAGACCAGAATCAATGTAGCTGAATCCATCACGAAACCTCATTCGACCTCACCAGTAACATGGCTGTCAACATTCACTTCTGAGGCAGCTAATGAGGGCTTTCACCAACGGTTAAAACACCATCAAATTCGTCTGACGGGCCCAGACATAACAGATAAAGTCTCCCTTTGTGGCTGGCCTGTGCAATCTCTTGATCTCAAAGCATGAGCTCATTTGCACGGCCCTTCCCTTGAGCAGGGAAAAGGAAGGGAAGTGTGAGTGTTTCAAGCCAATCTGTGGACTCACTTCATCTATGGAGCAGGTTGAGGTTATAATCCGCGGGTTCAACATTTCTTACACCATCGGCGTAATGATATGTTCCCTGGATTCATTTTGACCACCAGTAGGATTGGACTTCAGTGACTACAGTCGCGGGGGGAGAGTAGGGTTGAAGCGATTGGCTGAGTGCCAGACACACTGTGGGTAGAGTGAAGTGAGAGAGAGGGATGTTGGAGATTGTGTAAACTGATAGAGACAGAGTGGTCTACAGCAAACTACTCAGAGTCTGGGCTAATCTGCTGGGGGAAAACTAATGGCAGTAATGACCCTGCCTTCTCTGAAACAGGCCGGCAGGCTCGCACAGCACGTCATGTGATAAGGTTTCTGCTCTGTAGCCACATCTTGTCTTATCGAATGAAAAGGGCAACAATCATATCAAGAATACGCCAAGTGCTCTTGTTTATTTAATTATTTAATGTTGGAATAAGGCATGTGTTGTAGCTTATTGTTAAGCTTATTAAGGCATGAAATGCTTTTAAAGAATATCTTACAGTGCTTAGCCAAGTCTACGAAAAGTGTACCAGTAGAAACATATGGCCACTTTGGCCTCATGATACTTATTGCACCACCTTGACTACCATAACCATTAGCATTACATATTTCCCAGTCGCGATTACTGTATAGCCTGAAACTCTGATAAGCAACCACAAATAAACCACTGACTTCATGGGTAAATTAATGTTGGATAAAAGACCAGAGCCCTGAATGTTTTCAATGTTCCAGTAATCGGGGGGTCAGCTTTAAGTGAGGGATTCTGTGGATTTACATGGTGCAGTACATCAGTACCATATCAAACCAGGGCACAACTCCAGGGTTAAGGAAAGCCTAGCCCTGAATTACATCCAACTAGGGCGGACATCAAACCAGGGCTGTGGCTGAGGTTTGATCTCTGATGTGGTCAAATGGAAAACAATAAGCAACAATGTACGCCATCAAAGCAATCCATGTTTCAAACAAAGCCTTCATGATTATAGGGTTAGAAGTCATTTGGCCACTTCACTTCACTTGGGAAGAACAATGAAGCTCATTATCTTGTTCTAGCTTTCATTAGGGAGGTATCTCAAGCATCTGTACTGCTATACAATGCAGTCATATTTAGAACCAGTAACGAATACTAATGATCAGTAGATCAATGAGATGGGACAGACGTCATGTGTTTCCCAAGGATTCTTTTATTTAATTTATTAAACTTTAACTTATTTTACTTCCAACTTTAACCTTCTTGTTAACTTGTGGATTACAAAGTGCTCTGTGATCCAGCAGTCGTCCTGTCACAGCAGAACCTCTGGGGGAGGCAGCAGAGAGCCTGGGCCTGCAGCCCGTCTGAAGGAGGCCCAGTTACACCTGGTCTCCTGTTTGATTTCCGAAGAAAACTCATTTGCAAGCTTGGCTGAAACTTTCAGAAGCTTATCTTAATAAGTGTATCCCTACTGAGGCCAGTCGTGTTGATTTGAAACCTTTAAAGACGCTACAGGTTACCACTGCTGGCCGACTTTGTGTTAACCAATCATGGGACTCCAGCAACATGATTTGATTTGCTAGGCGATTTGCTTGGCGAGACTAAAGCAGACTCTCTTAATGTTACAAATAAAAAACTTTGTCAATAGAAAATAGAGCCCGACCGATACTGGATTTTAGGGTCCGATGCCGATATTAGCGAGTAAAAGATTACCGATATCGATATATCGGCCGATATTCAGGGTATAGATATATCGGCCTTTATTCTATATATATCATGGTATCCTGGGGCTGGAGCAGGTCCTTGGGATTGGCTGCTCACCCTGCAGCAATCCTTCAGACCACCGCAACATCACGTCAAAACCAAGAGCTAAAGGAACCAATGAACTGTAGGGGGAGGAGCTACTGGCCTCCACACAGAACACGCTGTTAAACTGTTTGTGTTGGGAGTGTTGACGTGGATGTGCTCTGCTTAGAGGTTTCAGAGGATATATAAAGAGGTGATTACGTTAATAACTCAACACTATCTCTAAAGTCTTCATAATGGCAAACACATAACGATATATCTGTGTTAGGCCAATATTGGCCGATAAAATCGGCCAACCGGTATATTGGTCGGTAGGGAACCTTTAAAGGTCCCATGACATGCCAGGTGTGAGTGTGATTAGCCGTTACGAGCCGTTTTGAACATCTGGCTCCTCTGACGTCACGAGTGGGCGTTTCAAAACGGCTCGTAACGTCACACCCGCAGCTAATCACACTCACACCCGGTGGCATGTCATGGGACCTTTAAAGTGAACGGAAGGACCGACGCGACGCGCGCTATGAGATCACCTTCTGAGGGAGGTGACGGGGCCTCAGCCGGCCGGCTCCTCCAGGGCTGCAGGACCTCCATGTTGGCCATGGCCTCGGTGATCCTCTGGTCCAGCTCCCTGAGCCCCGCCCCGTCCTCCGCCGGGCCCGCCCCCACCAGGCCCGCGCCGTCCTCAGGTCCGGAGGCGGGGTCCTCGCCGCGGGGGTCCCGGCCCCTCTGCCCCCCCCCGGAGGAGACCAGCCGCTGGAGCTCCAGGTGGCTCCGGGGGTCCAGTCGGGACCGGTTGGCGTGCAGGTAGCCGGCGGCGTCCTGCGCCGCGTCGCTGACGTACTCCAGCGACGCCGTGCCGCCGCACGGCCGCGCCCGCTCGTCCTCCCGGTGGGAGTAGGGGCACACGGAGACCACCTCCACCACGTTGTGGCCTGCGGAGGAACAAAGAGGACGCTGTGGTTGTCATCAGGGATCCACCCATATGGACTTTTTAGGGCTGATACCGATCAGCCTTAGCCCATGACCGATACGCCCATACCGATTTTCTGCTTTTGCTCCCTAAATTTACATCATAAAAATGACACAATGATGATAAGAAATGTTACAAGTCTCTATTTTAAAAAGGAACATTTATTGAACTGTCTGTAAATCATGCAGGGAAAATAAAAATAAAAAAAACATTTTTAAAATTTAAAAACTGCAAAATAAATCAGCCGATGCCGCTACACGTAACAAACGCTATATCCAGTATATCGGTCGATAACTAGTTCTAATGTCCAGAGACGGCTGTGGTTGAGAGCCAAGAGGACGTCATTGTGGGACGTGGAGACGGAGGACCGTACCGGGAACGGTGAACCCCAGACGGCCCTCGCCGCTCCTCGCCCGCGTCACGTGGCTCAGCGTGGAACCTTCCAGCACCACGTAGAAGTCTGTCTCTTCAGAGCGGACGACGGGCTCTCTGAAGGAGATGTAGGCTTCCACCTGACCCTGTAATCAATCACGAACACACTTCATATAGATGACACACGCAACATGTGCTATACGCACGTCACGCCGTTTCAGCCATTTTCCATTTCCACAGTAGAGAATCCAGTGTACACTGACATCACTGCAGTCCCGTTGAAACGCATCATCACATTCCGATAGTTTGTCTGTAAACCGAGGTCAACACGTACCGGGCTGACTGTGATTGATGGCCGACGTCGTAATGGATACGGTGCGGCCTTTGAAACCATTGTTTGAATAAACATTCCACTTTCCATTTTCTAACAGCATTCGCATTCCCTTTCAGAAGCTGCGTGCTCCCATTTGTTTTCATGTTATGACTGCTGCCTGCCAGGCCCTGAACACTCCTTCACCAGCCGGGGAGACATTTCTGGACGGCTTTCTGGACGGCTTTCTGGATGGCTCCGTAGGCAGGACGCCGTCATATTATATACACAGCCAATAACAACACGGGTTATTTTATTCAGTCTCGATATTCATTGGAATACGTTTTGCTCTTGTAAGACCTGAAAACAAATATTTAACCAAAGTAATTATACGGTTTGAAAACTTCCAATATCATTCTAAAACAGTCGTTCTAGAATGGAGTGGTTCATTCGTCACCTAAACTGCCCATGACAAAAGACAGGTAACAATGCATTGCGCCCTGCCTGGCTGGGCATCAATGCAATTGCACGCACCAGTGGCAATCATTTCTCTGCGCTCATCGTCAGGGCTCCATCGCTCATCGCTGTCAGCCACGGTGTTATTATATTTTAAGATGAGGTCATTTAAAGCCATCCAGTCCCCCAGACGTCAGCCACCCAGGCAACCGTCTCCTCTGGGATGGGGCTTCGCTACATAATTGGTGGGTGGAGAGGACCGGGGAGAGATAATGGTGTGGAATACATGTTAGACCTGCACCTTGGTGCTCACATGAAACACGATCAACCTCTCCTTTTAGGAACACATCGTCATCGCAAAGGTCAACAAACGTCTTGTGTTCAGGAGCTGGTGTACCGGATGAGAGAGAGACGGTACCATGACCTAGAACAACACGCATGCACACACACGCAAAGACCATTGTTAAACTTAATAACAACTTATCCTATTCCACTTATTACTTATTATACCAACCTATTGGTTGGCCACCACCTATTAATTATAACGGTTTCACAAATTGTGGATTAGGTAGGGCTACCGTTTGTATTTGAGAACTGTGAGTATAAGCATGGCTAT
>NC_140292.1:11444911-11472411 GCF_964030765.1 Micromesistius poutassou | reverse complement strand
ATAGCACCAACACCGCTTGTGTTGTGTGGGATGACAGATCTCCCCGAACCAGTATTGTAAAAAAAACAGAAATGTTAGGTGTTCCCATGAACGCTGTGAAGTGAACTCACCTTTTGGTCAGTGAGACACAATTACAAAAGATACAATCAAATATTGGTTATGTTTGTGTTTTTTGTTCTTTAGTAGACGGCAATATTTGTTATTTAACAGATCCTCAAGAATAATGGGAGCTGAACAATCAGCTTGAGCTTGAGCTTGAATTAAACACTCTAGCATACTTAGCAAGGTCTAAAACCGGTGTAAGCACAAGATTAGGGAATGTGACTTGTGCAATACTTTAGTTTAGCTTAATAGAACACTGTTGCATTCTCTGAAGTGTTCCAGCCTGTCTCTGTTATTTAACAGAGTTTTCAATGTAGGCAAAGAAGAAAGATAAAGATCACAAATGTGTGTCGTTGTGTGTGTGTGTGTGTGTGTGTGTGTGTGTGTGTGTGTGTGTGTGTGTGTGTGTGTGTGTGTGTGTGTGTGTGTGTGTGTGTGTGTGTGTGTGCATGTGCGTGTGTGTGTGTGTGTGTGTGTGTGTGTGTGTGTGTGTGTGTGTGTGTGTGTGTGTGTGTGTGTGTGTATAACCAGATATCACTTAGTCAAGGCAGTTAAACCAATCAAACAATTGTATAGTAGGCCATACATAATAGGCATAATCAATAGCCAATGCAGCCTAGCAAGTTGGTTGGGTAAATAAATTAATAAAATAAATGGTGTCTTTCCTAATATATGTTTTAAAATTATTTTTGCCACAAAAAAACACAAAAGCACAAATAAATAATTCGTAAATAAATCCTATATGCTAAATATTTCCAAAAAACCCTGATCAGATTCACATTAACATTGCAAACCTGCACACAAATGATTGTTCAGAAATCCATCCTTACAGAGAATTACTTACAAGAATGACATAAACCAAGAGAAACTGCGTTTTAAATGTTGCTGTGTTTTTTTTGTGCAATATTAAAGACACCAAGGCAGCCAACATTATGTCCAAATCGCTTGCATTAGCACGGCCCGGAACGAATGAGCAGGTCGAGTGTGGTGTGCAGCCTGCATTGTCGCGGTTCTCCTGCGCATGCGCTAAATAATAACAAGGCGAAATGAGTCAACAGCGACTGCTGCACACATATACTTGAGATATGCTTCCTGGGGTATTTATTTATTTATTGTTTGTAGTCTCACTGTAATGGATATACTGCAGTAACCAGCTGTTCGTTTTGTTGTTTTCTTCTAAAGCCATACAAGACACAGCTAACACAATAGCCAACCTAGCTCAGTGAGTTTGACGTGTACCATGTAATAACACAGCAACCACACATTGGAGATACTACACTACCCTGCACTGCCTTATCACAATAACAAAGGAAGGACATCGACCATCGGACAGTAGTCTGAACCGACCGTGATCTCTTCATGGACGCCCTGGTCTCTGAAGACATGGAGGGGATCTGCGTGATGCCAGACATGACCATCAAGACCGAGCAGACGGTGGGCGCGATGTCGGAGGAGGCTGGTACCCAGAACGTTGCCATGGGGATCAAGTTCATCCTCCCCAACCGCTTTGACATGAACGTCTGCTCGAGGTTCGTCAAGTCCCTCAACGAGGAGGACAGCAAGAACATACAGGACCAGGTCAACTCTGACTTGGAGGTGGCTTCTGTTTTGTTCAAAGGTAAAAACCGACCAGGCGTGCATTCTGCTATAGTTTACAACCTCACAAGCAATATGCGTCCACTTGTTTCGCTCTATCCACTTTACGCGTGTGTGTGTGTGTGTGTGTGTGCGCGCACGATTATGTAGAGAACTGTGCAAATACAAGATTTTAAGGGATTAATGAATTGTATACTACTATGGTGGCTGAAATATTTGTTATCCTGAAAAGCCTAAACATACTTTCTCGGGTATTTGACGTCTTCTCTTCCCCCGTCTGTTGCAGCGGAGTGTAACATCCAGACCTCGCCGTCACCGGGGATACACGTGCGCCATGTGTACACGCCGTCCACCACCAAGCACTTCTCCCCCATCAAGCAGTCCACCACACTCACCAACAAGCATCGTGGCAACGAGGTGTCTTCCACACCTCTACTGGTGCACTGTAAGTATCCGGAGAACATTGTTCAGATTTAGTCTGCAACGCTAAGACAAGTCCAGCTTCAGCTCAGACGTCACTATGTGGTTTTTTTTTCCAGCATTATCCATCCATCAACTGGCAGCACAAGGAGAAATGGTGTTCCTGGCGAGCAGAATCGAACAAGGTGAGGCGCTATTCATCTGGATAAGTTATTAATTCCTGGTTAAACACATCTTACATTTACATTAAGGGCATTTAGCAGACGCTTTTATCCAAAGAAGCAACTTACAATAAGTACATTTGTCAGAAGAAGGAGAAACAATATATTGCAGTCGGTACAGTTAGTAATACATCTTCTCGTTGCTAATGGAATTTGCCTTAATAAGCTCAAGTAACCATGGGAATGAAACACTTAGTTTTATCCTGATATACATAACTTTGAATCTAGAGTGATGATTCCTAATTTAATGACATGGTGTAGAGTTTTCTTGAAATGTATGGTTTAATGTTGTATTGTAATGTCCCTGTAGAGTAAAATATATTGCATAAATGTAGTACACAAATCAAGTGTGGTGGCAGATCATCTGTGCTTTTAGGTCAGGTTGCCTCCTATATGTAGACACGATGTAACATTAAGACACGAACCTTGATATGTTTCCCCTTCTATGGCCTGTGTGGATCCCAGAGACTGTGATAAACCTACAGGATGAAGAAGGCTTCACGCCGCTCATGTGGGCCGCTGCACACGGACAAATAGCTGTTGTTGAATTCCTGCTCCAAAACGTAAGAGACAACTAGGAATCGCTTTAATCACAGCGCAGGAGTCACTATTCGTGTACCGATTCGTGTCAGTACAATCCTGCTTAAAGCTGCTGTAGGAAAGTGAGATTTGGATGTGGTATAGAGAGTGAGCAGAAGAAAGCAGAAGAGAGCAAGAGTTTGAAACTAAACAACCTCAAAAACGTCCCTTCCCTCTCTGCTGCCTCCCTCTCTACATTTCTCCACCAGAGGGAGGTTTTGCATTTCACACATCTGTGATTGACATGCGAGATGGATCGCGGAATCAATCAGGGTCTAAAATCCAAACCGCCTCATACAGAGGCCGGCGCAGTCTGCTCCAAACAGATGTTATCAGAGTGCATATCACTCAAAATGGCTAACCGATGGCTCAGGCCATCTCTAACGAATTCCACTCAAATAACGGCTCTTAAATCGTACCTACAGTACTTTTTAATGTCCCAATGTTTGTCCATACTGTTCCACTTCAAATCTGAATGCAGTCACAAACATGCATGAGTTTTGGTCAGTGTATGGGATTCTGACCTCGCTGTCTCACTCACAAGAGCCCGCCTGTCGCGTTCCTCTTAGGGTGCGGACCCCAACCTCTTGGCCAAAGGGCGGGAGAGCGCCCTGTCGCTGGCCTGCAGCAAAGGCTACACGGACATCGTGAAAATGCTCATCGACTGTGGGGTGGATGTCAACGAATACGATTGGGTAAGGCTCCATTCGTCTGCAGTTCACTCAACCAAAAGAAGACAAACACCCCCTTTTTTAGTGTGAGACGTAGCGTTCAGCTCGGTGTTAAAGGTATGTGGTGGTCTTCCACATTAGCCTGGCTATTGCCAGACCAAGCTCAATCGTAGATTGCACGTTCTGGGGAGGCTGCTGTCATTTTCTTCAGCACAAGAGGCGTGACCAACGGGCCTCGTTCAACTGACTGTACGCTCTGTGGCTGCTTGCTGTCGCTTCCCTGTCGTCATTGTGTTAAACCAGCCAATAGCACGCCAGGGGGAAAAGCCAGCTTGGTGATTGGCTCCCGCAAAAACGTATCGAAAATAGAAAGAAATGTAGTGCTCTTCTCCAGACCCTTCTGCGGCGCGAACTGAAATCGCCTGCAGAATGGGCGGGGCTACCCAGTCTAGTTCCACATGTGACCTGTAGTAACTCTGCCCCTGTGCTTCAGAACGGGGGCGCTCCGCTGCTGTACGCGGTCCACGGGAACCACGTGCGCTGTGTGGAAATCCTTCTGGGTGAGCCCACGCTGTTAACTGAATCAACAAGAGATTGTGATGCATGTTATTGCCCAACGGCACTGGATTGTAAACATTCCCCTTCGGGAGGGAGGAGAGGTCTCATGATTAGTTCACTATTAATATTTGATTGAATGCTTTGTGATGAAAGTCCATCTATGCAGTATAATGTGCATGTCTAATTATTGTGCTGGCACTCTGTGCTCCAGAAAGTGGCTCGGACCCAACCATGGAGTCTGATTCAGGGTTCAATGCCATGGATATGGCCGTGGCTATGGGCCATAGGAATGGTACGTAAAGTACAAATATATAGATGTTGTGTTTGATATATGTGTGTGGTACGTATAGTATAACAATAAGAGCATGCAAATATCATTTTCTATCATTGCATTAGGTCAATGTTATAACACAATAAAGGCCCTGTTTACACCACAGAAAATGTGCTGTTGGGTCTTCTTGTCTCCATGAATGTATAATAATGATCTCTACCACGTATTTCTTTTTGGGTCAAGCTATGGTTCTCTTATCTCTTCCAAAGAGATCAGGCAATAGCAAAAGCAGAGCCTCAATAGATATTCGCAGCTGTGATACATGGGGCTCTACATATTCTACCATGTTACTACCAAACTGAAAGCAAGACACTAAATTCCCTTGCCCTTGACAGATCTTTCTTTTTCAGTTCAACAGGTGATGGAAGCCCATTTACTGAAGCTACTGGTGGCGATCAGAGAGTGACTCTGGACAAAGCTCTGAAGTTACAGCTAGTCGTACATGTCCTACCGCTTGACATGAAGGACAAGACCTGGGCGATGCTGAAGAAGTCAAACATTGAAGGATACAATGTTTTTCAATGTGTCGAACAATGGGAAACACCATTCCTCACTCACACAACAGACTTTGAAACCAACGGTTGAAAGTCAATACTCAAAGGGCCATAACATTGTAATATTGAATCATTTGCCATTACCCAGGATTTCCCCTGCATTGAATCTCTTGTGCATAGGTGTGTGGAGTTGATGAAACCTCCAGTAACAGCTCCGCTCTATGCACTGATCAAATAAGGGCATTCAGTACTTAACTTTCATAACATGGGCAGTACTTAATACTTTGATCCTCTATTTATTGTTCAACGTGTGAATAGAGCAGAGACTGTTTGGCTACCGATGATGGCTACTAAAACATGATTTGCCCATAAACCATGTTCAAATGAATACAAAAGTCTTTAACGGAGAGAAGTAAGGACTACCTGCATGGTCCTGAAGAGCATACATTATATTAGCCTTTTCAACCAATGCACATTATGAGTTTGTAGTTGAGAGACACAGGGCCAACCTCTGGAATCTACGTTTTACCTGCACATGTTTTTTTATTTAAACTGGAGGGTGAAGTAGCACATTAAGACCAGGGGGAATTAACCAGATTTCTTCATACATGTAGCTTGTCCTTACTACTGCCCTGTGCAGGGTCCGTTATACCACAAGAGGTAAACTAAAGTCACTTACTATTCATTTTTAAATGAAGCCGTTTGTGGCATTGCACCCAGATATCCACCATGTATTAATCAATAGACCACTTATGAAGCGGACCGATTATGAAATAGCTTGTAATGACCTCAAACCTGGGGCTAAAATGGACGCCCTTGCGTTTATAAAAGGGCCCTCACAACAGCACTGAAAAATCTGATTCAATCAATTTGCAGGCATTCAATTCAACATTGCCTCCTTGTCGTGGGATTTTATATCAATGATTGCTGTGATTTCATAGTTTGCTTGAAAGGAGTGATTTATTGAATCCGTCCCAATTTTCAATCCAGTGTAGCTGCATGCATATGTGTGGTAAATGTGTGAATTAAGACCCATTCATTTGGGTCTTCAGTTATTTGTACGTTGATGTTTTTTTGCTATACCATCAGTATACCTTTCGGTGCTTTCATGTTACAGAAAATGAAAAATGTGTATTTATAACTGTTGGCATCGCTTTAACCTTTAATTTAGTCGTTGAACACTGGTATACCTTCAGTATTGAGAACCTCACAGGTGGGTCTTTTTGTAGTATGACTTTTAATAGCGTTTGCACTTTGGTACATTATGAAAACATATGGATGTGTAATGTTAAAGGTCACATCGACCTGGCCTACTAGTGACCCCTCTAGCACTATTCAGACCTCACACTTTAGTCTTTATTTCAAGGATAGCCCCTTGAGATGTGCCATCTCATTTGAGGGGGTACTGTTGGTCTAGTCCACTGCTAAAATAAGGTTTTCATTTTTAATGTTATATCTGTATACAGATTTGGACGATGCAGAGGTGCAATAAGACTTTAGAAATGATTGGAGGCTGTGAACTCTTGGAGTGACATTAAAAACGAAAGAAACTAGCTTGTCGAGTAAAGCCCTGCAATAGAGGAGCCTTCTGCTTCCTGGCCTAAACAGCCGACACTAATCATAAGGGCTGGGTTCTGATTATATAACAATAATTACATTATTAAAGTAGCATAGTGCAAGGTAAATATATATTTCAAGGATTTAACAGAAAGATGTCTTTCACCCTTTCCGTACCATATACTACAGGACATTATGGTCACCTCTACTTGGATGAACTTGAGACATTCAAATTAATTCTACTCACTTTCAAATTATATGGTGCTTGGTTTGTGGTGCAAGTACTTGTATGAAAGTATGGGTTAGAATAAAACAAATGTCAAGACGGGCAATTATATAATGACTTGCAAATAAGTTTATTGGTCGTCGGATTTGGGAATATCACTGAAGCACATACTGGAAATGATAAGGTAGATTTACGGTTAACCTCACTCTTGTGAAGAGGTGTAGCATGCACTAACATCAGATGTTGGTGGGAAACCAGTCAAGAAAGTCTACTGAAGAACGTCCATGACAAACAAATAATACAGAGAGCTACGTTAGAACTTTAGTTTGGCTGCATGATCCCTCAAATGGAGAAATGTCAACCAAAGAATATACTACTTGGTAATGACAATGCATTAGTTGGACTTGGGACTCTGAATGAAATGAAAAAGTGATATGAACGTCCCCCAAAACGGATAGATTGAAACAAAAAAAAATACGGTGAAAAATGTGCCACAGTACACAGTTTTTACAAGTAACTTTACACTTATGCAAATATATAAAAGTCTTGTTCCCAACATGTTCCTGTCAAGTCTCAGCACTGCGGCGGGCCGCGTCGCCTCTAGTTCGCCTCATCCTTTGAAGCTTCGTCAAAGTTCTCAACCAGATCTGAAAGAAAGAGTAAATTGGTTTAATTTAGGACCAAGTGGAAAGAAGACCTGCACTACTCGCACCTAAAATAGGCCCAGATTATGTTACGGGGCCCTGGACATGTTTCAGAAACATGGTGATGTGAAACGTAATACGGGCAGCCCCCACCCTGGGCCGTCGTACCCCTGGTCTGAGGATTACGATGGGTTCAGAATCGGGGGGCCCCTCACTACTACTGCAGACAGCTGTGCAAATGTTCACACGGGGCTACCAGAGATTGGCCTAAATTGCTCAATGAAATATTAGCAATCCACCATTCCACTTAGATGTGGGGCAGACTGAGGGTTAACATGGAAACAATTCAAATCGTCTCAAAAAACAAAAAAAATCATAGCAGGAACAAAAGGAACTTGACTCCAATTACACCATAAAGCGATGCAGTTCACCATGTGTCGCCGGCTTCAAACGTTCCCTTATTGAAAAAAAATATCATGCATGTAGTCATTTGTAACATTTGCGCAAACTTTGGTTTCAGGAAAAATGAGTACTGGGAAAGGCTGGGATAATTATAATAGCAACCTCATGCGTCTGGCCTGTTTTCTCTACAAAGAAAAGCAAACTTGGTTTAGGAACTTCCAAACACTGGAGATGAGTTTCAGACATTAACCCTGAAGCCCCGTGGTAATCGCCCCACTGATGGATTCCCTTATCGCCGCACTCCGCTAATCAAAAGAAATCAAACCTGCAGCAATTTGTCCACAAGAACAATACATTGCAAGATGCGGGCCCAGTGTAAACAGTCAAAAGTGTAAGCAGAACATGGAATGAATTGTAGAATGCAAGATGTATTCCAAATATCTACTGCCAAGTGCAAGAACAAAGTGAGCACTAAAATCCCCCCGCTGTATTATAATAAATAATATACAAATACATTTTTGAATAATTACACTATTCTAAAGTTTATAATATAATTATTCTAAAGTGGATTAAAAAAAAAGGAGCTTTCCAGAATCCCTAGTTTCATGCTTTTGGGACGACGATCAGAATGAGGAAATGTAACGACGGACTGACCTGGAACGTCATCGTCCTCCTCCTCTACTTCTGCGATTGGTGCGTTTCCATCTGAAGCTGAAAGAACAACAAAGAACCGTTACAAGGTATTTTTGAACATCAATGTCATTTACATTGTGCCGCTGGAAGGACCTCTGAAGAGGCCACTATACACACATATAATTATATCATATATAAACCGTACAAATTAAAAGGCAGGAAGTGGCATACACCTCATTCATCTGTCATGCTACTTCCATCAACTGAAAACTCAACACCACCACTTGACTAGGCCTGGGCAATAAAACAATAAATGATCGTGATAGACTTTTGATCAATATCAATATAAAACATGTTCAATATATATATCGATAAGAGACTGGACCACTGAATCTAGCAGATGGGTTTGTGACACAAACACAGTTCCATACTTATATACAATATTTTAGTGTTTTTCATTATTGCATCGACGTTGGAGTATTTATCAATGAAGAACAGTGGTAGGTCATATTAAGTGTTAAACAGAAGTGTTTAAATACAGCATGGTAATTCCTACTCTTTATAAGTCATTAAAATTAACAATAGTCATCGATATCGATCAATACGATCAAGTTATATTGTGATATGTCTTTCAGCCACATCGCCCAGGCCTACCAGCGACCCTTGTGAGAACACGGGATCCTTCACAGTCCCAGTCAACGCAGCACCACCACGCGCTAGGGCTCAGGGGCTACCGCAGTGCCACCCCCCCCTGAGCGCTTCACGTTTCCTGCACTGACCTTGTTTGGGGAGGGCCTCGGCTAGTCTCCGTAGGCTGGTCAGGCTGTCGGCCCCCAGCTGGTTCAGGATGCTGGGCAGCATCTCCGTCAGCTGCTTGTTCTCCGCGTGGCCCGTGATGGTGAAGGTGTTGGCCGCCAGGGACGCCTGGACTTTGGGGTTGTTGAAGTGGATCACCGTTCCCTGGTTTGTGAACATGTTAACCTGCAACACAACCACGGGCGACCCGTCTCGTTATTTTCCGAAAACATGACAGGGAGCGACGGGAAACGAGGCGCGCGCTGGAGGGGAAAGAGCGCCCACCTCTTCGATGCCGGAGATATTGTTGACGCCGAGCTTCTTTAAGGAGAACTGCAGCTTCTTGTCGTCGGCGGTGGCTGTCCTGTGCACGACCTTCTTCTTCCTGCGAGCACTGCCCTGTTAAGAGCGGGAAGGGAACAGCGGTCGGTGAGAACGACACACACACACACACACACGCAGACGGTCCATCTTCCTTTGTCAAGCATTAGCCTGACATTTCAAAATGAATGCAAAATGAATACATTTGACCTAACGTAATGTATAACTTTTAAAACTATCGCCGTAGCCTTCCAGATATGCGCTAGCGGTGCAAATGTGCGAGCCGCTATGTAAACAGCACTCGACACATCGGAAATGGAAAACCGGCAGGCCACTATGAATGATGGGAAATAGAACGGTGGTGGAATAAGGTGGATAGGTGCAAGGAATCACATCAGTTGTATTTGAATAGCCCTCGACAGTGGGAGTATCAAAGGGCTCCACAGGCCACGTGCTACGGCAGGCCCCCACCCGTCAGAGAGCCATGTGGAATAACGCCCTTAATGATCAAGGAAGAACCATTGGTTGGGACACAGTGAGGGACGCCTCCTTCCAGGGAGGGTTAGGAGTGCAATAACAGACATACATAAACATAAGGATGATTGAAGCACTGATACAATATTGTGATTGTCTTTCATGCAGATCATATGCATGTATGATGGTGATGGGAATCTATGGTGCTATCAGTGGAGCTCACCTCTTGGTATTACACATGAGTATTTGCAATTGTTTAGAATGAGTGCAGAATGGGTTTACAACGGCAAATGTTCCTTTGTCAAGCATAGCCTGACATAATGTCAAGTGACCCACGAGCTGACCTGGGATGTCACAAAGGCCAGTGAAGGGGCCACTACAAAAGATTGTCAACGTTCTTCAGTTGTCACATAAGATTTCAAAATGATTATATTTGGACACAATCAATATTATAGAACAAAATTACATTATGGCAAGTGATCCATCATAGGTCGTTTTTTGCATAACATGCAGCACCTCACGTACCTTTCCGCCAATGCGAACCTGTGCCTGAAGTTTGGCGAGTTTTTCTGGATTCATGATCGTGTCTTTCATCTGAAAAAGCAAGACACTGTTGAGCCACATTACGCATGCGTCACTGGAGCTTCTCACAAGAGTCACGGTGAACTAAGTGTCTGTATACACTTGGATTAGCCATACTGGCAATGCTGCGTGTAAGAACTTGACGATACATGCAATAATACAAGTTTACAACAGCACATATGAAGCGCCTGCTACTCTTGTAAAATGGACGTTTTTCAAGAACGCAAGAGGAACAGGCCACCAGATCAGACGCCGGGGAACAAGGCTCCCCACGGGGTGGTTAGGCCTACACATGTCATACACACTCCTCTGCTGTCAAGTGTGCCATGCCCAACAACACTAAAGCACAAACCCCTAGCACCGCGTATAACAAACAACCTTTACGGAGGGCATGTGTGCGATCAATGCATTGAACTGGCCTACAAGTGACCCGTGAGGTTGGGGTTTCAGATCCAACAGAGGCGGCCAGTCAGTGTTGCGCACAATGCTCTGTGATCGGACCTGCACAGACACACACAATACGGCGTGCTGCTTGCTCAGCAAACATAGATAGCCATCAAGGCAACACCCATAAACTCACGCACACACAGACACACACAGATACAGGCGATCGGCGATAGTGTGGGTGTGGTGCCCAACGACCAGGGGAGGCTGAGGGGAACTTGCTCCGTTTGTCTTACTTTGAGACTGAAACGTCAAAACAATAGAGGAAACGTGGGGGACACAATGTAGCCTCCTGCCCCGGCCGTCACACTAGCAACCCTGGCTAGCGATTCAATGAGCCATCAAGGGTTCAAGTGAGTTAAGTTATGGGAGATCACCTCCGTTATTAGATCATCACAACGCGTTAATTAAGATATTGTCCATATACACAGCTTTATGAACATGAACTAACGCTAACTTTAGCCTCTTTGGCAGCAGATCGTCGGGCCCGAGAGTCACGTTATTTTAACAGACAGTTCACCACACGCAGCGTTTCTTTTCCTTCAGAATTACACAGAACAATGAGGTTTTTCCATTCAACGCGAACCATGTAATTTGAATAAGAAACAGGGATGCAAATGGGTAGAAATAAGAGCTTCACTAACCTGTGGTATATTAGTACCAGGCACACGCGGGGAGCAAGATGGAAGTGAGAGAGGATGGCGGAAGTGACGTAAGTAGAAGAAGGTGCCCAAGAAAAAAAAAATTAAAAAGGGTGGATGGGATTCTATGAAAGTCTGTCAATGTGTTCTGAAATTAATGTGTTTAAAAATGTACATCTGAAAAACCAATTGACCACAATTTATAATCATATTCCTATTCACCAAATGCCTGCATTTATGATCTTATTGTCTGCCACAGAGAGAGGGTGTGTGTGTGTGTGTGTGTGTGTGTGTGTGTGTGTGTGTGTGTGTGTGTGTGTGTGTGTGTGTGTGTGTGTGTGTGTGTGTGTGTGGTAGAACCACATTGAACAGTAGGCCTTTGTTTTATTAAGATACGGAATGCATGTGAACATAATGGATGTGTGTTCCTGATTGCCACTGATTTAATTAAGTAAATATGTACCCTCTACAGAACCGTCAGAACTGCATGCTAGAATCTCCAAAATGCAACCAGGATGAACCCTGAGGTTTTGCTGCAACATGCAAGATCATGTTCTTGAAGTCGTATAGCATCTATACAGGTTCATCTCAATGAGTTAGAATATTGTGGAAAAGTTAATTCATTTGAATTATTACATTTGTGAAACTCATATATTATATAGATTAATTTCTCCAAAAGTGAAATATGACAAGCCTTTATTTGTATTAATCTTGATGATTATAGTTAACAACTCATGAAAAACCAAAATGAAGTATCTCAGAAAATGTGAATATATTTTTTTAAAAAAGGACCAGTAAAAAAAAACAATTACAAAAAAAAACAATTACAAAAAAAACAGAAATGTCGGCCTTCTGAGAGTTATGTTCTCGTATATGCACTCAGTACTTGGTTGGGGCTCCGATTACTGCATCAATGGCATGGCATGGAGTCGATCAGCCTGTGAGCCTGCTGAGGTATTATGAAGCCTTTTATGAAGGTTGCTTCGACAGCGACCTTCAGCTCATCTGCATTGTTCGGTCTCTTGTGTCTCATCTTCCTCTTGACAACACCCCATACATTTTCTATGGGGTTCAGATCAGGCGAGTTTGCAGGCCAATCAAGCACAGTAATCCATCAAGGTCCTTAAACCAGGTCTTGGTACTTTTGGCAATTGGTGCCAAGTCCTGCTGGAAAATGAAATCATCATCTTCATAAAGCTTGTCAGCACGTCCTGGTAGACGGCTGTGTGGACTTTGAACTTGATACCACACAGTGGACCAACACCAGCAGATGACATGGCTCCCCAAATCATCACTGACTGTGGACTGCACACTGGACTTGGATTCTGTGCCTCTCCATTCTTCCTCCAGACTCTGGGATCTTGATTTCCAAATTAAATGAGCGACAGACCACTGAGCGACCAGTTCTCTGAGCCTAGGTCACACGCTTCTGACGTTGTCTCTGGTTCAGGAGTGGTTTGACACGAGGAATGCGACAGTTGTAGTAGCCCATGTCCTGGATACGTCTGTGCGTGGTGGCTCTTGATGCATTGACTCCTGCCTAACTCCACTGTGAATTTCTGAATGGCCTTTGCTTGACAATCCTCTCAGGGCAGCGGTTATCCCTGTTGTTGCTTGTGCACCTTTTCCTACCACACTTTCTCCTTCCACTCAACCTTTTATGAATATTCTTGGATACAGCTCTCTGTGAACAGCCAGCGTCTTTAGCGATGACCTTTTGAGGCTTAGCCTCCTTGTGGAGGGTGTCAAAGACTGTCTTCTGCACAACTGTCTGGCCTGCAGTCTTACCCATGATATGACGCCTACTGAACCAGACTGAGGGACCATTTAAAGGCTCAGGAAACCTCTGCAGGTGTTCTGAGGTAATTAGCTGATTATAGCGTGACATCTTGAGTCTACTATATTGAACTTTTTCACAATATTCAAATTTTCTGAGATACTGAATTTTCAATTTTCAAGAGCTGTAAGCCATAATCATCAAGATGAATACAAATAAAGGATTGAAATATTCAGTCTGGGTGTAATGAATCTATATAATTTATGAGTTTCACTTTTTAAATTGGATTATTGAAGTGAATGAACTATGAACTATGAACTACAATATTCTATATATATATATAAATATTGAGATGCACTGTATACCCACTCCAAGTTATACATATTGTAGTTGAAGACTGTGGGTCTTTCCATGAGGTTGGCTTCGGTTTATCTCTATTTTAAATGATATTGCAATCCATATTAATGACGGGGAAAAAAATAAAAAATCCTAATCTTATTAAAACCAGTGCCTGAGGCTAACCGGGTCCTCACCTATCCAGATCCTATCCTGATTGGTCAGAATGAGCTGGGAACCGTCTACAATCTAAATGGTCTCATTCAGAGGCAGGTGCGGTCACCTAGATACAGACTTTCTCAAGGTTATTTTCCCTCACTAATAGCTGAGCGAAGGCTAGGCATGTTCTAACAAACATCATCAGAAAGTAGCTCAACAATCTTACCCACAGCACCTTTCATTAGCAGGTATGACGAGACATCTCTGACATGGAGATCCAGGTGCGGAGATCCCCCTAACCCCCAGGACGGGCCCCCCAGACCTCTACCTATCTTCAGAAGTGACTAAGACGCAATGGGGTCACGGTTCTGCTGGCCGTGTGACGCCCCACCGCCGCGCAGCGGGGGATCGAACCGGTGACCCCGGGGGATGGTGACCGCTCCAACCGCTAAGTTGAATGACTGCAGCCGTTCGGGTCGGCGAGTGATTGCTCTCTTAAGGGTTGGGGAGGGAGGATTGGCCATAGAGGACCCATGTCAACTCCATTACACAAGGAGCATCGAAGCACAGACACAATATTGTAATCCCCTGAAATTATTTAGACTGGCCTTTAAAGTGCTCAGTGTGTGGTAATGAGGGCTTGCATGGTGGTGGGGGTGTTTGATGGAGACCTGCCGTGCCAGTGGAGCTCCCCTATTGGTAGAAGTTTGGTATTACACTGCTTCAAATAGTTATGGCTCTATTGACTCCCAGAACTACACATGTGAACACACGTGTTCTTGGAACATTATAGTTCTTTCAATTGATTTAGCCATTCTCGCTGTACCAACCGCACAACAAGACTGTATACTTGTATTTTTAAAAATGCTTTTCAAACATTATTCCTGTTCTTCATGGTTCCCCCCAACAGACCTTCGTCGTTGTACATTGACGGAGGCCCTGCTCCCAAAATAATACTATTTGGGGACTATAAAGCATTAAAGGTTGTATCAGCGATGTTGGGTGACATCACTTCTGTTGGTATTTGAAGCGAGATCCCAAACAAACAGAGCCAGCTCGCCCCTCCCTTCTGTGTTTCGTGCATCCAGTACAAAGTGTCATGAATGCAGCGCAAAACCCCACAACACCCGCCCCTGTTGGTGATTGGTTGGAATACTATTTATTTGACGGCCTGCTTATGGGGCGGGCAGCTAGCGGATCGTAAGGAAAGATCAGATGAATGGCCTACAATCACTGATACAACCTTTAAAGGTGCTGTAGGTAAGCAAGGTTTTGAAACTAAACAATCAAAAATACGTCCCCTCCCTCTTTGTTGCCTAATCAATGCACAGGTTAAACCAGCCATCATCAACCCGGATTCAACATCAACACCCTGTGACCTTTGTCTGGAGGAGCCCAGAAAAGCCACCTAGGAGTGTGGAAGCTACCTAGTAGCTCCCTGGCTCCATGTAGCAGCTCCCATCAGATCCAAGCGCTCCGCTCTACTACCTCAGGTGGACGCCTGGTACCACCATCGCTAAGAGCAGGCAAATGTCGCACAACAAAGTCACAACTCTTCTGTTCTTGCACCGCAATGGTGGATTGCTCACCAGCTCCCGCAAGCGACTCAAGACTCACTTATTCAGAGTTCACCTGGACTCTGCATGGCCCCCCACCTTACCCTCCACTGCCCCTTCTCCTCCCTTCTCTCCTAAAAACACCCCTCTTACACACTTATTGTATGTTTATATGGCCTGGAGCTTAATGTATGCACTTATTATGTTCTGAAAACTTATCCTAGCTATCTTTGTTGTAAACAGGGAATGGGTTAACCCAGCAATTGTAAGTGGTTGGCACTTGTTTTTATAAACATCCATACTGTACAGACGGCGACATTTTGTTGCTTCTCTTTCTTCTGACAAATGATTTCAGCCTGCTAAATGCCCTCAATGTAACTGGAGCTAGGTTGTGTGTAGCGCTAGCTTCGCTGCAGTAACGTCCAACACGATGAAAAAAGAGTAGCTTCAAAACCACAAGAAACTTGTGCTACTGCCGCCTACCGTGGGACCCTGCAGCCTGATGCTGGTTCTGGTTCCCCAGCAGCATGCCATCATGCTACCATGGGAAATTAAAGACACAGAAGAACCTAAAAAACCATAACTCAAAAAAGTGACGATTTTCACATGTCAACACAGGTCTCGAGGTTCTCAGTGTGTACCTGTAGCCATCCTTTAGCAAGATGCCTAACCTTTAATCTGTCCCTTAATGATCTGCATCTCACGTCGCTTTGGATGAATGCCACTCCTAGGCTAAATGCTAGGTTAATAGAAAACACTGAATCGTAAATGTGAAGAAATGTGGGCTAACACATGAGGTTTGAGAGAAACTTGGAAGCATCTACATACTTGGGAAGGCGCAGAATGTAATCAGTCACAAGTGGGAATCTGCATCTAAAGTTGTGCAAATACCTCCTAGGGGCTTATCCAGTTCCCAGAAATTTATTTGGCGATTTGCAATTCTTGAAAGAGTATTTGTTTGGGTCTGAGTGGGCACATATTTATTTTCTAACAAAGGCTATTGGAGATGAATATGTAAAAGTTGGATTTTGTTTTCCTGTTAAATGAACGTGGGGGTTATCCATGATTCCATATGATTCCACAGTTTGAAGAGTCTAAGATATTGTGTCGTGCACGTTTAAATGATTAAGAACCTCAGTCGTCAATATTCGGGATGAATTCCTTTAAATAAAACAAAAAAACGTAGCAGAAAAAAAGAAGCTGTCCGAGTGTTACCGTTTGCGATTTTATGAAAGGTGAAGGACCTGTAGGCGAAGTAGCTCAGTAGGCCTCCGAAGGCGCCGCGTCACCTTCCTCCACGAGGCCTGTGCCGCCTACATATTTAAATTCCCTTCAAACATGCAATGGCATTGAACTGGACATAATTGTATTACATTAGGCCTCGGTGTAGAGCTGTTAATAGGCCTATAATAAATATGTCAGGGCTTCCCGGGCAAACCTGCCCTAAACTTAAAAGGAATACCATAACAGCTTAACGCGTGGTGCGTGTGGTTGCCCAGAGCGACCAGCGGGGATGGCTCCACCGCAGCATCAGCACCAGGTGAGGACGAGGCGGTCGACCTACCTGGAATAGATGAAGAGACACCAGCTCTTATTTCATGACTACAGAAACATTCATTTACTGTTGACTTGACCGGTCAATCCAGCTCTTATTTCATGACTACAGAAACATTCATTTACTGTTGACTTGACCGGGCAATCTTTCTTTGTCGTTTCAAGGACTTTTCATGTTTTTGTTCAAACCATCGTTCTCCTTCTTATTAGTGTATATGTATAATTAACCATGGGGAACATTATTTATGCTTTACATTTACTAACGGAATAATTCATTGATGAAATGTGTTGTGTTTCTGTCCGTCGGTCGTTATTTGGTGGTTATTTTGTTTATTCCTTCGTTGTATTTATGATTGTTTAGGAGTTTATAGCCTACCATTAATGTTATTTTTTGCTTCCACAATTTAAACATACAACATCGTTTCCAGAGATTAGATTTAGAGGCGGTTTAGGACCTTTTAGAGCGCTTTAATAAAGCTACAATATATCAGGAAACTGGACCCAATAATGACATGAATGACAGCGGAAACCGTTTTAAAAGTGACAAAAAAAATCCCAATTTCGACCAAAGGATAAGCACGACCGAACTGTTCATAATTAAATGTCAGCACATCTCACCATGCAGGCCTATGTTGAGAAGGACTCACGGAATGCAAATAGCTGATCAATACATTCACTGCATTAATTAACATTATCCTTTCCATGATCGAATATTCTGACTCTGTGAGGGCCGAGTGGATTCCGTTCAACACGGTATAGGCCTCACCCCATGGCCCCGGGGGCTCATTTAGTTGCTGTTTAATGCGCTCAGGGAGAGAACCAGGGAGGAGGAGGCTGCGTTCAGCAGCTAAGTGGTGCACCGGTCCTCCGTGTGCGCACCGCACGACACCCCTCCGATCGCAGAGGGGAATTTAGGAGCACTTTGTGGTGGTTTAGAACGCATGAGGACCGCTGTGCGTTCCAGCCCACGGTCCTCCTCATCTCCTCATCTCCTCATCTCCTCCTCTCCTCATCTCCTGGTGACGAAAACTCAGGCCTGCTCTGTGGCACGTGGCGGAGTGGAAGGTCGACTAAAACAATGCTCCGGCTTGTAATACATCATAGGCCTATGCCATAGAGTAACTCGGGTCACAACATGTTTTTTTTGTAATTCTTGTATTGTGTGTGTTTATTTAGCGATGGATGTGATTAAATATTTCATTAAAAACGTAAATCTATTCTGAGTAAACGCACCCCTCATATAGGCCTAGGCCTTCCTATACTACCCCTACTGCTCATAACCCGTTACGATGCCTGTTGAGAAGGTGGATTCATGCAAACATAACAAAGGTATAATACACGTATTAGTAAGTAACAATCGGGTGTTCTTTCATTGTATGATCAAAGGAAGCATCCGATGTCTAATAATTTCGTCATCTGATTCTTATTATACGTTAAAAATAAGCACACTCTACCACGCAAACAATCCAATGAACGATTAGCCAATAGCGGCGCTTAGGCTGTAGGCTATTACTCACTTAGGCCTAAACATTTAGTTAAAATACGTTTATTTTAAAGATTCATATTCAATCCTCATAGTCAATCTTTAAACCACTGATATCACAAGATGTTAACACACTTAACAGTAAAGGAAAAACATTGATCGCCTTAAATAAGCAGCCCATGTAAAGGTAGGCCCGAGGGCCTTCATATAACATCAGCTCCCATCATGTACCCAAAGTTATTTCTTTATGGCACATATACCGCTAGATGGTGCTGTAGAGGCTTCATAGAGGTCACCTTATAACCTTATTCACCAGGAGCAGCCAAACCCTGCGGTGTGTGAGCGTAGCCTCCTCCTACACATGTAGGTTAATTAACATAGGCCTACAGCCTTATTCATGGGCTCACAGGCCGAAATGCTGGAGCTTATGTGGTACGTGCACCATGTAGACTATTTCATTGCTATAGGCTAATTATAGGCATACAGTTGGTAGGCTCGTTAGTTCGTTTCTGAAGAAATATGCAATATGCCAAAGCCAAATGTTTCAAGATCGTGCCAGTGGCCTACCACAAAGAACAGCTCATTGTTGCTGAGATTCCTTGGTTTCATTGGATATGTAAGCCTATTAAATGTATTGTAGGCTATTGATTTTGATCAAACTAGATTTTATTTTCTTCATATAGGCCTAGTCATAAAACGAACCTTCAATAATAACGTCTTCGGACTACAATTCAAGTCATATAATGTTGGTCTTATGTTTGCCCGCAGGTGAAAGCAGGCTCTATGCATTTACAAGAGTCATAAAAGTGATTTGAATGAACGGTTTAAGCAAACGTATGCAACCAACATGACAACACATTGGACCAATGTCTTCTACCGTTACCAGTGAATGAATTAGCCAATTGCCCAATTTTAAATACGTTATATTTATAACCAAGATGTGTATTATTTCACTCGGTGAATTTATTTATTTAGTCAAATTGTGGAACCTTAGGCATTAGTTACGCATGCATATTCCATAACTATCACTAAACAGTAATGGAGGAGAGCCAAGTCAGTGGCACCTTTCGTTTACCATGCCTGGTGCTGCAGTGAGGGAGTGAGGGGCGCAGCGGCCCGGGACCCGGGACCGATGCGTTAACAGTTCCCTGTTCCCCGTGAGGACGGCTGGATCATCTGGAGAACCAAACCCCCATGTGTGAACGGGATGTCTCTCTATATAGATCATAGCCATGGCATGATATAATTGCGAATTTATTTAGGTATTAATTATATGTGTGTATACAGGCTAGGGGCCTATTAGCCTGAGAATAAAACGATTAATTAATTAACAGCAAAATAAAATGCATCGGCCATAATAAAACGAATTAGACCATTATTGACCACAAATGCCTCACCTAACTTCGGAAACCAGACGCGTTTAATTTCCCCCTTTCTCTAAGTTTTATTTTTCAACCGTTGTCTCCCTTTTTTTTCTCCTCTACATCCCTGATGACGCTCACCGACCATGTGATCAGAGGGTCGGTATAAAGCCCCACAAGAGATCCGCCCTTTCTACGATTCAGATGTGGCCCTTTTCAGACCACCCCATTCATCCCAGACCCTCGGATCTCTCGTGAGCTGGGCGAACAACACATATGGAAGTGGAGAGGAGAAAGGAGACGTCTCTTACCGCCGGCGACCCCCGCTCGACGCGCAGCCCCCCCTCCCAGGACCTGAAGCAGGAGGACCGGCTGTGAGTCCGCACCTCTCTCGATCCTCGCCGTTTGCCCTGGACCACATCCCAACGTGCGGGAGCCATGACTCTGAGCTCCGAGATGTCGGATGCTTCCCTCCTGTCGGAGGAGACGGATATCGACGTGGTGGGCGAGGGGGAGGATGGGGACACGCGCTCCTACGTGGACGAGAGCTCGGACCTGCAGGACGGCCGCATCCTGTCCGGGTCCCCGCCGTGCACGGACAGCTCCTCTTCCCGGGACTCCTACAAACCCGTGAGTAAGAACACGCTGGTGAAGCCACCTTACTCCTACATCGCCTTAATCACCATGGCCATCCTGCAGAGCCCCAAGAAGCGTCTCACGCTCAGCGAGATCTGCGATTTCATCAGCGGCCGATTCCCGTACTACCGGGAAAAGTTCCCCGCCTGGCAGAACTCCATCCGACACAACTTGTCCCTGAACGACTGTTTTGTGAAGATACCCCGGGAGCCAGGGAACCCCGGGAAGGGGAACTACTGGACCCTGGATCCAGAGTCGGCCGATATGTTTGACAACGGCAGCTTTCTGAGACGCAGGAAACGCTTCAAGCGGCAGCAGGCGCAGGACCTGCTGCGGGAGCACGGGGGCTTTATGGCCAACGCCGCCGCGTACGGCTATGGACCCTACGGGTACGGGGTCCAGCTGCAGTCCTACCACACGCACTCTGCGCTTTTCGCCTTTCAGCAGCAGCAGCAGCAGCAGCAGCAACAGCAGCAGCAGCAGCGACAATCCAGACACTCGCACACGGGAACCATTATCCCCGCTCCGTCCCTGATGCCTGCCACCACCGACCTGGGGAGGACTAGGTTTTACCCCCAGCTGAGCCCGGGTCTGAGCCCGGGTCTGCAGACCACCGGGTCCCCCGTGCAGAAGGCCGGCTCCCAGGTGCAGCGGACGCCCTTCTCCATAGAGAGCCTCATCGGGGGGTCCCCGGGTCCCACCAACTCATGTGCCTCGCGGACTTCTGGGGTGCCGGGGCTGCCCTCCTCGCTGACCCCACGGTCGAGCGGCCTGCCCGCGGGCGTCCATCCAGGAACCGTTCTGCACACGGTTGTGGAGAACTTTCCCAACAGAATAGTGAACGGTGCTAATCACGGCTGTTAATTTCATAACTCTTTTTTTTCCTCAAGAAAAACAAAAACAAAAACCCAAAAGCCCCCCTCTTTGAAGGTAGGATTATTTTTGTATGTTTGATTTGATAGCACGCAGCTGAATGACGGACATAAATACACTAGTCGTGCCTATATTCATGCTGTATAAAAGAGATCTATTTATGTTCAGACTCGTTGGGTTCTGACGTTACTCCTCCAGTGAATGATTGGTCTCAGTCTCCGCCTAGGCGTCTCAGGACAACCACTTATTAATCAGGTGATCGATCATCATGTTTGGAGGAAAAAAAAGGCAAATGTATTTGTGTCAAACACATTGTTTTTTTTAGTTTCACAAATCAAAGTTTTTTTTATTCGTTTGATTTGTACTTTGTACCGGGGGACACAGAGAAAAAACGTCTTACATTTATATGCAGTGTATGTTTATTTCAGTAATAAAATATTGTACATTCTTTGAAGAGTATTGTGTAATTGAAGTGTGATATTTTTACACTATTTGTTTTTCAATAAGAATAAATATCGTTTTTCAAAAAGCTCAGTGGTTTGGAAACAAGCTTATTTACCGGGAGAGCTAGAGTTTATCTAAATGTTTTAAATTACAATATTCTTGTCTATAGATCTAAATAAATTAAACCTAGGTTGTGTAAATAGAAAAGTGATTATTTGTAAGCTATTTCTAATATAGTCTTAATATCAAAACAAACAAAGTAAAGTAAAACAAAGTTATTCAACAGTTCACAATATTAAAGAAGTAATGGAAGTAATACAAGTTTGCGTGTGTATTTGTGTGTGTGTGTGTGTGTGTGTGTGTGTGTGTGTGTGTGTGTGTGTGTGTGTGTGTGTGTGTGTGTGTGTGTGTGTGTGTTTGTGCGTGTGTGTGCGAGAGAGAGAGAGCGAAAGAAAGAGAACAAGAGTAATGTGCATCCAATTAGGTAGGCCTCATTTAAAATGTCGACCTGTTCAAACTATAATATATATAATGTTTTAAACGTGGCTCATTTGCTCCTAGACGAAAATAGCTTGTGCACCTGCAAGAAAATGATCATGTGTGTTGACCGCTGCAAGGTGTGTCCGTGCGAGTGTTATTTTAGCACTGATGCCTACAACTTTTCTTATACGAGGCCATAGGGCTTCCTATTGAAACTGGTCTTCAAACGTTCCATTACGCTTCACGATTTGAAATGAAAAACAACACCACACACACACACACACACACACACACACACACACACACACACACACACACACACACACACACACACACACACACACACACACACACACACACACACACACACACACATATATATGCTCCACTGCGCCATTCAGAAGGGCCTCCTGTACAAGCAGCAGGGTTATCTCAAAGGATGAGGGCCACACATATAAAAGATAACGTTAATTGGCCTAGAGCGACTCCCAGCCATCATTCTCTTAAGACATTATAACCAAGAGTATTAACATTAACATGTCTACCAAGACCTAACATAAAGATCACAGACCCAAACAATAAAACCAATTAGCTGATATCCAATACCCGGGCCACGGCCCCGTTAGCAGAGCCTCTATTGTGGGTATACTGTAACCGGTGTGATGGCCGTCCCACCCAGAGGCCTGCAGGCAGGGCTTCCGTGACAAGGGATGTGTCCCTCCCGCCGTCTGCCCGGGCCCCGCTGGTTCAAAGGGGAGCGTGCGTAGTAGACTCAATCCCCGCGGCGCGCAGAGCCGGTTCACTGGGCCACGGGAGGACAGCGATGGCGTGATGATGTAACACGCAAACCACGAGAGAGGGGGGGTGGATGAGAGAGAGCGAGAGCGAGAGAGAGAGACACACACACACACACACACAGAGAGAGCGAGAGAGAGAGAGAGAGAGAGAGAGAGAGAGAGCCACATGGAGACAGGGTGTGCGTGCGTGTCGTCTCCATGGTGCGTATGGGGAGAGAGATTGTGTGAGCGAGAGCGGAAGAATGAGGTCAAAGCGGGCCTATATGTTTACAAATGTAGAGAACATACAAATAGGAAAATGGAAATAGAGGAAACACCGTTGTCATAACACAATTAATGTATCGTTGTCTAGTTTGGAATGATTTATGGAAGAAGAAAAAAAAAAATGAATAGGTCCATAAGACAATTATTATTTATATTATTATGGCCGGCAGAGCCAACGCCCTATTTAGCTTAACGCCAATTAGCAGCAATTACTTACTGGGATGATTGTTTGCACACACGAATAGATCAACACTGAGCCTTCACCTTGTACCTGTCCCTCACAGGTATTGATCAGTATCTCTCGTTTTATCATTAGATAGCGTGCGTAATATGCGCATTGTAGGCTATACCAAACAAGACACAGTAGTCGTTTAAACGGGTATCCTAATGTAGCTAAGAAAACAAATGGAAATTGGATTAAATATTCTAATATATGGTCTAATTCTGACATTACACATTAATATGATATGTTCAATTCAACAGTTATAAATAAAATATATAGTGTACCAAGGATAATATTTACAATATTATTACTAATATTAGTATTATTAATGATAGCAAAAATAATAACAATACAAAGAACAACAAGCATCATAATAATGATGATGATAATAATAATATAATATAATATAGGCTAATATAATATAAATATAAATATAATATAATACAATATAATATATCATATAGTTGTTATTATAATATTGAAGGATCGAATTAATGTTACACATGTAAGAAAACATAATTGTACATGTAATATCAATAAAATAAGACGAGGGATTTTAAAGGTCAAATATAGCCTGGAATTACAGCCAATACCTTCCTCGGCTAGTTAAAGCAGACTTGTGAAAGCCGCCCACTGAACGAGCGGTGATTATGAGGCAACAGAATGTAAAGGCCTACCAGGTTCTCCAACAGTTATTAAAGGCTTTTGATGAAATGTCATGGATCATGCGGGCATTAGGGTTCTTGAGCGTGACCGAAGCTCTGCAGTTTGCGGTTGATCCGACGGGTCACAGGTCACGAGGAGCGAGGTTAAACCAAACACTCAGCCAATAAAAGGGCCTGCAGGGCTCTGGGTTAAACGTCTTATGGCGTTTATACTAATAAATAATATTGCAAAAGACTTACTTTTTGGGGGGGGGGGGTTTAGATAAGCAGATTTATTTCTATTGATTTGATCACATTGAACAGTGTAATTGGTATTGTTGAAAATGATTACAATAGTGATAAAGTTGAAGCTATAAAGATTTGCGTATTGAAGTTGGGAAACAGTAATTGCTTGACGTTGCAATGTGCCGTTTCTAACTGAACGGATGAAAGAAAAATAGAGTCTATTGATCTTTCATCCGTGCCGTGTCTAACTGAACGGAGGAAAGAAAAATAGTCTATGGAACTTGAATAAAGGATTGAATGGGATACGAAAATAATCGCTGAGGTAAATGCCACTATGGCATATTTGCCTGTATTAATGTTCTATTAATAAGTTATTAATAATAATACGAATAATATCTGTCTATCTATTTATCTATCTATCTGTCTATCTGTCTATCTGTCTATATATCTATCAATCTATCTGTCTATCTATCGGTCTGTCTGTCTGTCTGTCTGTCTGTCTGTCTGTCTGTCTGTCTGTCTGTCTGTCTGTCTGTCTGTCTGTCTGTCTGTCTGTCTATCTCTCTGTTAATGCTAAGTTTGTGTTAAAATACAATCTATCTATCTATCTATCTATCTATCTATCTATCTGTCTATCTGTCTATCTGTCTATCTGTCCATCTGTCTATCTGTCTGTCTATCTGTCTATCTGTCTATCTGTCTATCTATCTATCTATCTATCTATCTATCTATCTATCTATGTAGCTTTCTATCTGTCTATCTGTCTGTCTGTCTGCCTGCCTGTCTATCTGTCTATCTCTCTGTTAATGCTAAGTTTGTGTTAAAATACAATCCATAAATTAATAGTGATGGTCGTCCATTATACAACTTAAAGCAAAGAATTATAAAGTGCTTAAGCTCACTAGTCTATACTATTACTAGTAGTACAACAACTTTTTCTACTATTACTATAACTATTACTACTTCTACTGCTTCTACTAAAACTACTACTACTACTATTACTACTACTACTACTACTAGTGCTACTTCTACTACAAGTACAACTAATACTATTACTACTACTACTACTACTACTACTACTACTACTACTACTACTACTAATACTACTACTACTACTATGATTAATCCTATAATTATTACTTCTACTATTACTTAAACTACTTCTATAAATTATATATAAATAATGCAAATACATTTAATAACAATAACACATCTAATAATAATAATAAATAATAATACAACTAACAAAATAATAATAACAACAACAATAATGCTACTTATAATAATAATAATAATAATAATACTCATAATAATAATAATAATGAATAACCTGGAATTGTGTCCCTTTTAAACATGAGCTCCAAAAAACAAAGCAAGAAAAGAAGAGCGCCAGGAATCACACTTCTGTGATGACGAGGTCATTCAGGAAAGTACAAGAGAGGAGCAGAACTCTAACCAACAGAACCCAGCGCCAAAGCAAAAGGAAGAGGAGGGGTTAAACAATAGCATAAAGGAGTGGATACCTCCCAGGGAGAGGCCCAATCCCTCCATCTGCTATTCAGCGTAGGGAACACTTGCAACACTTATCCCCGCTCCTTAAAGGCAGCTCCGCTTTCCGCTCCATTAAAACGTTTGGGAACTAATGCCACCCCTGAACGCAGCTCTAATTAGAGAGCCCTACCTCTGCTCTGGCCGGGCCCGCAGCACCAGCTCTGGGCTGGGGGGAGATGGCTCCAAGGATGGCCCCTTTGTGGAGCTCCAACTTCATCTTCCTGCTTTCATCGTTTTCTTTTTTTTTTTTTACCGGGTATTACATCTTTTCTTTCTCTCTGTTTCTTTCTTTCTTTCTTTCTTTCTTTTCCGGAAATTACTTTTTTCTCCATTTCTTTCTCCCACTTCACCACTTTAGATCACTTTATACTGGGTGTTCCGTCTGTCGCCCTTTCTTTCCGTTTGGGCAATTACTTCTCCTACTTTCTTTCCTCTTTTACAACGCGTTAGATCACTTTATTCGGGGCGAGCTGAACAACTCAAACCTTGGCCCCCGTGTTCATTTGGAGCCATAGTGGGAGCAGCAGCAGCAGCAGCAGCAGCAGCAACTATAGAAAAGCCAGCGGCGAGCGTAAATAATGACACGTATAGCTACCGACAGCCGATTGGCCGAGCTCCAGCCGCCGCTCTCCCTCCACCCATACCCGGGCCCACAGACACCCCTCCTCGGCCCCTGCGTACCCCAGCAGGCGTACGGGGCCCCGGTACTCTTTTATTAGGATGCGGAGCTTCGGGGGGGCCCCCACGTTTGGAGTCGCTGTACCTCAGGGCCCGCCTCACCCCGCCGTGAACTCCGCCGCTCGGGGGATCTGCCGAAGCTGAAGCTACACCACACCGGGCCGCACCGCCCCCCCCTCCCCCCCCCCCGCCGCGCACACACACCCTCTCCTCCCCTCTCTCCTCTCTCTCCTCTCTCTCTCTTCTTCGTCCTCCTCTCTACTTCTCTGGACATGTTTGCTTTGGCACCGGCCGGCCGGCCGCTCGCACAAATAGCTGCGGCGCGTAGCTTATCCATCAGGCCGCTGCGGAACGTGATGATAAAATAACAGGCGGTTTAAAACAAACCATTTGTTACAGCGCCGGTGTTGTTATTCCGCCGACTTTGAAACAAAGTGCAGAGGTGACCCAGGCATCCTCTACTTACGTTACATCAATAAATAGACCCCCGAAACCCCAGCTCCTCCGGACCGCTGGGTCCGCGGGCCAGACCGCGGGCCCCTGCGGGTTGAAAAGTCCACGTTCTGCCCCCCCCCCCAACCGCCACCGCCCCCCCCCCCCCCCCGCACACTGGAAGGCCCTTCAGGAGCCTTCGGCTAGCAGCCGCGTGACGTCACCGTGGCGACGCATGGCGACGGCCTGCAGCTAGGCGCTAGCCGCTGGCGTCGGGCGCGTCGTTAAGCCGCAGTGTGTTAGCCCGCGCCTAGC
>NC_140292.1:11429911-11437411 GCF_964030765.1 Micromesistius poutassou | reverse complement strand
TATAACAGATTATTACAAGGTCCTTGTTGCTGCACACCACTTCCTCATCATTGAGTTCATGATGACATGCGTTGGTTTGTAAAAAAAAAAAGCAGCACAACAAACAGCGAGCGACGCCATCGACGCGGCCAACACCGCCCGCCCAGAACGTGGACCTGAAACGAAAGAACAGGCTCCTTTGTCGGGATGGAGCAAAATAAAAAAAAGGGGACCGAGTTAAACGTTGTTTTTAAAACAAACACAGCAGAACTCCTGACATTCAGCCCGCTAGTCATCTAATTCACGTCGTATGCTGTGTGACGGTGCGTGCGGCCGGGCGCTATCCTCTAAAGGTCACAGGGCTGTAAGCCATCCGCACGCAGACACAGTCCGTGCATGGGGTCTAGCGCGGTGCAAGGTGTGAGGAGGCCACGGTTTCCATGGGTGTCAGCCAGCCGTGTTACTGATTCAGTGTATTCCTGGAACGGGCTGCCGTCTCGGCAGGCGGCCAGCTGCTCTGAACGCAGACAGATCTATCAAGCCTTCCTCGGCCTCCTCCACGCCAACGACAACAGAGTCGGAGAGGGGTGGGAGAGGTGTCTCCCGCCGTCGGTTACTCACTGCTGTTCCCGCTGTGGAGCGGGCCCAGGTGGAAGGACTCTGGTTACCAGCGGCTCACCTCAACAGCTTCCCAGACTCTGGTTCTAGAATACAATGCTCCCTGTTTCTGTAAAGAATCCAGATCAAGTATTCACACAGCAATAACAAAAGAGACACACGCAATCCACCCTCAACAATGTGTTGTCTTTGTACATATATATACGTAGAGATCAAGATAGATAGATAGATAAAGAGAGAGAGAGAGAGAGAGAGAGAGAGAGAGGAGAGAGAGAGAGGAGAGAGAGAGAGAGAGAGATAGATAGAGAGAGAGAGAGAGATAGATAGATAGATAGATAGGTAGATAGATAGATAGATAGATAGATAGATAGATAGATAGGTAGATAGATAGATAGATAGATAGATAGATAGATAGATAGATAGAGAGAGACTACAGCATGGCAAAGCAGACAAGGAACAATAAAAAAAATAGCACGATAAAATAAGACATGGGACCACAGATAAATAGTACCATATCCCGTTCAGGAGTAGCAATTACACTCTTCAATTAAGGGTGTTGGAGAGGTAATTCCAACACAGCAGAAAGCTGCTCTCCCTGGTTCAAACCCAGGGTACCCAGTATAGCAGTGTATCTGCTTTGTGCGCTTATGTGTTAACATGGCCTTGTACGACAGCCGTGTGTGTGTGTGTGTGTGTGTGCGTGTCTGCGTGTGAGCGGAGCTAGCTTAGCATGTATTCTCTATAAGACGGCGGGGCGAGGCATGTCGTGCGTGGAACACTTGGGCCCACTAAAGCCACATGCAGCGTTTGTGAGAGATTATTAGAGCGAGAGTGATCGAGGCTGTCCCTCTGGGAGGAGGTTCCTAGAGAGAGAGATAGAGAGAGAGAGAGAGAGAGAGAGAGAGAGAGAGAGAGAGAGAGAGAGAGAGAGAGAGAGAGAGAGAGAGGGAGAGGGAGTGTGCGCAATGTGTGTATGTGTGTGTGTGTTAGCATGACCAGCCCTTAGCTGCATGACAACAACAATAGCATATTGTAGTCATTGCAGGGGCAGTAATAGATATCCTATTTAGCCAGTTTGAATAATTAAAAGCGGGATATAGATTTAAAAATATATACGTATGTATAAATATATATATATATATACAGAATATATATATATATATCTATCTATATATATAGATATAGATATTGATATAACTATATATATATATATATATATATATATATCTTTATCTATATCTATATATTTATATATAGATATATTATGTATATGTATATTATATACATATATATATATATATATAGTTATAGCTACGTATATCTATGTAAAGATATAGATATACATGTGTGTTCTGTGTATTTGTGTTTTTGTTGTGGTTAAATGCGACTAAAATACCACAATGTTGTTCATGCAGAATATTTGATTAAATACACACATGGCATACACACACACACACACACACATACACACGCACACTCAGTTTACAATGTGAATAAGATGGATCAGTTGTTTCTCCAGCTGGGAAGCTTAAGGAGTGAATCGGGACCAGCTCAATAACACAGCTAAACACACACACACACACACACACACACACACACACACACACACACACACACACACACACACACACACACACACACACACACTCTTTGTGACTGATAAATATAGAGCACACTTCAGTAAAAATCAAGCACACACACTCTTTGTGGTACAAGCACTTCACACAACAGTTACAAACACACCATTTAAATGACACATACACTGCGGACTATAACAAACACACACACACAAACGTTATGATACATACACTGCACACTACAGTAACACACACACAGTTTTTATGATGAATAGTCTGCACACAGTTACAAACACATGCACACAAACTCTTTATAATTCATACACTGCACGCTACACTATCAAACACACACACACACACACACACACACACACACACACACACTCTTTATAATTCATACACTGTACACTACAGTAACAAACACGCACATACGCTTCATGATAAATACACTGTACACTACAGTAACAAACACACTTGCATACACACACACACACACACACACACACTATGATTCATACACTGCCCACTACAGACACAAACAAACAAACAAACACATACACATACACACACACACACACACACACAAACACACTCTTTATGACACATACATTGCACACTACAGTGACAAACACCCACACACACACTCTTTGTGATTCATACACTGCACACAGTAACAAGCACACACACACACACACACACACACACACACACACACACACTTTATGACACATACACTGCCCACTACATAACAAACGCACACTCTTTATGACACATTAACTGCACACAACAGAACAAACACACACACACACACACACACACACACACACACACACACACACACACACACACACAGTCTTTATGACACATACACCAGAGTCACAACAGCACATCACTGCACACCTGAAGGAGAGAGAGACGAGGGAGAAGAGGAGGAGAGAAGCAGAATCAGGAGGAGGAGGAGATAAGTAGGAGCAGGGGGAGGAGTGGGGAGGAGAGGGGAGGAGGGGGGGGTGGGGGGGAGCAGCCGGAGCAGGGGGAGGAGGGGGGGAGAAGCAGAAGCAGAGAGGGAGGAGGAGGAGTGGGGGGAGAGGCAGCGAGGGAGGGATCACTGCGGCGGAGGGGATAAGGGTGCAGGGGTGGGGCCAGGGGGGTGAAGGTAAATGACATCGCAGGGCAGCTAAGCTCCCCCCCCACCACCACATCCCCCCTCCCCAGCCCCTCCTCTTCCTCTGAGGGGTTGCGTGAGGCGGCTTAACGGACCGTCGGCTTGTTTTTCCGCACCACTGCTCGGCGGGCCTGAGCCGTCAACTGAAACGACATTCTCTCATTAGGCGGGCCTCTGTAGCAGAGCCGGGCCATTTAGTGTACCGCAAATCCTATTGTTTCACGGGGAGGTCAAGTCAAAGGCCAACCAAAATATTGATGACGATTTTAAAGGTTGGAAGGGGAGGGGCGGGACGATTTAGGGGCAGCATAAGTGGGGGGGTAGTGGTGGTGATTTGGAGGGTGGGGTGAGGGGGGGGGGGGGGGTTGACACAACAGGGAGCCAAGTATAAGGCCAGAGGAGCAAGGCCCGCAAACACAGCTGCACTTTAACAGGCCGGATTCCGTTTGGCCGATGAACAAAGGCCCAACATGATTCGACATGATTCAAACATGAACATGCGTTTCACATTTCGTGCGGATAACGACCCAGCTGAGTGGACGCTGCCGCTACCGCGCTGCACGGTGGATCATCACATCATCACAAACACGTCCGACGCCCCCCCCCCCCCCCGTCCCCTCCACCACCACCACCACTACCCGTCACAACACTCTCCTCTCACACACACACACACGGAAACAAGGCGTCCGTCGTCATGCATCGTCAAAAACGACCCAACCAGAGGCGAGCTCCGCACAGCCCGGGCGTTGCGGGTTACACTGTTGGTTTAAATCCAAGTTAGGTGGATTATGCCGCCGCTCCAGAGGACTGGGGAAGGTCAGAGGCTAGTGAGGCAAAGGCGGCTCAGAGGTCCTCAAAACACAGCGCTCCTCTGAGCGGACAGAATTCCTGGACGCCGTGACAGCGGTTCATTACCACTCGCCAGATTTAACACTTGAGAAAGAGCTTTCTGATGTCGAGAGGGACCCGCGGTTCAGATATTAAGGCATTTTTTTTTAATTGTTATTATAAAGCACATATTTTTAGGGGGGAGATTTAACTTTTGTTGCACGCACACACACACACACACACACACACACACACACACACACACACACACACACACACACACACACACACACACACACACACACACACACACACCACACACACACACACACACACACACACACATATATATATATATATATATATACACACAAAACTATATACATAGTTATGTGTTAATATATATAACACATAGGCTACAAAACGATGTATATAGTTTTGCATAAACATATAGGCCTATATATATTGCTGTATCAAATATAAAGACGTTTCTCTTCATGTGTATTTATATTATTACAGTCTAAACCATGAGCTCTCATGTATGGCTCCTGAAGTCATTCTGAAAGCCAAACTATAACTAGAACGGTTTCTTCTCAAAGTTGTAATCATTTTGTTTTGATCTGCACACATAATTAATTCAAGTTCCCCGATTCCTCATTAGATCAGAAAGTCGACTTTGTGTTTGTGTCGGTGAGTCAAACGCCTCGGATCTGGGTAAGTGAGAGGGTTTTCACACGCAACCCAAACAAAGTGGTCACCGAGGCCCCGGGCGCGTTTCTGGTGACATTTAACAGCAGTGGGAGCGTTTCCTCACCGCTCAGCCAAGAGGCCTTCATTACTCCACCAGTCTGCTGCAGTTTGGGGAAACCGTTTGCGATATTCTATCAGCTTCTCTACTTGATCTTTGACGTCCCATTGAGTGTGTGTTTATCCTGGTGCGGGCAGAGTGACTTAACTGGTCGTCGTTTTTGATAACGCACAGATATTCCCCAGAACGCGCTCCTCCGTTTGGGAAGCTTTTGTAGTTTTAATGGCTATTCATTATGGAGGCCGAGATAAGCCGAGGTTGTCATTACGTTTGACTAAACACAGAAACAAACACTGTTCAAATTCGCTTTATCTTTCTGGATAAGTGGCCTGTATTCATGGCCTTTGGTCACAGAACCCTTGGCACATCAGATATCCGTCCTCGTAAAGCCTGAAGCCTGAAGTCTATTCGGGCTCTGAACCGACTCTGAACACACTGGATCATTCCTTGGGAACTTTTTTTACACGATGAGACCAGTGCCTCCGTTTAAGTGTGCGGGCAACTTTAAGATCACACAAACAGCTGCTCCTAAGCCATAAACCCAACAGTATATCTATAGGGGGATTATGGGAATGTAGTGAATGGAGTTGGAAAGAAAAGTTACGGTCAGTGAGCGATGCTTTAAGGCAAGAGAATCCTCAACCTTTGAGAAGCTGATAACTGTACCTAACAGTTGGGAGCTTAACAACGTCCCACAACACACACACACACACACACACACACACACACACACACACACACACACACACACACACACACACACACACACACACACACACACACACACACACACACACACACACAGGCCTTTTCCTTTTTAAGAATTAATCATTTCCTCCGTTTGACTTTTTGTTGAAGAGGGTCTTTATAAGTGCGTGAAAGTTTAAAAGAAAAGACTGTTAAGTGCTCAACATGATGGAGATAAACTGAACTTAACAACACTCATCACTCCACAAACACACCGAATACACACCGAACACACAGAACACACACCGCACCGCACACACACACACACCTAACACACACCCAATGAAACCTGCAGCCTTCTCCTTTATTCTGGAAGATTAATTTGTGCTGCGGATGAATTTTCATCCGTTAACATTCGTGCCTCACTTTCCCTGTAACTTTCCCACCAGCTTTATCCCCTAATGTCAAACACAACGAGGCCACTGGATGGGATGTTTAACTGTAAATGCTCCTTTTCCTCTCTGCTCTCTGAATCTGGTGTGTTGGAAACATGTGGGAGTGAGAAGTGAGGACGGGAGGTATCGGCTGATGAAAGAGAGGAGTCTGCTCTGCCCCAGGCTCTGGAAGTCGCTCTATTTGTTTCCTTTGCACGGATTAAATATGCGACTCCCATCTTCAGTGTGGATCAAAGAAGCTTTCTCCAATCCACTTTCCACGCAACTTGTCCGCGTAAACACGCGGCGCGTCGTCCCGGGGCGCGTGTTTACGTGGGCAAGTTGCGTGGAAATTTGGAAATGACTGCCGATAACATCAGAGGAGTCTCGGTTTATTATTTAGATAGACAATGGAGTTGGCTCTTTATTGTGTTTTATTTTGTTTCAAATGGAGAAAGACTGTGAGCTCCTCCATTTGGTAACTTCACAAAGCACTGCAACTTGGAGCTTAAGTGGGACAGCTTCCTGAACCAAGAACAAGACAATCTATATAATCTAATACGACTAATGCCAATTAACTGTGTGTTTATTGGCCTTGATTGTGTGTGTGTGTGTGTGTGTGTGTGTGTGTGTGTGTGTGTGTGTGTGTGTGTGTGTGTGTGTGTGTGTGTGTGTGTGAGAGAGAGAGAACGTATGTGTTTCATTAACAACAATGATATTAATAACAATTAACGACGATTATAATAATAATAATAATAATAATAATAATAATAATAACATAATAACAATAATAACAAAAATAATCATTTTTTAATAAAAACACAAATATTATTATTATTATTATTACTATATACAATAATAGGCCTATATATAAATATGATATGGACACAACCTTCTTGGCAGCAGTTATTTGGTTGGCTATTTAATTTCAGACCATCTTAAATAAATAACATTGACCATGTCGGAAGGTGAGATGGCCTATTCCTTAACCGCTGCTTTGTTAACTAAATGTGCTCATGACATTAGCATTATGTAGGCTACAGCACAGGGTAAAACATACAATTATAATTTTCTTTATTATAAGGCTTCTAAAATAAAATGTATACACAAATATATGTATTCAATCAAATAAATGCGTTATTCATACACTACATTGTTTGGGTTGTATAATTCCACGTGTTGATAAAAGCCCGTTCTGCCTCCACGAGGATCCTGACAGGAGAAGCTGGGCCCAATGTGAGCCACAGTGACGGAACAATAAGCATATAAAAAGTCACATAAAAAGTTGTATAAAAAGTATTTCCCAGACCTACACGAGTTATGTAAATGATAACCAGAAGACTCACATTTGTTGGTCTAAAGTGCAGAACAATTCCGTTGGTTTAAAACGAATTCCTCACAAAA
>NC_140292.1:11283610-11422211 GCF_964030765.1 Micromesistius poutassou | reverse complement strand
GTGTGTGTGTGTGTGTGTGTGTGTGCGTGCGTGCATACGTGTGCGTGCATACGTGTGCGTGCGTGCATACGTGCGCATGCATGGTAACACAGAAAGTATGCTTGTGTGGGTTTGTGTGCGTGCATGTTTGTGTGCGTGCGTGGGTAACACAGAAAGTGTGTGTGTGCGTGCGTGCGTGCACATGTCCCACCTTGTCCACCTCCCTCTGCGTGGCGCCCTCCTTGCGCAGCCGCTCCTGGTCCACCGTCTTGGCGTTGTACGCCTCCTTGGACTTGGTGAGCGCCTGCCCGGTGGTCTGGATGTTCTGGACCGCCTCCAGCGTCGACGCCACCTCCTCCTTGGTCTGCACACACACGCACACACACACACACACACACACACACACGCGATGATCAGTGTCAGATGAAACACTGACATTTTATACTTCTATTGTTCCGTTACTTCCCTGATGCGATAGGATGTAGAGTAAAAGGGAAAGCTATGTTTTCTATTAACTCTATCGCTGGCGGTCGGCCTCCATACCAGCCTGTGTGTGTTTGCGCCTGTGCACACGCAGGGCCTGGCGGAGACAGGGTCCCCGGGTCTCAACGGAGCCTCGGTGTTTAAAGAAGGGGTTGATGAAGCGGACAGTGGATGCCCTCTCCCCTCCCTGCTCGTTAAAATGACCCAATCCCGGGCCTCTCCTCGGGAGAAAAGCGTCTAAACCCCTCAAATGAAAACGATGATCACATTGTGACAGAACCTGATTTTGTGTGACTGCTTATCAGTACATTGTCCTGTGTGTATGTTGAGCCACGTCAAAGAAGGTTTTCCGTGACGACAGACAATAAAGTCTTCTGATTCTGACTCTGAATTCCTGGTGTTGAACCTGTACTTGTGATCCTCACATTTGATCCGGTTCCTCCAGGTTCCACAGTTGATCTATTTCCGTTTCACGTCTTCTCATGTACACGGTGGCGTGCGACGCGCCTCTTACGCGCTCGTTCAAGCACTCCCGCTTGGTAAACACCCAAGGGAGGCGCTCTACAAACAGGACAGCTCCCCCTGGTTCCCCCCTGGTTCCCCCTGGTTCCCCCTGGTCCCCCTGGTTCCCCCCTGGTTCCCCAGGACCGTACCTTCTTGTGCGCCTTGGCCTGCTCGTCCACGTACTTCTGCACCTCCTTGATGAGCTCCTGCAGCTTCCTCACCAGCTCCAGGTGGCAGGCGGCCAGCTTCTCCGTGGAGCTCCGGAACACGTCCCACACCGGGGCGAACGTCCTGCAACACGGACACACACACACACACGCGCGCGCTCGCTCAGCGTCACCACATGGGCAGGCCCGGTCAGGGGGAGCAGCGCTCGATACGAACCTAGGCATCAACGAACAATGAACTCACCCCAGCGGAGAGAAGTTGCCCGCAGACTTGGCGAGTTTGGTGACCGACCGCGCGTACGCCTCCTCGATCGCACTCCTACGACAGAAGGACATGAAGGTAGAGAGAGAGAGACACAGAGACAGAGACAGTGTGAGTGAGTGAGTGAGTGAGTGAGTGAGTGAGTCAGAGACGGAGAGAGAGAGAGAGAGAAAGAGAGAGTATTCTGTTTGATAATGATTTAAATACGTAATATTGAGTTATTATGATATCAAATCTATAGTTTTGTATAATGATAGTATATTTTCATCATTCTAATAGAAGATGGTGTTATTTATACCAAATAGGGCAGAGCTTAAGCTTAAGCTCGAAGCAAAACAAAGCCACAATGTTGGTTTGATTAAACACAGACAACATGAACGTTCCACCACACAGCTTTCTTATGCCTGCGCTATAGTGTGACATTGCCATTATCCACTTGTTTTGCTATTGGACGTATCCATTTTCCTCTACAAGTTTTTGTATTGAATTCATACAAAAGGGTTGGTCTTAGTGGGTGGTACTGGATGTCCTGTTCGTTTTTGGCCAGGGCGTGGGAGAAGAACCACAACACGATCCAACACACACAAGGGACACATGTACACAAAGACACACTAATAAACCAACCCTGGACAAACATTAGAACACACACAATAAACAACAAATATAGGCATGCATGCAAAGACTGCAGCACTATTATATAGATCACACAGTGCATTCTGCAAATGGTAGGGAGTTATTATACATTCATGTTTTAATGTTTTCTTTTGTTGTTCTACTGCAAGGTATAGTGGTCGAGGTTGATCAAGTAATTGCACTTACGCGTGGTGTCCACTAGAGGGGGCCCTCGTGTTTCAGGAAAGATATACAGTCGGAATCGCGGAAAGAGCTGCCGAGCGGTCAAAGATAGCCAACAAAGTCCAACTCTAAATATAGTGACTATAGTATTCCATCCATCCTAGCTAACCATTACAGCAATGTGCTGTAGTGCAAACATTCATATGGACAGACATCCTAAAGATGCCGCGGTGGTGAACGGCTGCGCGCTGCACTCAAGAGTGCAGGAGAACATGTGTGCTGTCTGTGAGGCCGATAGGAGAGACGGGGACATTACGGCGCCCCGGGGGGAGATTCAATTGTTCCAGCAGCAGCGTACGTCAATAGCAAAGTGCAGACATAATAAGAAACAAATTGGGAAAAGCGGTAAAGTGACAATAAAATAACCATCAGCAATGTAAACATCCTGCAGATGAGGTATCCTGCGTCTGTCTATCTGTTTGTGTGTGTGTCTGTCTGTGTGTCTGCCTGCCTGCCTGGTTGTCTGTGTGTCTGTCTGTCTGCCTGCCTGGTTGTCTGTGTGTCTGCCTGCCTGCCTGCCTGGTTGTCTGTGTGTCTGCCTGCCTGCCTGGTTGTCTGTGTGTCTGCCTGCCTGCCTGGTTGTCTGTGTGTCTGCCTGCCTGCCTGCCTGGTTGTCTGTGTGTCTGCCTGCCTGCCTGGTTGTCTGTGTGTCTGCCTGCCTGCCTGGTTGTCTGTGTGTCTGCCTGCCTGCCTGGTTGTCTGTGTGTCTGCCTGCCTGCCTGGTTGTCTGTGTGTCTGCCTGCCTGCCTGGTTGTCTGTGTGTCTGCCTGCCTGCCTGGTTGTCTGTCTGTCTGTTTTAAAAATACATTGAACAATCCAGTATGTGGTGAAGATACATTGTTAATAAAAAGTGCAATTCTTACAATTACTGTTGCAATTCTCAGTGTTGTTACATTTTCTTATTTTTCTCGTTTCCCCGAATTGAACCACTATCTGCTCAATGGAGGTAGGCGGACCACAAGTAACACCGGAATGGATTTGAGGAAGGCATCCGCTTAGAGCTAGGGTAGGCACTTTGGAGGAACCAGCCAGAGGAAGCTAGAATGTGAAAGTATCCAGCCGAAAGATATCCCACCCAAAAACACATGACTAGCTCGCTAGCTTTAGCAGTGGGTCTAGCCATGTGGAAGACTGCGGTCATGCACAGTGAGTGAAGGGGCGCAGGTGGCCAGGCAGGGGGGCCGTCCAATCACTTCATTCAAGGCTGAATGTAGTGATTGGATGGGCTTATTACAGCCCTGTGACAGCTACAGATGACATTTTCTTTTAACATTTGATTTATTAATTGCTCTCAGGATGAGAAGTCCAAAACATCGGACAAAGAAATGCTTCTAAAATATATTGCCCTACCCCAGATTTAAAAAGTGACGTCTTCCAACAGCCAGACGGACAGATTCAATAACAAACAAACAAACACATGTTGAATCAAATCCTTGGAGCTCGTTTCCATAATCAGAAGCCCTGGTCTCACCTCTCCCTGATGAAGTCTGTCAGCTCCTTGGACGATATTTGGCCATGTTTCATGTTGTGGTAGAGAACGTCAAATCCATTGTTTTTCTCGCCCTGCATTTCAAAACAAAACAAAAACAGACGAAGAAAATACCTTCAGTTAGATCTCAGAATAGATGACACAGAATCCAAACCCCCAGGCCCTCTTGTCTCGGGGATGTGTTCTGAGAGCCAGGCTGTAGTCTACCGTGTTGTGGTGGACCGCTGCTTTAAATAAAGAGGGTTTATTTATAAGGAATTCACTTCGGATCAAACAATGCAAGTTCAAACAGAGAAAAGATAACCATGTTTATTCAAAGTAGCAACCAGACAAAGACTACGCAGTCAAAGTTCATAATTATCTCATTGTTTTATTAGGTTTGAAGATTACACATCTTGGGTCAAGATATTCTTTCACATAGAGAGATATTCACACACACAGAGCGAGAGTGAGTGGGAGAGAGCGAGAGAGGAAAATAAAAAGATGTGTGAGAGAGAAACAGGTGAGCAGCATTACCGTGAGGCATGCGTGACGTTCTGTATAGGTAGGGCTCCTCCTTTCTAAACAGGCCAGCTGCGTTCTAGGTAGTTCGGATTAGTCAAGCAGATTCTTTAACACCAAATTCCTGAGCAGCCTACAAACCGGTCTATAGCTCTTACAATGCTTGAAGTCCAAAGAAAAAATATAAAATAACAACTCTGCCAAATATGCAATACGTGACATGAGGCTAGGTGATAGTCCAGTGTAAAATGTGCTTCAACCATTTGCCATAAAACAACAGTGGTATGCTATTATACAAATAGGACCGAAGATCCAATTCAGAGAGGAGTTATCATATACAAACACAGGTGCCGCTCATAACACTGACTAAGCACTCCCCTTTGCTCCCCTAAGTATTGGGACACCCTACCCCTTCGCGGGAACACGCAAAATCTAGGGAAAGGGCTCAAATCTAGGGGAAGGGGGAGAATTGGGACAGGGCAATATCTTCACTAGTTGACTCTACTGACAGTGCCCTGGTTCATCAGAGGAGCATTAATTTGTGTTATGAGTCACACCTGTGTTTGTCCTAATGCCGCCTCTGTGAATAGGGTCTATATACTAGGACACATTCAGACTCTGGTCCAACATGACAGCGACCTCAGTGAACCCATCCATGTTCACGTGCCGCAGCAGCATTTCTGTCCGCCAGCCATGGGTCTCCTCTTTGTCATGTGACCGCCACACACTGATTTCCTGGAGCAAGAACCAAGTCAGCGGTTTGTCCATGCAGGAGAGCACACGCACACGCACACACACACACTTTTGGGACAATGCAACTTTTGGGATAGGATGCACCAGAACGATCTGACGTCCAGACTTGACACTTTGAAGGCGAACTCTGTGGCCAGATCTGTGTTCCTATTTCACTTTCCCCGCAAAAAGGACTTCGTGGTTAACAAATCCGCTGAAATGGCGCTGGGTGGAAGAGCGGCCCCTGAGTTGTTCTTGCCGTTTAAAATGGTACGATGTAGTGGTAGGAGCCGTGTGCAGCAGACGTGTGTTGCTGAGGAGAGCGCTCGGTGCACGCGTCACAGTCCGACATCACTGGACCGACCGCGGCACCTGACCACAGCGCCACAGTCGCTGTTAAAACCCCGCGACTTCCGTCTTCGTTACGTCCAAACGTATGGGTGGTGGCAGCCGGCGCATACCGTGCATACCGGGAGGTTCCTGGCGGGGCCCGTGGAGGCACGGGGAGTGGTCGTAATAACGTGGCCGCATTGTGCCCAGTCGGCGCTCCACACACACACACACACACACACACACACACACACACACACACACACACACACACACACACACACACACACACACACACACACACACACACACACACACACACACACACACACACACACACACACACACACACACACACACACACACACACACACACACACACACACACACACACACACACACACGGTCCGATCACAACGAGAGCCGGAACCACCTTCGGGATGTGGTCTAGCTCGTCGGACCGCAGTGTGGGCCAGATCTGATCTGGAACTTTCCAGACCCGACCTGTCGCCGCTTCCTGATGATCGGGCGCTGAGAGTCAAGTGCGACCAAGGCCTGCGCTGTAACCGACATATTTACATAGCAAATAGAGGAAGACAAAACACCGAGAGCCTCTGATCTGGGAACATCTGATTGGCCCACATCATGTTCACCCTCAGCAAACACGCCATCCACGTTTCCAGGTTGAGCGAGGCCTTTCAGTTCACATTAATTGAAAATGTCCCTTTCGGTCTGCGGTGGCAACGTCACTAACGCAGAACGAACCGATGCTCTGAGTCTCAATGACCGTGACTGACACACAGGTCCACGTTGCACAACACCAAGGATTATTTGCTGAAACAGTGAAAACCTTTTTTGGGGGGGGTTCCACAAAACAGGGAAGTTGGGAGAACAAACAAGTGCAACAGGAAGCACTGATTCTCCACAAAGAGAATTGCTGTGTTTATGGAACGTGATATGAAAGAATTCAAAGAGAAAATGCCAAAGAAAGACAGGAAACAGACCGAGGGAGTTGTACAGGTAACTATACAATGGACGCCACTGTGGCTCCTCCAACTCCTGATTAATGCATGGGAACAAAAAAAACTTAGACGTTCAAAAGGTTAAAACATTTTTAAGTGTTCTATTATGTATCCCATTGAACATTATAATCCTTTCCCTTCGATTGGCTCAAAGTCAATCTAAGTCAAAGTTGACTTAGAAGGCATGCGTTAATAGGTAACCTATTCGCTCCCTTGTTCGTCAATAAGTCCACTGCTACCTCAACAGGCTTACCTCAAGTGCTCCACAGATTAAGAAGTTAGAAGTTAAACCAAAATGCCACACATTTCTGGTGGGACGCTGTTGCTCTCTCGCCCTTCAACAGGGTCAGGTTGGGGGTTAGCTGATGGGGTTTGACACATCGACGCTATGTGAAACCACATACATCTAGAGGGACATGTTTTCTTATCTCAGTCATACCATATAGATTAAGAATACACACAGTGTGAACTCTCAGTTCTCCAAAAGGCTGTTTCAAATAGTGTTGCCGATGGCAACCACAGTATTTATCTCTGGTATGACTGAGACCAAATAATAATACAAAGTCTGATGATTTATGATCAAGGTTCCTTTTCTTTTGATCAAAGTGTTTTAATCAATACAAGGAACTGGATGTGTGTGTATATAACAGTATTACTTCCATATAATAATTAATACTAATAACGTACACAAACGTGTGTGTGTGTGTGTGTGTGTGTGTGTGTGTGTGTGTGTGTGTGTGTGTGTGTGTGTGTGTGTGTGTGTGTGTGTGTGTGTGTGTGTGTGTGCGCTCCTTGCAAGAACCCTGTTTAATAAACCTCTGCCTTATGCCAGTAGATGCAGCCTGGAGATTGGGTGGTGACAGACTGTAGTGGATGGGGATAGTGGAACGCGTGTTGTCTCTGGTGACTAAGATAGTACCCATCCTGGCCGCTCCAAATAGGTACCCTTAAAAAAGAAAGGTGTGTAAATACTTAGGATATACTGTAACCGTATCAGGCATGACTTTCAGCTGGCAGGAGCTATACAAGCCAATAGGTTAATAATGTCATGGTAATGTTTTCATCGTCGAGACAAATAGCTCTTGCTTGGTATATGATGAGCCAGAGAATGCTGTTGAAATAGGCAAAAGCGGATCAGACAGTAGACAGGCAGGCTAGTAGGCTAGTATGCCAGAAAGACACAGGGGTTCGTGCCATAAAAAGGCCAAGCCGTGACAGTTACATATTCTTCCCAACAACGGGCACTCATCTGAGTGCTCTTGGGGGGGGCCTGGTTAACAGTTCATGGTCAAGGACAATGGAGCCACCACACCAGAGAGCCAAAAACAATGGACTGTCTGAAAAATGTACGATGATTGAGCAGCCACTAAAGTGGCATGCAGGTTATGTTGTTAGACATCAGATCCATAAATATAACTAACTAACTGTTACACCGAGATACTCAAGACATTCAGCTTGATGTCTTTACACAAATGGCCTCTTCCTTGATGATACACCCAGAAGAAAAAGAACAAGAACAAGAAGATTAGAGAAGGGAAAGTCATTGAGAAGAACAGCTTCCCCAGCCGCCCCCTTCCTCCAGGAACAGAATGTAAACATCGGCTTAGCGTAGAGGCCAAGCGTAGACCGGAGGCCCCGGGAGTGGAACTCCCCCGCCCCGGACCCAAGGAACAGCGCAGCCCGGGTGACCTCACCGGGCCGGGCCCTGGTGATGTCACCAGGCCTACCGGGTCCTCCTGAGACCAGGCAGGGGAAGGGATCTTCCATCACATGTCACCAGCGAGGGCCTCCAGGAGTTGAGTCAATGCGACAACACGTGTCAGCGTGCACTGAAGGAAAGATAAGGTCTATAGGTGTGATGTAAAAAGGTAGCGGTTCACCCTTTATTCAGTGTAAGCCGTTCCAAAACAACTCTATGAAATGCATTTAAATCAGAAGAAAGCAGAACTCAATGAACATTCAAAATGATGACGCTTGCGTTATCATAATTTTATCGTTCAGAATTTCTGTGTGTGAGCTTTTTTTATACATTGAAATTGTTTTGTAATTCAATGGTTAATAAGCCTAACAACAGAAAGGCCTAAATCACTCAGGTATTGCCCATACATGCATATATATCTGATATATGTAATATATGCATTACTATTCCTTATCTAAACCACATCAATACCTATGAATCCTTAAGCCTAGGCTCCTATGACTACCTGTTACCCTGAAGAACAAGGTTCCACTGAAAGAGCGATCATTTGTTGACATAGTCAGTCAATGCAAACATCACAGGGTTTCAGAAATCACATCTTAGCCCTTGGGACCTCCCACTGTAAGTGAAAGTAATCCCAAAACGGTGTGTGTGTACACAGTGTTATAGAGACCCTTTTTAAGATATACAATAAGCCTGAGAACCTCCGCCCCACACACACACAAAGTCCACCTAGCCCTGGGGTTGTAAACAAAGAAAGTTTGCTTATCAAAACCGTCTAATTGCCCAAAGCATGCTGGAGGCTAACAGAGTTCTCCACACAGAAGCCCATCAATGGTTCTGTTATTAGCTAGCGAGTGGGCTGGCTGAATAACTGCAATTAACACAATTGTTGATTTGAGATTCAGAGCTTAGCATCACACACACACAGACGTGTCCTGTGAAAAGGAGTTCAACCATAACAACAAAGCCCACCTTACAAGGACCTAGAATAATAAAAACAAGAGGAAGTAAATAAATAAACACTCACTCCCCGTCAAGTCTTGGTCAATAGCACAGAAACAGGGAAGTGTCGTCCGATGTTGTTATGATGCAACCTGAGGCATAGCAGTGGTTTACAACTTGTTCTGCAAGGTCCTTGTCTACAAAGCCACGTATCTCTTTGTTGACAGTGGACATTTGACTTGTTGGCATCCAGCAACACACAAGGACAAGTTCACAATACTACCAGACCACTGCACCACACTGTGTTTCTGTACCCCATTCCTGATGCCAAAACTGATTGTTATTCAGCTGGAGACTTGTGCACATGAGCATATCCACAATATTGCAACGTATGACTGCTCCTAAAGGCCTCATAAAGAATAGAGGGAAAGAAGTAAAACTTGTTTGTATCTAAACTGTAGTAGAAGCAGGCTACTTTAGGAACACACCAGCTTGTGATGGTTCCATTCTTCATCTTGGTCCGAGCAAGCGTCTCTTAACGCACCATAGCAGTCTAACAGAGTGTGTTTGGCTAAACATTAGACAAACGGGATATGCAAAGTTAAGGAAATGAGATGGAATGGAATCTCTAGACGCCACGGTGTGTGTGAGAGAGAGAAAGCGAGAGTGAGCGAGTGAGTGTGTGTGTCTGTGTGGCCGCGTGTGCTGCATCGCATCTTAACTACACAGCTGATCCTTGCTGTCACTGGATTCGCTTGTGGCTCATTTCGAGGCACAAAGAGTGGATTGAGGGATGGAGGGGGTGTCTGGCCCTCTCCCCTCCCATTGACTTATTGATCGAAAGACAGAACGTTAAATAATCACACCACGGACATTGGGAAACGGTTACTTTCAGAATGAATCATCAAATGTAGGTCTCTCTCATCAACCAACTTTCATTTTAGGTTCATTTCAATGTTAATTTGACCCTTAATTCACGGATCTGGAACAGATTGTTGTGAACTACAATTACACTAATATACAATTACACTAATATTACCATTACAACAATCATACAAGACGGGTGGTTTATAACACGGACAGAGGTTTCACTTATACAGCCAACCTGACCAGTTGTGCTGAAACTAGGTTACCTCGGGGACAATGCAAAAAAGAGTGATGTCTATATGTTTATAGGCCCACATAGCACACATGTTTAAGAGGCTACTGGGATTGTAAATGCTGTAGCCTGCAGGGGCCTAATTGCAAGGTTAAGAATGTCAGATTGGTTGAACTCACTCAATAACTGTTACTCATTTCCCTGTCATGAATTTCCCGAAGGACGGCTATGTAAATTGGTGAATGGTATCACCTTGATGTTCCTGCCCTAGTAGTCAAAGGTCTATATGGTTTTCACCAACAAGCCCATGGATTCACATTTGGTAATAGAAATGTAAGACATGATGGGTCTGGTCTGTGTGGTGTTTGTATACCATGAAGTATTATATGGTAATATAACAACCAATAGCCTACAGCCATGCATAGTAACTAAACACGGCACCACTGCATTTATATCAATGGCAGTGCGTAAGAAGCCAAAGTAAGATTTAAACCTCAAATCAAGGCCATTTGACCAGAAATAACATCAAGCTCCGTTTCCTTTTCAAATAACGTTGATAACATATTTTGACGTATTTGTTGACCTTCTTCATTGTAACAAACATGATAGTAATTAAATGAAGGGTCATGAAGAGGACATGGAGAGTTTTAGCATCACATTATCGCCATACAGCGTTATTAATGTGTAATAATGAAATCTCTAACAATAACCATAGTCTATTCTTTGTGTTAAAACTATTCTTCAACTTGTTCAACATCTGGCCTCTCACTAAAACTTTGTTGCGGAAGAAAATGACGTGTACGGCGATAGCTGACCGACAAGGGAGACGTCCAATGGTATTTAAGGACAGGGTCCTCCACATTCCAGTCTGCTCCGTCACAGCCAATCGGAGCGGTCGGTAGTGGTTTCTCGAGCTCCCATGTTAGATTGGTTTACAAAGGCCCAATCCCGGGGCGGCAACATAGATCTCCAAAATTAGCACTTATCAACGGACTAAAACCCGGCGTCCGCTAATGTACCACGATCTGCACCGCGCCGTGCTCAAGCACCGGTGTACCGTCCCAGATCGTTCACTATTGGATCATTTGTGTTTTAGCGAGCCTCACAACACAGGGGTAGTATGGGCTTTAAACCCTGAAATAAAAGCGTTACTTACCCAGAAACTCTCCAGGAAGTAGGGCGTTATCATCTTGTCTGATCCCCCTTCACCGGGCCACTTTAAAGCTGCGAATTCAAACCGTAGGGACGTGATTTCTCCGCCGTCCTCCCCCGTTCCTGTGGTGCCGTTTCACTGCTCTCCTCCAGCCTTCCTCTGCCTTCAGACCAGACTCCACCTCCGTGTGTGTTTTCTACTTCCCCACCACACACACACACACACACACACGCACACGCACGCACGCACACACACGCACCGTGAGAGTTGGGTTTGAAACAGCGCTACCAATGGCACATTTAAATATATAATCAAATAGCACTGTTGTAAGCGGAAGCTATGGTTTGAATTTGCTTTATTTGTTGTGGTAACGTGTATCGATGCTTTTTTTTTATTTCGGTAACTTTCCAAGGAATCAGGGCTTTTACTTTGAAACTAGAGAGATGTACTTTTACTTTGAAACAAAAGAGCTGTATGCAGATGAGCGTGTAGGCCGTGCGCTGTCATTAGGTTTGTGATCAGGGGCATCAGATTAGGAGGCCGACCAAACGTGACTGGGTCTAGTGGTCTAGTCCCTTGGGGAAACTATTCGTATGCATGCAAAGCATAGGATATTGTGTGTGTGTGTGTGTGTGTGTGTGTGTGTGTGTGTGTGTGTGTGTGTGTGTGTGTGTGTGTGTGTGTGTGTGTGTGTGTGTGTGTGTGTGTGTGTGTGTGTGTGTGTGTTTGAAATGAATACAATCTCTCATTGTTTTCCCCTGCCCAATAGTTACATACTAGGCTAGATATATTGCTGTCAGACAATTGTTGCAGACATCTACTGTGGATACAAATGTCCACAGCTACCGGTAACTAAAATAACTACCGGTGGTTATTTTGTTGTGATGTCAATAATAGTGATATAACTTTAGTAGTTGACTCCATTGAATCATTAAACACAATGCATAAGTTATTTTAAGCAAATCTTGTTTAGAAAACATAGTTTTTGTTTGTTGTGGTCTGAGGATACCCGAAACAGTCTTTTTAATTCATTGTTAAATTGAATAAAAACAAAAACGGACAGAAATAATGTAAACAATTTATTCTGAACAATGTAAAGATTCAAGCAATGGTAACCAGTCACACCCACTTGATCATTGTACAAATATTGTTACAAAAATTACTACAGTACAATATAGATTCTTTGCATGATCCAAAATATTTGGTGGCCCCAGTAGTACTAATTTTACTTTATAATTCAGCAGCTTATCAAAAAAAAATGCATAACAAGTTTATTGAAATGAAATGCCTCTAATATTAGCAAAAAGATGAAGGCTAAATGGATTTCCAAGGCTAAATGGCCATCAAAAGTGAGGAGTATAAGGAACAGACATTCAATAGTATTGGTTGTCGCTTTACAAAATACATTTAATAAAGCTCTTGAGTAAAAATTCAAATTTGGAAACTATACTACTTTCATGGCAAGCTCTTATTTAGTGGCGTTGTTCTTCTTCTAGTTACTTTACCTAAAGGACTCTTAGTCCCCTGCAAATACATTTCTATTGACACCATCCATGGCTATGATCTCTCATGGCAGTGTGTACACATCGCTCTGAATTACAATCACTGTGTGAAAATACATATGTGCAAGTTACCTTTTCTTTTTCTACATCAGTTCTCCCCACTAATGACCAGTCATGTGTTTGAAAGTTGTACAACCTATCGCTCCATTCCAGAGGCTGGTAAATCTCTTTTCGTAAAAGATGGACAAGGCAGACATGGGGTGGGGGGTGGGGGGGGTGTGAGAAACCAAAACACTAAACGCAAATCAAACAATCGACTCAGACAACCTGAGGTTTACGAAAACACAGAATTCAAGTCGTGTTACAAAACTACAATGCATAGCAGCAGTCAATTCACAAATGCAGCCCATTAAAGACAGTTTTTTCGTTGTCTCAGAGACCAACACAGGGCTTATACCAGGCCAAGGTGTATATGTTTGTTTTCACATGCAAAGACAGCTGGAATGTGACACAGACTACACATTAATTCCGGGTAGATGCAACACAATGTGGCAACAACAAAAAAAAGGTCTAAGTGTTCACCTACGTCTGCCTCCTCTGTATTCCATGATGTGATACGTACTGAACGGACGATTCCTTTAACTAACCTTTAACCTTCTAACATCTGGGATTTCCGATTGCACAACAACATAATTTATATCTAAAACGAATGGCTAAACAATTAGTAACAAGTATGGGAATAAAAGTTTTGTGAAAAACAATTGTATTATGTGTGGACATTGCCGCAAAACTATACTTAGGCTAAGTAGTGCTATAGTTGCTATTGAAGTGCTTGGCATTTAAAACACATAATTAAAATACTGCAATTATTACTCTGACCTGCAGAGAGAGAGAGAGAGTGTGAAAAAGAAGAAGGTTTTAAAACATAAAATGTGCTCCCTAATCATTTCAGAACATCATGGAATACGTTCAGGCTGTGACATGAAACGAAAATAAACAGAGACAAAAGCAACAACAATATTATGTAGTTTCACAGTATTTAAAATGACGCAGAGAAGCAAAATACACCAGCGCTCTCAATAGGATTAAATCTCATTAAAAAAAAAAAAAAAAACCTTTTACAAAATACCAGTGTTGAAATAAACCAATGCTGAGCAAGGCCATAATAGACCTTATATACTGTTTCCTATATAGAATCAAAGCCCCCCAGCTCCCGGTCTTGATTATATTCCCCTGTGGGAAGGGGGCCACCAACATGTAAGGGATCAGCTACTCCACAACACCCAACCACAAGCACTCGAAACAGTTCACAATCATCCTCAAGACCATGCTTTAAGAAAAGCTACCAGAAAAACTAAACATGAAGCAGAACCAACTGTTTTTTGATGAACCCTCAGTTCCCTTAAAGAGAAACATTGAATTGACGTCGATATGAAGTTCCCTAGGGATGCCAACTGATTACACACTGATTACACACCTCACAAAGAAAGACATGACTAGCTTTTGTCGTTTTTTGTATGGATAAGGAGATGAAGAGGTGAGCACGGAGGCGTGAGATGCCTTCATCCATCTTCATCCCCCAAAGGCTCGGATGTCAGCAACAGCTGATGAATGCACGGAGCTGCGTAACGTGGCGTTTAAATGTCACGACACGGGCCCACGTCACACCGCCAATAGAGAGGAGTTCGCTGGGAAGCTAAAACATCTTGATCCTTCGGCCTGGCCCTATGAGAAAAGGGCAAGCCATCGAGATCAAATCACCGTTTGGTGAACGCTCTCATGGTACACCACAGTACTCACTCTCTGCTAGAAGACAAAGAAAACATAAAAGAGTACCCGGCTTTAAAAAAAAAAAAAAACCTTACGGGGCAATGACGGGGCAATCAAATTCAACACACACAAACACACCACTCTTTTGCCAGGCAAATTAAGTTATGATGCAAGCATGCTGTCAAAATAAGCAAAGACAATCGTATTCTCACAAGAGACAAACTACATCGACAGCCTCTGCCCTGGTGACCAATGGGAACCTGTTATCACGCCTTCAATTATTAGAGACAATTAGAAAAAACCCAGTAACGGCTAAAGAAGGCAGGCTGTTGGGACCCCAGATATGCAGGTTTGTGCTGGAGATTCACTAGGACACCACCGTTGGTAGACGGGTTAATTTAAGCATCAGCTTCATGTTCTGATTCACGGCGGGTCCGGGATTCTTGCCTCTAACTTAAACTAGCCATTTCCCACTTATAATGATGTCCTCTACTTGTGTAGTAGAACTCACCTACACTGTCACAATGATTACCTTATCTTAGAATGGTGTTTTTATATATGTTTTAAACCCTAAACAACACTTGTATTTAATACCCACGTAATAATAATCAAGGCGGGTAAAAAAAAAAATCTTATCCTAAACGTGTCATTGGTTGACTGCAGAGACACATGTTTTCCTCCTGTGATTAAAGTTGTGCCGCCATTTCTTTTTCCTCCATTCCGCGGATGCTCCCGGTGCATGGAATACGGCGGACCTCCCCATCCCTCCCTCCCTGTCCATGTGGCTATGGGGGGGGGGGGGGGGGGGGAGGGGCCCTCACCCCCCACCCCGTCCCTCCCTCCAACCCTCCCCCTCCCAGCAGGCAGACCCGACCCCCTAATGTAAAGGGCAATATGTTCCCTGGGTGAAAGAGGCTTCCTACATCGTCTCCAGATAGTGAATGACCTGCAGAAGGAAAACACGAAACAAAGACTTACAAAAGGAGACTGAGAACCATCAAAACCATACAGTCAATATTGGGCAGCCTACAAAAATACTTTGAAAAGAAAAGCGTTGAATAAATGAATGAAAAGGAAATATTTGAGGAAATTAACAAATCAAAACGACATTTCTCGAATTCGAGCTAGGTTTAGGTTCTCTGAACGGGACTAAGACATGAGGAGGCCGAAACCGGAACGATGCACGAAAACAAGGTCACATGATGCACTGACCCGACTGACTGGGCCCGTGGCTCGTGAGCGCGCTACACGCCGTAGAGGGTGGACAGGCGCTCCTTCAGAGGAGCGGGGAACTGATCCGAGAACCGCTGCCAGTTCTCCTCTCCCACCTGGTTCCTGAAGCCGTGCAGGATCTGGAGCCACAGCAGACCGGAGGTTAACGGGGCTGCACGTCAACCTCAGGTGTCTGGAGTAAGCCTCACGCTTGACGTTACAAACAGTTGCACTTTTGTTTGATTGAAATGTGGTTTAAGAATACAATCAGGTTTAGAGAGTGGCGGGAGAGGCGCAGAGTCTTCCAAGTGTAGACTGAAACATTTGCTTGGCAAATGTAAATGTTGTACCTTCAAGTCTGATCATTACCCAAAATAATTCAAATCATGTGTGTAGTTAGATTGCAAATAAATAACGTTGTTAAAAGACATGACCCAGATTTTTTTTTACCTTACAAAACATGTCCCGTAGATCCTCCTTCGGATTTACCCAGGATGCAACTGCATCACAAAAGAATATAAAATCCTAGAGGAGGAAAAAAAATGGAGTGGGGGAGGGGGGGGGAAAGAGATAGGGAGGCGGAATTGAAGTAGCACACGATTTGGGATCATCTCATTGCTACGTTCTACTCTCGAGTTCTAGAACTTTAGAGTTCTAGATCTCTAGAACGTTAAAGTTCAAGAATGTTAAAGTTCTACAACTTTAAAGTTGAACTTAAACTCCAGAGCTCTAGAACTCCAGAGTTCAACATTAAAGTTCTAGAACTCCAGAGTTCAACGTTAGAGTTCTAGAACTCTAACGTTCTAGAACGTTAACGTTCCAGAGAGTTCTAGAACTTTTGAGCTCTAGAGCTCTAGAACTTTAAAGCTCTAGCGCTCCAGCATTGGTGAGCCACTCACCTGCACTACACCTCCGGGGTTTACACTTATCATGGTGCAGATTCCCCGGAACGCAGAGTCTTTTTCCTCATTGTCTCTTATGTTCCGTAGAGACGTGCACCTGGGATAGGGAATACCTCTTTTAAAAACACCACAAACGTATAAACGGAGCCATACTTTCAGAAGACAAATATCAACCAAAAGGGTGTTAGATTGTTTAATCAATTCAAAAATATATTCTTTAAATCTAAATAACATTTCTCCAATTTAACACATTTTATCCATGCTCCTGAAAAATGATGCTTTGTTTAAGAGTCGGTGAGAATTATTCTTAACCTTATCTTAACTTAAAATGAATGTCAAACATTCTTGGAGGTAATAAAAATATGCTTTTGCTCTTAAATTAATTAATAAAGTAGAAATGTAAGCATGCACATCGAACACACCTTCAAAAACTGCATATTTATATTAATATAAAGATCATCAATGTCTCTCCCCTCTAACTTTAACTTCTTGTTGGTTTTGGTTATGAGTAAAGTATTGTGTAGCCTTATCTATGAGCACCCCAGAAATGTCAATGTACTTATCTAAACTGTCAGGGGACTTGTGAGAAAGCCACATGTAGCTGGTAGTCTGATAAATAAGAGAGGGACTTGGCCATTTTTTAAATAATGCTCCCTCTCTTTATCTGCATGTACTTTTGTTTATATACCAGCAGACATGTGACACTCCCCTGCACTCTTTAGATCGTTAGCAACAGATAACGATGACAAGAACTGAAAATTAAATGAATTAATGTGTAATACATGAAGGTGCTACTGAGGCAAAACAACAACATCACAAGTAAGGCCTTATAAGTGAGGACAGGGTTAGTCACATGGTTGGCAATGATTACAAACTGATCCATACACTAAATAAACAGAAAAGACTTGAGATCACAGGGAGGGGAGAGAAAGACCACAGTAGCAGGGGGAGAGAAAGAGCAACAATTCTCAGGAGAGGAAGAGGAGGAGGAGGAGGAGCAGGAGAGGAAGAGGAGGAAAGGGGGAGAGGAAATGAATGAAATAAAAGATTGAATAATACACACCAGGGTCTTATAAACTGCTGTAGCATGGGTGCCACCTCTTGAGGACAAACGTAACCAAGACGACCAATTGTTATTGCTAAGGTAACGCAACCACGGTTACACACCACCAAACGCCAACCAAGACATGAGCAATGAGGAGGGGGTGGGGGGGGGTGGGGAGAAACAAATAAAGAAAAAACAAAGAACTCAGAAACATGAAAATCAACAGAATCTGTATGTGAATAAACAGACGGTTTCACTAATGCAGATTATTACAACCTCCCCTCGGGGTAAGGAGAGGGGAGGAATGCAAAATATGACTATTAAACACAAACACGTTTAAGGGAGAACAACGTTTTGGTTGTTGACAACACGGTCATAAAGCCTATCGAGTAAATTAACTCCTGCCACTCGCATAAGAGGAATCCTAATACTGTGGCAAGTTTAGACTAAATTTGGCGATCGTATTGACCAGTTAACAGTCCTGTCGACCGGCGATTTCAGACATTTCTCCCTTAAACTCTCACACACACACACACACACACACACACATAATTTTCATTGTAAAAGAAATAAGAAGATCCAAATTGTCTGTTCTCTCTAAAATGACAGATTGACTCCCAGCCACTAAGATGGAGGGCGACTAGTCCAGCCCTGCAGGTTGGTATGAGGCAGAGGAGGAAGGAACCTACGTTTAAGAGACACAAAACTATGCAACATTCTCATTAACAAACAGGCATTTATGAACAGTTAAATGGTGCATGCAGAAAGCAGATGGTAGGCTCATTAGAGGTACAGTTCAGTGCAGGATATATATATACGACCAGACAACATGACGTGGTGCAGTGGGAGTGTGATTCATCTCATTAGTGTGTCGTTATCATTACGTTTTCGGCCACTTCCACCTTCCCGCTACGTTTGTCGTGTGTAATGGGTACATAATTCAAATCGGTTTCCAATACTGTCCATCGCTCGACAGAGGTATGGCCTCTGATCCATAAAGCGCTGAGGCATGTCAGGGACTTCAAATTTGGTTGAAGGTGGAAGTGGGAGAGAATCAAAACAATAAGTATTTGATCGGACAGTCTGAACGCACATTGTGATTTTCTTTTTGACGTATCCTGCATCAAACATTTGCTATTCTTAACAACATTCAACATCAATTAGCAGAAATGCATCCACATTTAAAGAACAGTAACTAAAAGCAACAAATAAATAAACTGACGACGAAAAGACAGGTACACATCTACAGAGTCCCTATGGTGTCCCTGTTTAAGTAGGGGACATCTCGGTCGTGAACCAGCTAGGCTTTGATTGGTTATGGTTTTAACTCACCAATAAATAACTCACAATTTAGTATTAACCAATAGGAGCAAAGGGTATTCTTTTAAGTCTGGATTAAACAGCCAGGTGCTATACATTTATGACTATATGGGGGATTATTTAATGCAAAAAAAAATCTTATTTTCCTCACATTATGCCTATGCTTTGTTTAATTACAATACCTACATTAAATGTGCAAACTATATAATATTATGTAATTTCAAGCCTGGCCACTAGCATGGCTTGCTTGTTAGAATCTTGGAAAACAGCAACACATAAATTAATATCAGTCTTTTCTAGATTTTTTTGTGAGCTTGCTTATCTCTGAAACAGTGAGTTATACTTTATGTCCGAACCTGTATGCATCTATTGCAGATGATTCTGAGAACAACATTAATTATTACACCAAGCTACACCATTCTGAGAACTCTGTGTTTGACTGTGTGTGTGTGTGTGTGTTTGACTTTGTGTGTTTGACTGTATGGGTGTGAGTGCACCAACCTTCACGTGTGTCACTCCCTGCATGCGCGTCTGTGCGCGTGAATCTGTACGTGTGTGTGTGTGTGTATGCGTGTGCGCGTGTGTATATGTGTGCGGTGTGCGTGTGCACCTCCCTCAGCAGCGCCACCATGTGGTACCTGTGTTCTCCAGCAGGGTCTTTGGCGTGTTGGGCCTGTTGATGATCTCCACCAGCAGGCGTAGTGCCTCGGCCACGTACGGCTGCATCTCCGGCCCTGCGCGGCGGAACCCACACAACACAGCTCGTCGTTCTACAGGCCGCCACGGGCATGTCAAACACATAAGGGGGGCGCGGGGACGGGTGTAGAAGGAGAGGCACGTACCCATCTGTATCGCTATCTCACCAATAGCCCAAGTTGCGTTGTTGCACACAGATATCAACTCAGGATTGAGATTAGTCCCGAGCACGGGAATAAAGTCAGCTGGACGGAGAGAGAGAGAGAGAGGGGAGACACGCAGATACAGATTAAGGAACACACAGGATACCCATTATAACTTGAACTTATTGTTATTATATCACCATTAAGCAGATTTACTGGGCATAACGATATCTTTTATGTTTCCAGTAAAATTCTTCGTAGTCAACCCTTACTAGTAAGAAACCCATTGAATGTTCCCGAGTTATACTGCACACGTTATAACGACAACCCTTTGACGTACCGATGCAGGGCTTCACGTGGTGGAAACAGGCCTTGGTCAGATCCCCCAGCAGAGCGAACGAACTCTGGCGGACCTCGGGCATCTTATCCTGGAGGAAGAAATGAGTTAGCCCAGGAACAGTAGAGGTTACATTCAAATGAACTAATCCAGAAGAGTCTATAAAAAGGGTTATGGCCTGTTTGCGCAGGATGTGGTGAGCGCTCTGTCGCGGCTTAGCACAATGAAAGTACAGCGAATAGCATGGCGTCGGTTTCTTCAGCGGATTCCAAGCTAGTGGTTTTGTATTGTGTTGTGGAGGCAACCCGTCTAGCAGGTTTTGTCCAATGTGACAACAGCGTCCCTGAGAGAACATAAATGTCCACCGGAAGGATTTTTGCTCGGCGGTGCGCAACTCAATATCGTCACCGCCAGAGGCCTACACATGCATGGAGTCCAGAGCGCAGACCACGTCCCACGGGGAGAAGGCGGCTCTTCACTCTGTGTTCTACACGTGGCTCTGTCTGCGGGGGTTCACCTGCATGCACTGGTACATGAGCGTGAGGATGTTGCTGCGAGCCACCAGCTGCTCGATGTTGCCCCCCAGCCCCTCGGCCAGGCCGCTGAGCAGGTCCAGAGCCACGATCATGAAGTCCTTGTCCGGGGCCTCGTACTGCTCGGGCTGCGATTGGTGGAGCTGGAAAGGGGCGGGACAATACAAAGTGGAAGAAGGAAGGAAAGACATTTAGGAAACAAACCATTGACCTTTAGTAGGTTTGAGTAATAATAAACAATAATATTTTACACTCAATTAATTCTTCAAATAAAAACCATTCTATAAATAGAAAAAAACATTTTAATAAAAATAAAAAAATACGAGCGATCACAGATAGTAAAATATTTTATGTATATATGTATATATATATGAACCGTACAGAAATGCACCCAGAATGTCCTCCTGTGTGCTGGGTGCTCACCATGGACTGGGCCAGGGTCTTCTGGACCAGGTTCACACAGCGCTGGTACACAGGCTCACAATACGGCAGGAAGCCACTCTGGAGGGCCGTGGCCACCGACGACAGACACTGAGGGAGAGGATGGAGGATCACAGTGTGGCAGTGTACATGTTTGGCTCCCAGCCATGAGGTCTACGGTTCAAACCCCCGACCCCGCACTTGAGCAAGACGGCCGACTCCAATTCAAATGTAAAGTCTTACTTTTACAACTTTGATTTTAAAAAGCGCTGTGCGCTACAGACACAAGCAGTGGTAGAGGAACTCACTTCCAGTAAAGGGAAGAGGTCTTTGTCTTCGTCTTTAAGTTCGTTCCATTTCTGGATCAGAGGAGGCATCAACATCTGGATGTACTCCTAACCACAACAACAACAACAACAGGACGACAGAAGAGACGCTTATTAAACAACAATAAATCATACATCTATTGAGAATGCCTGAGTTCATGACATCTTGAGAGTTAAACGGTCAGGATGGAACCTAGAGGTCTGTGCTATGAGGACATCATGAATAAACAGCAGATCAGCTTTTTGTTTGCTGTATAAATGTGAACAGTTCAGGAGTATTTGAAGGCAGACTTGCCCCCCGCCCCCCGGCTTACCGGCTTGTTGAGGTGGTGTCCCACCGAGTCGGCCAGGGTCCCGATGGCGTCGTACAGGATGAGCAGGTTCTTGTGCTGGTACTTGCTGAAGGCGAACACCAGCGTGTCCAGGATGTAGGCCAGGTAGGGCACCAGCTCCGTGCACGCCTCCTCCTCCAGCGTGGCGAACGCACTGGCCAGGGGAACGTTTGAAGAGAGAGGAGGAGGAGGAGAGAGAGTCAAAGTCATGTGGTCCTGAACTCTATTCAAACTCTAATCGGAGGCAGCTCGTAAAACATCATATAAATTATGAAATATGATGAACTTGAACTTGAATTAATCCCATTGGTGTCCCAGCAGAAATACAGGACAGTAATAAGAACTGAAAAGGGATTTTAACATTTAATCATTTCATATATCTATCTATGAAAAATATATTTCCCCACTTTGTAGTAGTAGAAACTATTGACTCTGGATCTAATTAGTTATGGATGGATGGAAGAAGCCTTTTAAGATTTAGCTATGGTTAGTTTAGGTTTATTTCTTTAGGTCCTTTTAGTTTTTTTACCAAAGTGGTGTCACATAAAAAAACTGAATCCAGGTACACACTAAAAAATAAATACTGCCCTCAGGCGCACACACACAGACCCCCACACACACCCACACATGTACTCCTACACACACACACACACACACCTGCAGGCGGCCTCCTGGACCCTCTTGTTGCTGTCCAGGATGCGTTTGAGCAGCTCCGTCATCAGGGGCTTGAGGTAGGAGTCGGGGGGCTGGGACACCACCCAGTGGGCGTAGCGGCTGAGCGTCCAGCAGGTGATGGAGCGCACCAGGGCATTCTTGTCCGCCAGACACAGCACCAGGTGGGGGATGAGCTCCGGCAGGTACGTGATCATGCCTTGCATACAGCCTGGAGGTCCACACAACAACAACAACAACCGTTAAACATCAACGTTAATCCTGCCCTGTCACTCTTCTCCTGCAGCTTTTCACTTAATATTTCAATATCTGGAATAGACAGTTTCTCAAGCCCGTCGACTAGTCAGTCTGTCCAAGGAGCTTTTCTCTGTAAATCGTTTCTTTCTGGTCCACTTTTGCCCAATCAAGGGGAATGACGACAGAACGATAACTGCAGCTACAACTCAAACCACTAGAGGCTGCTCCTGGAACAACTCACATACTGCAGGTTTAAATTAAAAAAAACATTTAATTCCGACATCAAGCCAATTTATGGAACTTTGTCAGGTACATTCTCAAAGGGCTTCACAGGCCCACACTATACAACACCCCCTGAGTGGAAGGAATCACTCCCCAAATCCAAAGGGGAGTTACCCAGAAGAGGGCTCCCTCGTTCCGGGGACGGTGAGGAGTGAATATGTGCAGATTGGGCCAACAAAATAAATCATCTTCATGTTAGTTCCTCCAACATGAAGGAAGAAGATGCTTTGCATTTTCTTATTCAACTATTCCCAGATTTCCCACCTACGATTCTCAAATGTCCCTCCAAGAATTCCCAAAGGTCCTTCCTGAGATTTCCGAAATTTTCCACCTTGGATTCCCCAATGTCCCTCCTAGGATTGCCAATTTCCTTCCTGAGTTTCCCCCGGGGATTAATAAAGGCCAGGCCCTCGTACCCTCGGCGATGGCCCCCAGCACCAGGATGCCCGACTCCTTGACGACCCACTCGGGGTGGAACAGCAGCTCCTTGAGGAGCGGCAGCAGGTGGGCCAGGAGGTCGTCCCGGAACACGTTGGCCAGGACGTCCAGCGCCGCCGCGGAGCACTTACCTGTAGCGCGCGCACACGCACACGCACACACACACGTTCATTTGAATGTGACAAGTGTGACTGAGACCAATGAAATCATGTACTTGCTGCAGGACTTAAACCTAGCCTGCAAAGGTCATTATTATGTAACAACTGCAGCATCTTTTAGATTTACAAGGGATGTTATCAACGGACACAGTCCAAAATCAAACATGGACCGGCATTAAACATAGACAAACAGTCCCAGGATGGATACGGCCCTCGGATGCGGCCGTGGATTATGGAGACGTTCAGATACATTGAACAGAGTGTGTAGTGGCCGTGGAAGTGAAACAGTGCGCATCGAGTTGAGACAGAATCTACGAGGGAGTCAAAGGGGGAGAGCGGCCCACTCACGCAGGTTCCAGTCCGAGATGGTCTCGTCGTCGTCCAGGTCGTCGTCGTCCTCGTCGTCGTCCTCGTCGTCGTGGATACCGCCTCCCTCGTGGTGCTGCGCCACCGTGCGCGAGCGGTGGAAGCGCGGGCGGATGTCCTGCTCGTTGTCCGGGACGGCCTCGTCCTCCTCAGTGTCTCCCTGGACAGAGCGCACACCGCGCCGCTCGTCAACCTCAACCGAGACTTTTCATAAGTGACGTTATCGGTGTGCATTATCATTATTACATAGCTTTATTGTCGTTCATCAGGGCTGGGGTAGGCGATTTGGAGTCAAGCCAGAGTAAGCTGGATTTTGAATGTATCCTACCCCTCCCTGCAGGCCTCCAAAGACACTCCCACTAAACACGGGACTAGCCCGCGATCTGTAGCCATAGGTCGGCCTCGTGGAAGACTCTGGTCATGCGCGACGGGTGCACGGGCAGATTGGATGCAGGTGGCAGAGGAGGTATGTAGACGGACAGGTAAGCCATCCAAACATTTTACTCTGGCCGTATGAAGGTGATGATTGGATGAGCTGATTACAGGCCCGCAGCAGCTAGACACTGTTATCGGCTCAGACAATGAACGAACACCAGCATTGTTTAGTTAGACTCGGGGTCGGTGAAAGATACCTGATTTTCGGTCTAGCTCGTTGGACTTGTTGGACACATTCCCGTCTATAGGCTGCTCTAAGCAACACTACATTCCCCAGTTATTCTTGGCAGATGATTACAGGCGGTCCACTGGTAAATATGAACAGCATCCGGAACATATACTCAGATACTCCCACTAGCAACTCAGAGACACACTGGTAGCCTTTTCATTACAGTAATCCACAAGGAAACAAGTCCTTGTGAATTTCTGATCAGTAACTTAATTGCTGCTGTTATTCACCAGTAATTATTTAGTTCTTGTAGTTTTGCGAGAGGAGGAGTCTTGTGTTACACCGGGCTGTCTGTCCCTCTGCTGCGCATGTACTGCATGTACCTTTATTGTATTCCTTCATTGCGCAAATAAATAAACTAAACCCAACGATTCCAGATGGTAAAAGTAACACATATGACCAAGGCAACAGGACAGCTCTGTGGATCGTTATAATTTGCTTCTCAATAACAATGGAAGCATATACCAGTCTTGCTACATATACAAGACCTAAAACAGGAAGGAAAACTGCATTGGCCTTGGTGTAGGTTAGCAAAAACACACAGAGAGAAGCCAGCCCTCTGGTGTAGGCGTACTCTAAACATAGCTTTTGATGACACAGACGTTGTACCACGCTACACTCTTCCTGTCAGCTAACATGCAATCTGTTTGACCCAACAAATGGGCTATAGCTTTATACATTATTACTATACTTATTAGGAGATACATTGTGCAAGGAACATACACACTTTAACTGCATAATAATACATCAGGCAAAACATCCCAACGCATCACAACGTCTATCAGACCCGGTGCGCTTTATTCACCTAGCGGCCATCTAGGTTCAACATGCTTGCCGAGCGCTGCGACCGAATGCAGACCGGGGGTTCAGTTAGCCACTGGAGGGTAGGACCCAGTGGACTCACCCAGCTAGCCTTCAGAGGGGACTCAGACCACGTGGACTCACCTTGAGCAGAATGATGTCAATCTCAGAGTACTTCATCCCGTTGACGAGCACCGGGGTGAGCCTTAATCAGAAACACACAGCACAGGGGTCTCAGCCAATCAGGGGCCAAGGATAGGCCCGATAAATCTATATGTTGTTTCTAGTGTGGAAGGATACAGATGAATGTGTCAGGGGGCGGAGACAGCTGTAAAAGCCAGAAGGGGGGGGGGGGGGGGTGGGGGGGGGCACTGGGGTGGGGGTTAAAGGTCAGGAGGACCAATTCTGAGGGACAACCCCCTCAAGGTCCCAGGTGAGTTACTACCCTGGTCGAGTTCACCTCCTCTGACGGTTCTCACGTTGGTTCCACACGTGTGTGCGTGTGCGCATGTGCGTGTGTGTGTGCGTGTGTGTGCGTGCATGTCTTACAGGTGGAGGTGTCCGGCCAGGACCTCCTTACACACGGGCTGCTCGGCCAGAGTGAGCCAGAACTCACAGGCCTCCAGTGCCACGTTCTCGTCCTGGTCCTGGGTCCGCTGGAGCATGTACTGCAGGGGCAGAAACACAGGTACTGTACTGTACTGCAGGGGCAAAAACACAGGTACTGTACTGTACTGCACTGCAGGGACAGAAACACAGGTACTGTACTGTACTGTAGTGTAGTGCACTGTACTGCAGGGACAGAAACACAGGTACTGTACTGTACTGCACTGCAGGGACAGAAACACAGGTACTGTACTGTACTGTAGTGTAGTGCACTGTACTGCAGGGGCAGAAACACAGGTACTGTACTGTACTGCACTGTACTGCAGGGACAGAAACACAGGTACTGTACTGTACTGCACTGTACTGCAGGGACAGAAACACAGGTACTGTACTGTACTGCACTGTACTGCAGGGACAGAAACACAGGGGTCAGCTCTGGGTACTGTACTGTACTGGGCCTGGAGCACCACGCTGTACTGTACTGTACTGTACGCACAAACACAGGGGTCAGTGATGATCCTGTGGCACCACACAGTCCCATGTAAGACGGGGTGAGGAGGATGTGGTGTTTGCTTGGATCATAGGCACGTGACAAAAAGGAAAGACACACCCAGGAACTGACACTTCCCTTGGTGCCACTTCCTTCTTGATCGGCCGATTGGGAAATCGGCCGAACAAGGTGGGAAAAGTGTGTCTTGGAGATGAGGCTGATCCTTCACACTGGCTTTGAAAACGGGATTACTGGGGAGGCTATGATGATATGCTTCACACTCACCACTGCCCTGTGGACAGTGGACAGAATTTCCCAGGGGATTAATAAAGTACTCATTCTGAATCTGGACCAGATGGATGAGAGAACCATGACTCGTTCTCTCATCCATCATAATAATACAATATTATAGTTTATCCTCTTTGAATGGTATTGTATTGTCACAAAATGAATATAGACTTATCGTTATACCCAATTTTTCTGGTCTAATTGAATTACGATTAAAAGATTTGCGCTTCAAATGACCCATAATTATTGTGATGAATAAATGTGTCGATGTCGCCCAGCCAAAACACCCATTCACTCTCAGCCGATCACCCTGTGCTCTCCATTCACACTTATGATGCAGTGTAGTGCAGTACGCTCATTCACACTGTGCAATGCAGTGCTCTCCATTCACATGGATGACGCAGTGCAGCGCTCCTAGCTCACCTGTATGATGCTGTGCATGTGAGGCAGCAGTCTGTCCATCCGGACCTCCAGCAGCATCACCAGCGCCCGGCACACGTTCTTCCTCACCTCAGGCTCCTCGTCGGTCGCCAGGGCAAACAGGTTCTGGAGGAACGCACGGAGAGGGACGAGACGCTCGGTTGGTTGGCTGGAATTCAAATGCTTTTTAAGTGTCCTGTCATAAGCCTTCTGTAATTACTTTATCATTCAACAACACGCGCACACACACACACGCCAATTTTCAGAATTTGAAGTCGCCACATTTGTTTGATATACCTTCCTGCCAAATGAAACACTTTGTTTATCAGGGTCGATTCATCTGTAAATAGATTAAATCAGTGATAGGATTTCCGAAATTCAGAACATATAGAATTCGAATAGTAACCTGCAGTAAATAATGTCACTCCCACCTCAACACAAGAGATTGATTACTCTGCCGCCGCCCCCCCCCCCCCCCCCCCTTCTATGACAATCTAACAGGCCATAAAAGGGATTGATTTCCTGTTTAGAGAAGTAGGTTTATCCACGGCCCATCTGGGGCTCAGGGCCGTGTCAGGGCCGTCTCACAGGGCAGGGCCGCTATTAAAATAGAGGCGTATAAACGCTGTTTGTGGACACGGCGAGAGACGGGCCGAGAGCTGCGCGCTTTGCCAGCCTGGTGAGCGTTGAACTAAAACAAGGAGATAAAAACCTCTGGCTGAATCGTCTGGATTCAGGAAAGAAAAAGGCCACGTGTTGGTCTATGGGCCGAGCGTGGCGCTATATGGAGTTAGGGTTAGTGTTTGCCCTCCCAGGATAGTCCGTCATAGCGGCGATAAAAGTGTCCTGAACCAGGGCATATATTTAAAGGGTGCCCTGGTTACCATGACACCGGGTGTCATGTTCATGAGCCATTAAGCCCGGAGCGCACGGCCACGTCGGGACGGGCTGATATAACATATGTGTACATTGTTAAATAATGGCTTGGGAATGTCCGTGGCAAAAAAAGACTTGAGTACTCGACGGAGCGAGTGCTATAAATAGAGTCGCCACCCCAGTCACCCGCCATGTGCACCGCTCCGTCAGACCTACACAATACCAGTCGTTTTCCCGGTGAACCGAGATTCACACTCCCTGTGCTTGGGGCTGACTGAGACCTTTCAGATTTCAGCATCCATCACGTCGTGACATCACGACGTGGGAGTATCCATCCGGTGGAGCACGTTTACGGTAGACTGGGAGTTGATCTGTCTACCGTACAGCCGGAGTGACCGACACGCCCACGTGTGACATCAGAAAAGGGATAGATGATGAAATGGGGATTGCGATTACTTATTCACATGGTGGTGTAATGGGGGGGCCCTTTAACTTGTTGGTGAAAGATGATATTTGCAGCGGTTGACACTTGCCTCCACAAAGGGATCGATGTGTAACATCAGAGCCTGGGTTCGGCTGATGATAAACTGATTGACACAGGCGATGGCGTGAGACCTGCAACGAGCGGATGTCATTTTACAAAAAAAACATCACCACAATGCATCTTCATCACTTTAGCAGATCAACTTCGCGTTGGCGTAGCGGTAGCCGTGTCTGAACGCGGTTCCTGTCAAGGTCTGGGGGATTATGGTTCAGAGCTTTCACGTAAGATAGCATTCCTAGGATAAGATAAGATAAGATTCCGTCCTCTCTAGAACAGTTTGTTCTGGGCTATTGCGAAAATGGAGGTGCAGCAGGTATGTAAACAAAGAGAAAAACGGGTCGGGCCAGTGTAGATTACAGTTATTATTATATTATATTATCAGTTATAGGATGTGATTTTACATTAATGAAATAATGGATCAGCATTGACTACAGATATGTCTAGGTCTATTTTAAGCTACGAGCTAGTTGAAATTTGATGGATTGATGCAGCTTAAACTTGTAATTTACTTGTCTTCCCATCATGTCTAACCCATCATCCCACATTGGAAAGTCAGTCGGATGAAGCACACCTTATCTTAGGGCTGATGTGCTTGAAGAACTGCAGGAACTTGGGGATCATGATGTTGAGCGGCCGGTCGAGAACATCGCTGTCCAGGATCTCCGCAGAGTCCTCACAGATCTTCTGCAGCGCGCCGAACGCACCCTGCGAGAGGAAGATGCAGAACAGACCGGCCCACTTTAAAGCCTTAGTTAACGTCACTGTGCATGAACTGCGCACTGCGGTGTGAACCAAAAAGGGACGTCTTCGTGGCCCTCATACCACAATATGTCACCGTCTGTTGTGATATTCTATACTTAAACACAGTTGCAATATTCAAGCCCACTTCATCTGACTGGAGTTAAATAACGCGAAAACTAGGGCAAGTCTAAAGATCCGTATCACGTAATTACACTTACCTCACACGTGTTGTAATCCTCAGAGTCCAGCAGGAGGCACAGTTTAGGCAGGAGCTGGGGCCAGTTCTGTAGCTCTCCTTTAGAGGCGATGGTTGTGATGAGGATACCTGGCAGGGAGGACGGGTTATGGTGAGGTCACCTCCAGCACCATGACATGAACACAACATTTGAGGACGGACTGATTAGATGAACTGACATCTTCTTGCTAACGTCATTATTCAACCCTAGCCCCCTGCCCAAAAGTGTACCCTATAAATAAACACAACAGAGTTTACCACATGTGTTCATCCTGCAAGCATAGCTTCCAGCAATGAAGATCTAAAACATTACATGGTGTGCTTCAAATGTTGAAACAATAGTTGTTTGTTTTTTATATATCAAAGAAACTACCATTTGTTCTTGATTTCGATGTTGTATTACAAAATGAGAAACAGTTGGTTATTATAAACTAATCCAGCCAACCTCTGCATCATAACACAGTGTTACTAATAAAATAAATATTTTTTTTATAAAAATACCAAGTGGTCGAACCACACACTTCTTCCCTTTGCAAAATCTTCTTCCAAAATCAACTAACACTGATGGATTTTAAACATGTTACTGGGTGTACAACAAATGTGGTTAAGTTTTGAAGCATGATTTATCTTTCATAGACAGATCACTGCTGGCTTGTGTTCAGCTGTTTCCGCTGGGGAAAGGCACGCACTGTCACGACTATATGTGCAATATCCACTCTGCTAATATTACAAGCTGTGCAACAGCATCTATTACTGTTGCATATTGTTTGCATTACAGATTTTGTTTTTACAACCTTACTAATTTGACTAAGTTTAATATTTAACCCATGAAACATGGATCTCTGTGTTAAGAGTCTGTAGAGAACAAGTGAAGTTGAAGTATGAAGTTCAAATATTATTATTCTGTAAGAATGAGTCACTGTTCAGGAGAGATCAGCAGGTAAACTCTGAGCAACAAGCTATATAACAAACAGTTTAAGTTGAAATAAAAACCATGGGGCTACTCACCCACAGTGGCCCGGATAAGGGGGGAGGAATCGCCAATGTTTTGTAGACATTCATTCTTGATGAAGTCCGAGACGCCGTTAGGAAAAGACTGGTAGTGAGCCTTGACATTGTTCTTCAAAATCAGTCCACTCAGGGAGCGAGTGGGCTCATCTTAGAGGGAAGATAATCCGGTTAGAGCCTTCGGAATATTATATATATATATATATAAAATATGATACACAAGGACACGGTCAACCATCATTGTCCCGGAATAATCCTGCCGTTTTAGCCCAACACGTGAGAAAATAAGAAGAGAAAAATTAGAAAATAAAGATGACACACCAGCCATTAGTATGCTACAATCTGTTTGTGTTTCTGAGTAAATATTTGGAAGACGATCCTCATCTAAACCTGTGAAAATGTTCTGACAAGTGTTACAAAAACATGTATGTTTATCAATTATGATTTATGATTGTGAAAAATATAAAAAAAGATAATCTACTTAAAACCTAAATAAAACCTCACAGGCATATTTTTCTAAACAATAGGGCCGGTATATACAGAAGAGTTTGGTTGGTTAACTAGTTGATATCTGATTTGACAACAGTCCTATAACCCCGTAGCCCTGAATGTCTTAACAATCGGGCCGTCTATGGCACAGACAGCCTGGTCAAGAGTTGAGCGTTGCTAGGCGTTACGTTTAAATTTAGAGTGACCCATATTCTGAGAGCCCTATCATCTGAGTATCCACGCCATATCCAGGCAGACCGCTCACTCAAGAAGAAACGGATTACATCAATAAATGTACTGTTAAGGCAAAGAGATGGCAATTAGTATTCTTATTTTTATATTCATATACTATTTAAATGTATAATATTTATATATTAAATAACTACTGTGTGCTTTGAGGAACACAGCTGAGATGTTTCCCATTGAACACATTGTGTGATACTGTATTGTTTTCTGTAATGTTATTTATCTCTGTGATAAGGACCTTTCCACCTTTTTACCATCCAGGGTCATTACAATGTCTTGAAAGAGTCAGAAAAAATCTTACCTTCTGATTTTAACTTTGTGAGAACGAATATCAAATAGTTGTTAAAGTCAGGATACTGGTTGAGCTGTTCTAGTCTCTGGGAACAGGCATTAAGGAAGATGTGTACAACATTTAGCAGCTACAAAACCACATTCAGTCATAATGCAAATCAGTGAATTAATCATCCAACACGTATGAACATGATTTTTTTTAAATCCTGCGATCAGCAATGCAGAGAAGAAACAGTCATTTGTTTTCAAATCAAAATATGTTGTAGGCCTACTAAAAAGCCATTGACTGTATTTATTTGATCTTATTTGTTGCCAAAGGGGACAATTCATAAAAATAAAAAAAATAGCAACTGATCATGAGTCTATACCCAAGGGCCATAGGCAGAGATCTGTCATGCAGTGAATCCTCTACGCTGCATACAACTCTTACAAAAAGGATTGTAAATGTCAAAGCTAGCTGGCTAGTTAGCTTGTAATGAGATTTGTATTCTGGCCAAGTACAGCTGCTGCAGCTAGCTAGCTAGCTAGCCAGAATAGGAATCTAATTACAACCCTCCCTCCACTGCACTATACAACAGTGTACCGGGTACCACCAGATGGACCTAGGATCCACAACCTCTTTGACTATTTATCTATTGATGCAAATTGTGATTGAATAATAAAGCGAAGCCAAACAATGGTTAACAGAAGGCCCTTTAAACACTGTCAGAATTAAAATGATAACTATAAGAAAGGCTTGTTAAGCATATTGAGAATATACAACTCAATTAAATTAAAATGGGATATTAAAAAGGAAAAGCCAGTACAATGGCCAGTAACAAAACAAAAATAATACAACAAATAGTGAAATGGAGAAGACATACATTCTTAATATAGCATATCAATAGGGATGACAGAACAAGGTCTTTGTTCTAGAGGTTTGGTTATTGGAATATCTCAGACTGCCCTGAAGAAGGCACAGACATAACTGGATGAAAGACATGCAATATAAAGTCTCCCATGATTAGACTTCAACTCGACTACAGCTGTTGTTTGCAATGGGCCTCTCTTTAATCTAATTGTTTGCCTCCTTCTTATGTTTACCCTGTGTTTATTGAAAAGTGCTTTGTTACTTGAAATTAATAGCTTTCCAAGTGTATCATTATGTTCATTCATATGTTTGTAATTGTTGTGATTTCAATAAAATAAAATAGAAAACAGAATGGCAAGGACAACCGTAAATCTTGAGAAGCACTGCTAATTAAAGATGGTCTACATCAAAGAGGTTGTCTCTATCCTGTTCATCTGCAGCTGGGAATGCAGTCGGCTCTAGTGACCTAATATCGGTCACATTAGGTTAATTATGTTGACATTCAATGCGAAAACACGTCCCATTCCAGATCAAGTGAAACACACCAGTTACACCATAGCAAGCCATGGACAATATACCACAGCCTTCATCGTTAGCCAATAACAGGACGCACTGGATAAGAGTATAAACCCAACAACACATCCGAACACTGTACAGTAGAAGTTAAATTAGTGTAATATTGCAGTTATTACGGTATTTAGATTATGATATCGCCGTTTAAAGTCAAGCAACCACAACGTAACGTTAATTAAACGAATGCAATTTTCCTCCACGAATCCTTAGGACTGATCTTTTTTTAAAATATTTTTTTAAGGAGCGATCATCCATCCCCTAACCACGAGCCGAGAGAGGGCGATCGCAAGGTGACGGATTCCCAAATGATGGTAGGAGCGACCCTAAAACCATCCTGGCAGTCAAACCCTGTTGTTTACAACACACACAACCGACTCAACGTGCTGTTGAGAACTACATGTTGGCTGCCAGAGAGCCGGAGAACAACACACCGACCACTCTGGTGTTTGCTTCAATCCGTGGCACAACATCCATACTACCACACGTCAGACTATCTGGTTCACCAAACAAACCCAGTCCCGTCTACACAGGGGATCGAACCCAGTCCGTCTAAGGAGGGGATCGAACCCAGTCCCGTCTAAAGAGGGGGTCGAACCCAGTCCCGTCTAAGGAGGGGATCGAACCCAGTCCCGTCTAAGGAGGGGATCGAACCCAGTCCGTCTAAGGAGGGGATCGAACCCAGTCCCGTCTAAGGAGGGGATCGAACCCAGTCCCGTCTAAGGAGGGGATCGTCGGAGGCATGGAAGGATACTTGCTGGACGGATCTCTGGGTGGACGTGTCCGGCGACTGGGACTCCTTCAGGAGCTGTATGATCTGCTGGAGCCCCTGCTCGTCTGGCTTCCACTCACACTCCATCTTGATTTGCTGCAGTGGAAAAGGGCAGAGAATGAATATGTCAACACATAACCCGTCGGTTTAAAAACGCGAGTCCATAAAGGTGTGTTCCGGAGAGCGACAGTAGGCCCCAATAACCCCGACACGTTGTGTAAGGACGAGCCAGTGAGTGGGTTTTCTTTTACCTAGCTAACACGCCACTCAGTAATGGGCTTTCTCAGACATCGACCTGTCAACCTCGGAACATCCGTTTTCGCAACAAGCCACCTATTGGCTGTTAGCTAGCTGGCTATAGACTGGCTACAGTAGCTTCCAGGGCTAGCGGCCGAACATCACGTTCATCTCGCGATAGGACCGCTGCTAGTATGAGGGCGCTGGCTGCTCAACGTGCATCCGCGGAGGTCCTAGCACCCGCACTGTTTACTTACATACACGCAGAGAACACCTTGGCCGTGTCCCAATTCAGGGGTTGCATCCTTCGAAGGATGCGTCCTTCGAAGGATGCAGCCTTCGTAGACCGCGAAGGCTGCATCGAAGGCCGAACGAGCGTTGTGGAATGGGACGGTCTAGCCTACGGAGCATTTCCGGATTGCGCAACCAGCCGTTAACGTCCTTTACCTTGCGTGACCACGCGCCGCTCCTGTCTCCTAGCAACCCTGACAGCTGCGGTTCAAACCGGACAGTGGAGGAGATATATGGAGCCAGAAATGATCATTTTATTGGTTATGTTTTATCTTTTATTGGAGGAGTGGGAGAAGATTCACCGCCGGAGCCGGCGGGTGAAGAGGAAGAGAGGACGTTGGCTTAACGTTAATTAGTTTAACGTTATATGTCTAGCGTTAATGTAATTAAACTTTGACAATAAATTTACATATTTAAAATGGTCCCAACCTTACATTTATATAAAAAAAATGTTTTTACATAGTTTTGTCATTAAATATGTATTCGCTGCAGCTGCTGCTTCCGCTCTCTCCGCGCCATTTCTGAAAAAATATCCAACGCGCAATGAATGTTGGGATACGTTGGGCCGTGAAGGATGCATCCGATGCGTCCTTCAAATCCGGGAAACAAAGGCTGCATATCTCGGCCGCATTCGAAGGAGCCTTCGAAATGGGACGGCACTTGACGCGCCGCTGTGACGTATGCGGTCTTCAAATGCGTCCTTCGAAGGATGCAACCCCTGAATTGGGACACGGCCCTTGTCTATCTATGAGAGAGCACTAACATATTTACATACATTAATAGATTATTTAATTGATGCATAAAAACATGAGCACATTCATAACTAATTAAATAAATAAACAATAATCAAATGAATGTATCCAAATATTGCCCCCTGTGGCCTAGACGTATATGGCACCTTATCATCATGACGTTGTGCATCAAACCATGTAGCCTACAGTGCACGTTTTTTTATACACTTCAGTGTAGTCAGTGTTAAGGTTTGGTGTGTTTTGGGTTGTGTGGTGTTTGTCTTTGCATATTTAGTTGCTTGACAGTATATGTGCGTCTTCATAAATATGTAAGAATGACCATGATGTATGAGCATATGTACGTCTTCACACAAGTATGAGTATGATGTAATGTGTTATATGTGTTGCATTGAATGCAGATTTGCGCTAACAATAAATCCAAAAGGCTATTCATATCTTGCCCGAACCCTCCTAGGTTGCGTCAACACACCGGTGGGCGGGCGGAGCATAGCGGGCTCGTCCTCGGCAAAAAAACGCGCGCACCCTTGAACTTTTGACAGCAACCTGTGACTTGACAACCGTCTCCAACCCCATGCTCCAACCTCACCGCGCTCGAAGCCTGTATGGTAACAGATGGGCTCCAGGAAATCACGCGAGAGAACGAGGCTTCCTCACCAGTACCAGATAGGCTGCAGGAAATCACGCGAGAGAACGAGCCTCCAGAGGCTGTACATTTCACGCAGCAAATCATTCATGACATGATGAACTGAATGCCTCCCCCGGTTCGTCTAAATGCGAAATAATGGAAAAAATGATAATGAATGATCCGAAAACTACAAGGAGCAACGAATAGTACTCACAGACGTATTTGTATGGTCATTTTTAAATGGTAAAGCAGACTGTGTGACTGCAATTCCGTTGTTTGACCACCAGATGTCGTCACATATCGGTGTGAGTTCGTTCTCGCTGTTGATCAAACCAGAAGAAGAACCCATTGAGTGCGCTGTTTCTTCTGGTTTGTGACTGGTACCAGTGTAAGGGTACCGATTCTCAACCAGTACTCGGGAGTATTTCTGAACGATTTTATGATTTTGTTACCGGAAGGACTACAACAAGGTCTCTCGTCGGTGGCCGGTGTGTTTCTGTCGGGTGGCCGTGAAGAGAAACGGAGGAGTGCGATACTTTGTCCCACCATCTTACTGGAACCATTCGGTGTGGTTCGAAGAAACATGAGCTTTCTTTTGTGAGTTACAATGCAATCCACCAATGTGTATTCAAGCTCGAATGTTTAATATGATGTATTCTATTGTCATTGATGTTGGAGTTCAATGTAATGAGCTCATAGCTAACGATAGTCAGGGTAGTGCCACTTCCTGGATCGACCCCATAAGGCTCCTAGTCACCATCAGGGGGGCTCTTCATGACACAGGACCACCAAACACAGTGGACTGATGTTGTGACATGTTCCTCTTTTATGTGTGCCGAAAACCCAACAAATGACGTGATCGTACGTGATCTTGGATGTAGATGACAGGCCTGACTAATAGTTTGTTTGGGACACTCGTTCACTTATCCCCCAGCGGGTGGAGCACACCGTTTCGGTGTTATTAATGAATCCATAGTAGGCTAATATTGTTTTAATGAGATGATCTTCGTTATGGGGGCTAGAGGGACGGACACAGGAGTTTTGGAGGAACAGGACTCCTGGATGCGCCCTCTTGTGAGATTACGAGCGATTGTAGGCGACAGATTTTAATGATTGGTCTGACGCATTCCATTTTTTTTTTATTGTAGTAGAATGTTCAAGTTACAAAGTAGAATACAATGTTGAATGTACAAAGTAGAATACAATTTTGACTGTTTCATTGAGCGGGTTTGTCCATCTACAATGGTGGAAACAAGGGAGCCAATTATGTAATGCACTGTACTTGTCACCGGGTAAATTGGACTACTTCAGATGAATCAGTTCACATATCGGTCTACGGGCCCAATATCTTTCATTAGTGTGGGGCCTCTATACATTAGTTTCCAATGGATTCAATTTTGGGTGTTTGATAAGCTGATTCTGACTAAACATTGTGGCTTTATGTTACACCCACATATGAATTAGGTGTGTGTGTGTGTGTGTGTGTGTGTGTGTGTGTGTGTGTGTGTGTGGCATACATGAACAATAATTTAAGTGAACAATACATAAATAATGATATTGTTTGATGATTCTATCAATTTCCTTCCCCAGTGGAAATCGATCCTCCAAGACATTCAAACCCAAAAAGAATATTCCGGAGGGCTCTCATCAGTACGAGCTGCTGAAGCATGCGGAGGCCACGTTGGGCAGCGGCAACCTGCGCATGGCGGTCATGCTGCCGGAAGGGGAAGACCTGAACGAGTGGGTCGCCGTGAACAGTAAGCTTGAACAGAACTCCACCTACAAGTCTAGGAAACCCAACATCTGGTCCGAGCGCAGGGAGTCGTGATAGAAATCAGGACAACGAGGAGATGAAGGGAGCGTTCATGTCCTCGAGCTGCATTGTAACTTCATCACGTTCAATTCAACCACATTTAAGAGCATAAAAAAAACTGATGCTAAAAAACAAACAAAGTGCTTATAACATATATAGGAAGGATATCATCTAGTCGTCCGATAAACCTTTTTGTATGATGTAAATATTGTTGTGATGTTATGTAAGATGTGAGCTCTCTTGTGTAGGAGCCACCCGTTCTGTATTAAATTGTTACCCTTCTCGTTTGCAGCTGTGGATTTCTTCAACCAGATCAATATGCTGTATGGTACCATCACTGACTTCTGCACAGAAGTGAGCTGTCCAGTGATGTCGGCGGGTCCCAAGTAAGAGAGGGGAGAGAGGTCCTTATACACCCATATTGATGTGTGTGTAGGTCCATAGTACACACCCATCAACATGTTCATAAGCGGAGGCTTGTGTGTAAACAAAGATCTGTTTCTCTTAGTCACTGTAAGGACAATGATCTGTTCAAATCAGTCCAACTCAGGGTGCTGCTAAAGCTTTTAATTGCTGTGTATGTCATGGAATTACTAAACTCCAATGCCGCATCAGGTTTATAGGGCAGTAGTGTGGCAAGAAGTTACGGGCCGGCTCTTTAACAGTTGGGAAAGAGGTGTTCCAAATAAAATGTGTATACGATTACAAAATTGGTATTGCACACATTAAAAAGTGACCTAGTCCAATAGCAGGCCATGCTAGATGTGCTTGCTGTCTGTTGTGCCGTTTCCTACTACTTGACCGAACTTAAAACTGAAAAGCATCTAGATGGAATAACGGCATTTTAAACAGTTTTTTAAATGTTTTCCATCCGTCACTTTCACAGGTACGAGTACCACTGGGCCGACGGAACCAACATCAAGAAACCAATCAAATGCTCCGCTCCTAAATACATAGATTACCTCATGACCTGGGTTCAAGACCAGCTGGATGACGAGACGCTGTTCCCCTCAAAGATTGGTATGTATTTCTTTATTGACACCATCAACAGACTAGTATCCCTTATGAAAGCACTCTCGTGCTCCCTAACGTAGTCATACACCACTCATCTAATAGTCACTCGGCATCGCCACAATCATATTGGGCCCTTTACCTTGCCCAATTTGTCTCCACTGTAGCCAAGTAAAGCTGAAAAGTGATTATACTGCTCTACTAGGTAAAACAAAACTAGTCTGTTTGCATTTACCTTGTTGTATTCTTGCATAACAGTGTAGCACCCCATAGCCACCTCATTGTCTATCTTGTGCAATCACCCTTCTTGTGTTACATAACATTAGCCATACATGCTTTCCACTCAGTAGAAGTCCTTCACAGAATTGTTTTTCCCCCCTGGTATTTCTTCTGTTGACTCAAGGCGTCCCCTTCAAGCGTAACTTCATGTCTGTGGCGAAGACCATTCTGAAGCGTCTGTTCAGGGTGTACGCCCACATCTACCACCAGCACTTTGACTCTGTCATGCAGCTCCAGGAGGAGGCCCATCTGAACACCTCCTTCAAACACTTCATCTTCTTCGTTCAGGTAAGGCATGCAAGTCATTGGGAGTCAAGCCAGGGTTAATTGCCTTTAATCTCTTTGGTTGAGGTTGTCGACTGACTGAGCCACGGTCTCGCAGAAACAGCCATCATTCATTCAGAAACCCTGGCACACGGTGTTAACAACTGTCAAGGACCGCCTTCTTATCAGGAAGAGGTCTTGATTGACATGCAAGCACGGCCAATCGCTGACCGTTCCATGGGATCAGTTCTTCTAGAAAAACAGACCTATGGTGATTTTTTTTGGTGGACGAGTCGCATGATTAAATAGTGCTCAGGAAGGAAGAAGCTGGGTCGCATTGAGCCGTTACTAGCTATTTTTAAATCTGCCCTATCGTTATGACAACACATCGATCAGCCTTTCAGTTCATAGTCAACCAGGTCGGAAGGTCGGAGGTTGGTTTCCATCATATATCTGGGTGGACATTTCCCCTGCCGCTATAGGATGGATTTTGATCTATAAATGTATTGTTATGGTTAATCAACACCACACCTGGAGGTTAAATACGGGCCCTTGTAATAAACTGTTGCTCACACAGGATTTCTGAATGGGCGTGTCCCCTCGTCTCTTGTCTTTCAGGAGTTCAACCTGATCGATCGGAAGGAGCTGGTGCCACTGCAGGAGCTGATTGAGAAGCTGACCACTAAGGATAGATAAATAAGCCCAGTGGATTAGTCTGTGGTCTCCTATATATTTTGCACAGATACCCACCTCCACCCCCACCACCCCTGGCTGTATGTATGCAGTAAATACTATATTTCCATTTGGGGAAATGTTTTCTTAAGGCCAGGACCATGGGCGGATCTTGATAGGTTAAGGCACCAGGACTAAAGTTATCAGGGATTATACTCTAAATTTGAACAAACACCTGAGTTGGAGTTATTAGATGAAATCTGTTGGCTCTTGAAACGGATACCAGTTATTGTTTGGTTAGCTTTTCTTTTAATGTAAATAGTCTTTTGTGTTAGCTAGAGTTATATTGGCCTCTTCACTGCTGTTCTTTCACACAAACCTGTTAGCAAAACTAGAAATAACGCTTTTAATTTGAGATGACAGTTGAGAGTAGAGTGAACTAGCCAGAATATCTTGAGGATGTTCATTCAGCAATCCAACAACACACTTCATTAAAATACAAAAGTTTGTATTGGATTCCTTATCGTTATAGTTGTATTGGTTTGACCGTTGCACTACAGTTCAAACACAAATGTCAAATATGATTTTGAACAACCTGGTGTGGCTCCAAACTGTAACGAAAAGTACATTCTTAAATACAAAAGCAATGCTCTTTAAACATAAGAAATATAAAATGTTTGACTACTACAAATGGAATGTATGTGCTGGTGTATAATCTATTTCTGCTCATTACTTTGTTTTAAAGAATTATTATTTTGTATAATCTGAAACTGGTTTACCGTTATATTTAATTTTTCCTAAAATCCGTCGTTGAGAAGTCCTGTGGGTAGGATGAGGTTAATGAATGTGTTCGGACATAAGGGAGACGAGAAATAACTTGTTTAGCAGCAACTAAAATGGAATTGTCTCCTTTTGTGTTTTCCATTGACGTGGTAGTTTAGCCTTCGCACCAAACTTGTCTAAAATGGTAACTGCAAATATTGGCCACAGTTTTGGTACTCTGACATTCCATAGAAAGTCATCAAAAAATTAGGTAAATGAGACAACTAAACCCTACATGCTGATACATGTACTGTTTATAGTCAAGAATTGTCCCCTGGGACATATTGTGCTGGATAGAATGCTTACGTCATTGGAGTATGCTGGAGCACTTGTTATTTTATTAGCCATAACGCACTTTGAACTATTTACCTGAATGTTTTACTGTACAGAATTTGGCTTGTTGAGAAGCTGTTACTGTGTTGGATTATTTCACCCTGCCCACCCCCCCCCCGCCCCCCACCTCATTGTGTCTCCCGCAAATGAATGTGATAGAATGTGCTGGAACAACAACATGGGGTACAACAAGATGGTTGGTTTAACTTAGGCCAATGTTGAGTGCCAGGCTTCAGACCGTGGACACATTAACTTTTCCTCTGGTGTGAAAGTCTAGGTTACTATGCAATAATTGACAACTTAAAAACACTAGGTCTATTTATTATTTATAAGTCATCCGATTCATGTTTGAACCCTCTCAGCCTGTCTTTGCTTCATATCGCATTGACTTTTATTCTCAATGTTATTTTTTTACACACTAAGGCTAAGTGCAGTTGATGTATTTATACATTTACCATTATTATATATTCATGGTGGTATTAAAGGATATGCAAAACATGTAAATATGGAGGTTCCCCCTTTCTTAGAAGTCATTTTAGACGGGCATGAAATGATGGCCTTGGGTCGCAGAATGCAAATTTAAGGTATTTTGTCTTAGAACTTGCCTTCTATCCCCACTTGGATGTGACACTTTTTATCCGCTTAATATGAAGTTTATTGATTTGCTTCTACCAGAAATCAGAAAATGTAAGAGAAAACGTTGTTCTTATGGCACATTATGCTATTGACCATATCATATCCTGTTGCATAGGTTTTTCCTCCTTGACTGTAATACTGGCAAAATGTTTGTAAATATGTGCTAGATTGAAGGTTTTTGATGCTACTGACATAAGTTATGCCTTTGAAAGCCAAATAAAGATCTTTAAATCCTGGAAGTTTGCAAATGTTTAGAGCCCTCAGATAACCAGACAACAGTTTTGTAAAAGTAATCATGCATATTTTGAAATGTACAAATCTATACAAGGTACGAGCTTACCAGGTACTAGCTAGTCCTAGATGGACCTGCTGGTATGTGAGAATACAAAAGATTCTCAACGTTTGTGGACCATGGACATAAAACCATGTAATAAACCATGTAACCATGTAGTAAATCACTGTAAAATAATAAATGTTGAACAAATTGAAGACTATATAAATAATTTTGGGCCTTAAAATACAATACAAAATATAACACATTTAAAACAATTAAAATTGCCTATTGTCACACACAAAGGTTTAGCAGTGGTCAAGAAATCCACTCTCTCCTCAGATGTATTCTAGATCCCACTTAAAAACTCCTTCACCTAGAAAGAAATATGAAAACATTAACACGTTAGTATAACTGTTTATCTGAGTATTGTTTTTGTTGTGATCTATCATTTCCAATGATGAGTCTGACCGTCTCACCCCCTTTATCACATCAGTGCACTTATCTTCAGGCCAAACAAATGTACAAAAATAAAACAAATGATATAAGTGTAACCAGGGCCATAGCCAGGATTTTTCAAATACCGAGGTCAACAGACCCCAGCAGACCCCCCCCCCCCCCCCCCGAAAAGAAAACACACACACACACACACACACACACAGTACCGTGTTGCTGATGAAACATTTATTTTAGGCAAAACTGTTTGTGTGTTGTTAGTGTGTGTCTTTGTATGAGTGTGTTGCTGTAATCATAAAATATATATAAAACTATAACTGAAGTATAACTGTGTGTGTGTGTGTGTGTGTGTGTGTGTGTGTGTGTGTGTGTGGTGTTGCTGCCTCACAAAAACTACAACTTAGATGATCTGTAACTATATACATCAAGTGTTGGTAGGCTATGGTGAGTGAAAGAGTGAGTGAGTGAGAGAGATCCTCTCACACAAGCATGTTGTCACTGGCAATGTGAGGTAAATGCAAAGGATGCATTTAATATTAGGATACAATTGCATATCCATTTCCTGCAATGTTTCCTTTGCTGTACCTGGGGGGTGCCCAGGGTAATGAGTGAAAAGATGCTTCCATCTATGTCTTCTTCGTTGGGGTAACACCAATGGTGCTGGCCATCTCCACTGCTTGTTTATACATGGCAGTGAATCTCTCATCATATGGAAGAAAAATTTACCTTACATTATTATGCTAACATATACTTGTCATCTGGCCTATATGCTATATAAATATAACAATGGTAAAGAAAAGCTTAAGAAGACAAATCACCACCCCTCTTGAACTATGACCTGTCATAAGGTCTGTTGATGATCTTATCTGTGTTTACCCACTGACATAGAGGAAAAACAACAGATTGGGAAACTAGGTAGACATGGTGTATGCAGAAAATATCGCAAATAACAACATTCCTGATGGACAGAAAGGGAGATATAAGGAGGGTCCCAGGACTAGCTCTCGAGTTCTTTGTCAAACCAACTCGGCTTTGCTCTTACTTGTTCGCGAGTAAAAATAAAGTATTTTGTCATTCTTGCTCCGGTCTCCTCATACTCTCTTATTTAAGTTATAGTGTTAAATGCGGATTATCCACCACAATCACTTCTCAGGCTTTCGATGGCTTCAGCCACTTTCCTTCCTTCATCATAAGCACTAATGATATCCATATCTGGAGACTGAAGTCGTATTGTCAATGGCAGTATATATGCCACCTAGAGGTGGACAAGCGGATTAACACGTTTTAATTACCCTTTGCGCCGTTATCACAGAAACGAATAATAATCATAATTATCTGCAACTATCCTATTAGAATAATATTCAAGCGAAAAAGCAGGTAATCGGACAAGTATTTTTGTTTTTGTCCTACACTGAATGGAATTCAGAAAGGAATTTAGAGATTTAAAAAAAACAAGTTGGAGCAAGGCTGGTTTTTGTTGGTTAGCCAGGGGGAGGCTGCTGTCATGTTATTCAGCACAAGAGGCGTGATCAACGGGCGGAGTTAAATTGACTCTGGACTCAATGGGCGGGGCTACCCAGTCTGTTGGCAGTGTGGAGTAGTGACGACTGGTTGACTTCACTAGACTGACATATCGCCCGATTAATGGGCGAAGCGTACTCTGGAACCCGCCCCTGACATACAGCTAATCAGCAAGATGCGCCAATTTTTCAAGAAAGGGCTCCAACAGTAACATAGTAGGAAACAACAACGCGTTAGAGGAGAAGCTTTATCCTATTCTCTGAACATGTCTCCCTCACCACCCAAGAGGGTCCACACCGATTCAATGAACAACAGTTCGGAAAAGAGAATAATGCGGATTTCAATAGAGGGGAATATTGGTAAGTTCAGCATGGGGGGTTGTTATCATGTTCAATTGAGAGCCAAAAGCCAACAAAATATAGCCTATCGGTCATTCCTTCTTGTCATATTCATCCTATTTGTCACTTTTGGTACCTTACTTTATTAGTATGGGGGTTGTTTATAGCCATGTTAGATTGGGGAACTATGTCAAAGGGTGAAAACAAACCCTCCCTCCGTCATTGCTCTTGGTCTAATATATATATCTAACGCACGGCTCATTTTGCGCGGCTGAGGAACTGGTGGTTCACAGTTGACTTTGACCATGCAGGCCTAATGTCAGAAGGAACCAGGGTGTTTTTAATGTACTTGATTAAGCTGTAAGTGTATTAATGATTCCTTGTACTGTAACTTCCTGTATCGCAGCGGCGGGAAAGTCGTCGTTTGTGCGCCTCCTGGAGCAGGAGAACCGCGACTGGGCTGTGGTGCCCGAGCCCGTCGCTAGGTGGTGCAACGTGCAAACAAAGCAGAGCGACTTTGAGGTACCAGTGTGTTATTAATTCAACGTTTCTCAGTGTAAACTGTACAAGACACGTGTGTATAACAAAAAAAAAACGGTGCTGAAGTTGATTTTTATTTTTATTTGTACTTAATGTATAGCTTTAAACAGCGGTTGCTGAGACATGTGACATTACATTTGACCGTGGGGAATTCAACTGTTTTTAGAATGCAGCTGCTATATGCAAAGCCGAGGAACAGATGGCCTCACAGAGTAGACAGACAAGCACAGAAAGTCCCAGTTAGTCTCAGGGTCAGCATCGCACCCTCAACCACTCCCATAGGTACAAGATATGCTGTCTCCACAATACTTTTTTAGCTATACCCCATGGAAAACCGTACCCCATAGAGGATTACTAGTTAAGTCTTATCTGAATAAGGACTTGGATAAACTTGTAGCAATACGTGACCGTACTACCTTTTTAATGAAATTATTTATGAGATATATATATAGGACTGCAGAATACAAATGCTTTGATACGTTTGATAGTTTCCTCTATATTGTGTAAGCCATGATGGAAAAACGTTTTTTTTTTTTGGTCTCTTGCACATCTCTTAAAAATGAAGGTGTGAAGCTTCATCTCCATCTTCCTCAAGCTTTTCCGCTCCCATATACAAATACCTACAAGTGTCCGCTAATCTAAACAGCTCACTGTGTGTATATTAACAACCATTGCACTGAATGTAACCCTGTGAACTCGGCGCCTGGAAAGGAGCTGCAACTGAACGGCCGTCCGTTTTAAACAGCCAACTGCCAACTGTCATTCTCCCCATCCTCCCTGGTTATCCCCCCCCTGGAGGAGCGCTCAGCACGTCCTGACGCCGACTGTAACTGAGCCTCTCACCCCCCCCCCCCCCCCCCACCCCAGGAGCTGACCCAGTCTCAGAAGAGCGGAGGAAACGTGCTTCAGTTGATGTACGAGAAACCGGCGCGATGGGCCTACACGTTCCAGTCGTATGCGTGCATGAGCCGCGTGCGCGCCCAAGTCAACGGGCTCAACGGCAAACTGCGCGAGGCGGAGAACCCCGTGCAGTTCTGCGAGCGGTCCATCTACAGCGATAGGTAGGCGCACACGAACACGCACACGCTTTTATTAAAGGGGTGCTATTATGCTATTATAATGGCCAATCACACTCTGGTGGTATAATGTCAGCCTTTTAACAACTGTCCTTCTTACCTACGGCACATCTAAATGGACAGGGCAGGATAGTGCACTAGTGGTTAGGGTGAAGTGGTTTCTGATCACAGCCGAAAGGTTCTGGGTTTGATCCTCAATGTCTGCGAGTAACCACTTCGCTCACTGTGTGTGTGTGTGTGTGTGTGTGTGTGTGTGTGTGTGTGTGTGTGTGTGTGTGTGTGTGTGTGTGTGTGTGTGTGTGTGTGTGTGTGTGTGTGTGTGTGTGTGTTTTTTTTAACCCCTTCAGGTACATCTTTGCAACCAACCTCTATGAGAGTGACTGTATGACTGAGGAAGAGTGGGCCATCTACCAGGACTGGCACGGTTGGCTGCACACCCAGTTTGGCAAGCAGATCGAGATGGATGGCATCATCTACCTCCGAGCTCCTCCTGAGGTATGTTGTGGTTATTGAGATCCTACAGTCCATCCCCACACCAGTGTTTGAGCCAAACCTTGGGGGGGAGGAGCCCACTTGTGATCGCCGTCTGATCACGCCTCTCGATTTGAAAGGTCCTGTCGACATTGACAGACTAGGGCGAATGATTTTATCGCTGCAAACAAACTACGACTAATTGTTTGTTTTGGTGCGATGTGCATATGTTCACTGGACGGTTTGTTTCGCCGGGCAGATGTCGATTGGGTTAAAACGTTGTCCGTGTTGGATAGCAGAGGCATTGGGGTCGCAAAGACAAACAGAAATAAAGATGGGGTCACGGCCCTGGCCTAAAAGCGTGTGAACACAGCCCAAAAACACACCCAAGGAGATCTCCTTGGGTGTGTTAGGTGATGGCTGGTTTAACCTGTGCACATTGATAGCTCAATGCACAACAGTTGTGCAGCCTCAACCAGCCCCAGGAATCAGACTGACTCATTGAGGCCATCATCCACAAACACGCCACAGTATGTTTATAGCTTTATAGCTTTCATATCAACTGATTGCCATAATGTTAAAACACAAACCTAAGACAAAAGGGGGAAAAAGTTTTTTTCGGAGTCGTGAAACAATTCAGATCCTATAAGGATCTGAATTTTGTATCACAGTACAAAAATTATAATAATCAATGAATTATTATGTAATATATCCTTGTTCTTCTAGGATATATTCTTTCCCCACCTCAAGATATCTTGATTACTTGTCAGTTTCCAGCTTTCAGGATCCAAACACAAGGCTAAATCTCAGGTCATTTGACGTGTGTGTACAGAGATGTATGGAGAGACTGCGCAAGCGAGGCCGTGCGGAGGAGCAGGACATTCCCCTGGAGTACTTGGACAACCTCCACTTGAAGCACGAGAGCTGGCTGCAGCACAAGACCATGCCGTGAGCTCATGTGAACCAGCTGCAGTAGAGTGTGTGTGTGTGTGTGTGTGTGTGTGTGTGTGTGTGTGTGTGTGTGTGTGTGTGTGTGTGTGTGTGTGTGTGTGTGTACTCGGTGATTACCCTTAGTGTGCCCAAACCTTCCCCTCCATTCTCAAGACTTTTGTTGTTTGTAGTATTTACAAATGTACAAATCCTCTACAACTTTGGATAGTGTCAAAAAGGACTCAGAGTCACTTCCCTTACCCTTAATCTTTAATACTTAATTACTATAGCTATATACAAATGACTTAAGCGCTCCAACTCATTGAAAAGTCCAATCTTTTTTCTGTTATTGCCAAATCTAAATCCATTTCCTGTTCAACAGGATGGAATTTGAGTTTCTCAATAAAGTGCCGATCCTGACGCTGGATGTAAACGAAGACTTTACCAGAGATGGAGATAAGTGCAGTAACATGATAGAGAAGGTGAGACGGTCAAACCCATCACTGGAAATGATTGACCACAACAAAAACAATACTCAAATAAGCAGTTATACTAACGTGTTGATCTGTTTTCATATTTCTTTCTAGGTGAAGGAGTTTTTAAGCGGGATCTAGAAGTCATCTGAGGAGGATGAGGGAGTGGGTTTCTTGACCACTGTTAAACCTTTGTGTGACAATATTTCAATTATTTAAAATGTGTTTTATATTTTGTATTATATTTTCAGGCCAACAATTGCATGAAATTTTTTTAAGTGTCCAATACTAATAAAGATGATTTTATTTAACTTATAGATGCCGTTTTGCATTAAAAAAAATGCACAAATATCCTGACGGTATTTTGTGAGTCCGGTGTTCTCAAATCTACCAATTTCCAGAAGATGGTGCTAGACCTCAAAAACATCTCACCTAACTTTCTTTACCTGGACAATGTTCAGCGGGAAAAAAAAAAAAGATTTTCTGAACAGCATCTAGAAATGAGTTAGTGTATGAACTACAACTGCATATGACAAAATTAATTTTGAATATATTGGGGTAATCATTTAGTGATATGGAAATGCCTGACACTGATATACATCAACCTAAACTGCTTGAATATTTATATTAGGCCTACTATCGGGTTTTTCACCACCTAATCATCTGATTTGGCGCGTTGTGAGTCATGGAGCGTGAGAAGTCGCTCAGGTAGAGCAGAGGCGCGCCTCGCTTTCTGACCTCCCCTTGACGCATGGCGTCACGCTGAAGGAGGGATGGCACTATATATCGGGACATTTACTCGTTGAGCTCAGAGCAGAGCCTCTTCATACACACTTGTTTCTTTACGATCATTCCTTCGGACGGTCTTTCTAGAACATGGGCTGCTGGGTTATTCAAGGAATCATTAGAAGCCGAGGTGTGGGATATACTCGGGGATAGAAAAAGGTTCCTGTGAGGTTTGACATCTTGATCTATGGTTCCGACGCGCCACAGCGGCTGACACTTTAGAAGTTAAAGTATTAAAAAGTCAGCCAAACTATTGCGCTCTAGCTGGCTCTGTAGCGTGGATCTATGGTTTAAAATAGATCATTCAAGAAAGGACACTACAACATGAGTTCGGACAAAACCAAGTAAGTCTCCTATCGTATCTACCGGCATATGATCTACAGGCCCACTACACAAATGCAGTCTTATTTGTCATTTGGTTTTGTAGGCTAGTATTCATCGTATTAATGCCCTATTCGCTCTTTAACCCCCGATTGGAAGTATGGTTGGACGGGGTGGAAGAGGATCATGTGCGTAATCTGGTTGTCGATGTGCTTTTTGGAGTTGCGTCCTCTCCGGATAAACACCGTGACACCCGCTGCCACCATGTGCTCCGCACGCACTGCTCTCCATGTAGTCTAAGACAGTGTTGTTTTCCCACTAACCATAAAACAAACCCCTAGCAATAACGCACCATCTCTCATCACCCCTACTGGTCCTACCGCCGTTGTGCCTTAACGATTGCTAATCTATTTTCCGAGACCCTGTCATGATGAATTACGTCGACATTAGGATCCACTGGGAGCTGCCAAAAGTGGCCTTTCGGTTAAACGATCGTGCTATGGGGTATGTGTGTGTGACCTGACCTGCTGCCGCGAGTGCAACGGCAATGCAAACCAAAATACACTCGAACGTAGGCTTCCTGCATGTTGCATTTGCTCGATAGAAAGTCACTGGAATAGTTGCAATAGCTGGGGAGGATTCCCCCGTTGTCGTCACTCACAAGACGCGTGAGACATTGCATCGGTTTCTGAAACTTCCACGCAACATGCATGGATAGCTGATCCAAAAACTGCATGTTTTGCTGCATGCACTGAGATGTAGGCTCCCAGATTGCGCAATGGCATGGAGCCACTGCAAAGACTCGTCGCGTAATTCACGGAACACTGGGCGTCACTGAACTCTGAAGCAGCTTAAGTGGCAGTATGTAGGCTAGCTAGTACCTGCCTACAGCCAAGGGACACTGACAAGAGATTGGAGTAAACATTGTGCGCGTTTACTATGCGCCCTAGAATCTTCCGAATAGCTGTACAAGAGTGGTCGACGCACACTTTTTAACCTCGCTGAGATTAAACTGGCCTACGGAAACTGTCAGCGTGATCTACTGACAACTGTTTGAAAAGACATGCATCTCACTTGGAGTAAGAACGGCAGACGATTGGAAGGATCGAGGATTTATTTCCTCATTCTTCAAATTGTTTGTTGTAGGCTCCTTCTCTTCTTCCTGTCTGTCTACAACTGTCTACATCCTATGTTGTATTGCACAATATTCCTCTATAGACGCCTTGCAGGACAAAGAAAATATAATTTTCATTATTGTGGCCAGGCTTTTAAACTTTCACACTACAGCATTCCAATGCCATGTTATCTCCAACACTCGGCCCATGGAGGTTTATGTGGGGGTCTTGAGTGAAATGTGGACCCCATGGGTGAGGTTGGGCCCCTTACAGGTGAGGCTGACCCCTTACAGGTGAGGCTGGCCCCTAGTACAGGTGAGGCTGGCCCCTAGTACAGGTGAGGCTGGCCCCTAGTACAGGTGAGGCTGGCCCCCTTACAGGTGAGACGGGGTCTCTTCTAGGAGTAAGGCTTTGGTAGGAAATCCAAAGCATACAGAATAATTAACCTCACCTGCCTGAAGCAAGCAAGTTGGTTGTCGTAGTAACCAACCCAATCTGCTGATCAGTCGATGAGAGATGCTGCTGTTTGCCCCTCGGCCAGTAGCTTGTCCCCCTTACTGGTCCAACATTGTTCCAGTTTCAACAGTTTATAATTGCCTTGAGCAATGCAGTGTTGAACAACGGATGCACACAAAACTATACACCGACTCAACTGGATATGGACCAGTGGGTGTTTAACCCGTTTTTAAGTTGTAGTTTTGGTTTTGTAACTATTTATAATTTACGGTATAATGTATGTTTTTAAGTATTTTTCTGCAACTTTCCTCTGCTCATCCAAGATCTAGCTTGACGCCAAAGCCTCTTCACGTTTAACCTGTCCTCTACTCAAGGGATGTCTTCTGAAACAACTTCTCTTTTTCATTTAGATTTGTGTACATAAATGATCAGTACGATAGTCCCTGTATTATTGCACTTTCCACACGCATCCATATCTTTTCAAACCCTTTCTCTTGCCTTTCAAACTGCCCTTTGTTGCCCTCTGTTGGCATTATACACGACACCAGTTTACCAGAATTATACATCGGAAATCCAAGAACTGCATGGATGCAACTCGTCAACTGATACTGACAGTCCAGCCAGCATCTTCTTTATAGAGAAGGGAACACTAGAAGGTGCATTCTCTGGAGAAAATGTTTGCTGTCTTTGCCAATTGGCATGTTAACAACCTGATACCATCTCCTACCTGACTACTTTGCATTACTATGGTGAAAGTTGCTGAATCAGCAAACAACATTTTTGGCAATAACTTGGAAACTGTTTGGGATCTTAAAAATCTGTAAACCACACGTGACCAAACATGTCTGTACATTTTGACAATCGGTTCACTGCTGATGCCTTAAACTGTAGGAGTAGAGTATGTTTCTAACCTTGCCAAGATGTGCAAGGGATTGTATAGACTCACAATTTAAGATTCAAGTCTGATGATGGACTCAAATCTGGGTCAACGGGGCCTTTCGCTTTCATTCACTTCATATTTGTATATATATATAAAGCGTGAGACTGGCAAACCAAAATTTGGCTTGCAGCAGCAAAAACATTTTTGGTTTGTAACTGTTTAAAAAAAACACTGTTTAGTCTGGTCACTGCAGAAATATACACCCCCTTCTGAAAGTGGGGATTACAGAGGGGAAGATACTTCGTAATGAAAGTGGGAATAACATGTGACTCCAACCTAGGCCTGGGCGATATGGCTGAAAGACATATCCCAATATAACTTGATCATATTTATCGATACTATCGAACTATTGATAATTTTAATGACCTAAAAAGACTAGGCTGTCTTTTCACCATGCTGTATTTAAACACTTCTGTTTAACACTTAATATGACCTTCCACTGTTCTTCATTGATAAATGCTCCAATGTCGATACAACAATGAAAAACACTCAAATTTTGTAAATAAGTATGGAACCCAGCAAAACAACAACAAACCCAGCTGCTAGATTCTGTGGTCCAGTCTCTTATCAATATATATTGAACATGTTTTATATTGATATTGATCAAAAGTCTATCACGACACGATAATTTATTGTTTTATTGCCCAGGTCTACCCCTGCAGTTGTATGGTTCCCAGGCCAGGGGCTGTGCCATCTACCCCCAGAGGTTCTGCTATAGCTTAGTAGGACCTGACAGGCCAAACGGTTTGTGACACAGAACCAGCTGGGAAGTCGTCCTTGGGAACTGTTTGGATAGGGGCAGGCCCTTTCAAAAAATACTTTGCAGGTGATTGGATGAGCCATCTGTCTATCAACGTCCATCGTGTAGTTCACGTAGTTCCTCATAGGACGCAGATTGGTCCAAACCAATGTGATTCAGCCAAAAGCACATACTTTGAGGCAAGATGGATTCTCGCGTGTTCGTGATCTCAGAAAACCAGCTGCCTCGCAAGATGGCGCAAGGGGACTATTGGTTCCCAGATTATGGATTGGATAACAATAGTGCAAGTTCCCTTTTTCTATAATTACTATTTGGATAGCTCTCATACAATGAGGCAAGGCTGCTTCTCTCTGTCATTGATCCATTGCCATTGCTGAGGCACACGTAAACTTAAAGACAGACAAGAGAGACTTTCAGAGTAGGTTATTGTTGGGCTGATACGGATCAAAAGATTGGACAGAATGAATGAACGATTTGGCAGACGTGTCGCATCGCTTTGTAACAGGACCGATGATTGTGTCATTTTAACGCTATATCTGTACAAAAGAACCTTCCGCTTGATCTGTGATATTAGGTAGGGACAATCCACTGGCTACCTGACTTTGGTACACTAAAGGACACGCCCTTTTCTTGTTGGCATAATCAGGTCAGCGGTGCTTTTGGTTTGTAGAGTGCCAGAGAGCGAAGGACGGTTCTGTCCTGCAGGTCAACAACGCTCTTGACTGGCGGAATGCAGATGAGCTTGCAGCCTGCTATCAGGGGAAACAAGTTGTTGTATCCTTCCTGACTCTGTTTATATAGTTTGTGTACACCGCCCCCCCCCCAAATCTCTAACTAAACGTCCTGTAACTCGGAAGTTTGTCAGTCACAGCAGATTTGAAGGAGAAACCAAAAATAAATGTGTCCAGTTATTTGTTTCCAACCGTCCCCTCTATTGTACAGTTGTCGACGATGATGGCATTTCTAAAAGGTGTGGATCTTTATTAATTTCTTACTTTATCCACAGGCACAGGTCAAACGCGAGCATACGGTACCTCTTTTTTCTTATTTAAAGACAAAAGCACAGCCTGAGGCCTTTTCTTTTGACTGGGTAAATTACATTGCTTCTCATTACTCTGAAGAAGGTGATTGCTGATTTGATTCACCTATTCAACCCAGTGTGCAACCAACTCAGTGTATATTGTTTTTGTTACAGTCTTATCTAATTCATCGCAGCGAATGCTCCTCTGTTGTGGTACGAACAGAGAGTTGCATGAGCAAAGCACCTTGCACTGCGCTCAATGAAGGTAACATTATAACCACAGTACTGGCACAGGTTTCCTCTGCTCCACTTCTAAAGCTTGCAACGGGCCTAAGTAAGTGGACAAGTTTTAGCACGCTGCGGGACCCAAACAAACTAAAACTAAAACTTGCAGGATCAATTCACATTCCTCCTGATTCTACCCCCCCTGACCCTCTCTGCCACCCTTAGTAACCACAATTGACTGGCAAACACGCCGACATTTTACGGTATTACGGAAGTACGTCAGAATTCCTGGAGATGCTTTCTTAAAGTTGTCAATTCTTCTTAAACTCTATCTGCAGTCATAGCAACACCAGTGCAACAGGCAGAGCAAGACAGTGAACAAAAGAGGCTGGACGAAAAAGAGGAAAAAGTAGTTTGACTGCCACAGGACAAGGAACTAAAAAGGAACAGATTATTCTTTAGTGTCAGCCGAGACACTAAACCTGAGTCATGTGGCTCGATTGAAGCTAAGCTTGTCTTACGGGGATTGCCAATGCATACCGCCATTGGACAAACATGCTGTCAAACATGTGCTGCTTACAACACAATGATTTTCACGCCTACGGAATTGCAGAAGGCTGATTCTGGTTCACGCAATGCAATGACCACGCAGTCGCTTCGACGTAGTCCTGAACCTTTATCGTCGGGTTTACGTGTCGCTATGCATGTCCGTGGTAAAGAGAGAGGTCTTTGTCTGTGCATGCGATTACTTTACAGTTTTGATTATGGTATCGATTCTAGAAACTTGAAAGCTGAACACGACTGTGTGCAAAACAATGTGCAACAAAAACAGAAGATAGGCTGCTAGTTGGTCGTCGTTGTCCATTCTGGTCATTACATTCAAAGTCTATTATGACCGAATACAAAACGTCTCCACTTTTTACAGATTACTGGCTAGTAAAAAAAAAAAAAAGGTTACGGCTATGAAGGCAAAAGTTACATGAAATGTTTTTGATTTTTGTACATAAAAAGCGTATTGCCGGAAATGATGTAGTTGGCGGACTAATCACAGCCCTTGCGGCTGCGTCGCCTCGACGCAAGGTTACAATTATTGGGAGGCGCACGCAAGGACGTAACGGGTCCAAATCCCCCTTGTTGCATCAACGTGGAACCATAAAGAGCCCGAGACTTAAGTCAACATCATATTATTTGTATTGATGATATCTTGCTTCTCATTTTAGGGTGGAGGATGAAGCAGTCCTGGATAGAGGTGCCTCCTTTGTCAAACATGTCTGTGATGAAGAGGAGGTGGAAGGTGAGGCTCTCCCTCTGCTACGGCCTTAAACTAACGCCAGATCTCTCCCTCCCTGTAACTTGTTTGCTCGTTCCACTATCTGAACAAGTCTATCATGCCAATTGCTTCCTGGATACATTTACCCATCATTTCCTGCACGCACACTGCGGTACAGGAAGTGATTATGTGAGTACGTCTTGTCTCTCGCTGCCTCCAGCAGCGAGGGACAAGATAGGCAATGCTAAACGTGTTCCAGTCTAGTTTCAAATGTCTTTCTTCGTGCATTTGTAAATATGTTTAGTTCCCAACAACACTACTTGTGTTTGTCCGCTAGTGTTGTGTCACACCAAATGCACCGGTATCTTATATCCACCCAAAACATAAATTTATGTTTTTTAAAAGTTATTCATGGGCGACTTGTTAAAATTGATAGTACTAAAGATAAAGTACTAAAGTTAAAGAGAATCTATGTATATGCTACCTCATGATTTCAATGGCACAACGCCATACAATTCCTCAAGCTATTGTTTTTGACCTAATGTGTCAGCATGTGTGTCACTTCCTGTGAGTGACCTGCGTCTCCTCGTGTGCGCGTGTGTGCGTCCCCCCCCCCGCAGGTCACCACACGGTGTACGTCGGCGTGCACATCCCCAAGAGCTTCCACCGCCGCCGCCGCCACCGCCGCAAGTCCAGCCACAAGGAGCGGCGGGAGCGGCCGGCGGAGCGCAGTGCCGACGACGACAAGTCGGACGGAGAGGTGGTGGACGAGGCCACGGTCAGCGTCCTCAAGCCTCTCAGTGAGTTGATGTCATGTGACTGAACCCCCCCCCCCCCTGCCTCCCCAAGCTCCGTCACCACACCACAGAAGCGTGTGGTTCTGGATGCAGGCCAGGGTGCTTGGCTTTTGCCAGAGCAGAGTCGAGGCTCCGCAGGTGTAGCCAGAGCAGCGGGGGGGTGAGACTGAAGAAGTGCGGACAAATGCTGGACTATGCTGGCTTAGCTCGGAGCAGCGGGAGTAAGGCAGAAAGGCCCTCCGAAACGCTCTGACAGCTTTGAGTAACGAGTGGCGGGGCGTTTGAATGACCCGGGGGTGGGTGTGCGTGTGTGGGAGGCTGCTGGGTGGAGCAGGAGACCCAGGAAGGAAAAGAGAACGGGTGTGACCCCTGGTGAGCGCCTACTGGGAAAAGGCGCGGGCACAGGAACAGCCGGAACAGCCGATGGTGGTGATTAGAAAGCGGCCGAGGTAAATCGAATGGGCAGCGTTCCCCTCTGGTCCTGGGAATGTTGTTGAGGATGTCGTGAGGGCTTTTTTAGGAAGGGAGAAGGCAGTTTGAAAAGGGGATGTGGTGGCTCCGGATGGGGGGGGGGGGGGGGGGGGGGTCGATTTTTTTATTTTTATTTTAGTACGCATTGAGGAACCATCGTTTGCAAAGTGTAACCTGATCCAGATCTTTCTCACACTCTAAGAGTTGAAGGAAAAAATTATGCAAAGTATACAAACAGAGATGTGTCACGAACACAGAGGATCAAATGTAGTGGTGTTTTACAAGACAAATTTATATTTCATACAGGAAGAGCAAGCTGAGCTACTGAATGACTAATTCAGACTAATGACTAATTCCCATAGATCATTCTTATCAGATAACGTATCAAATTAAAGTTTCGAGGTTGGCATTTCGCAGAAAGTCTTGGCAAGAGTCATTTCACTAGTGTTTAAAGTCTGGGTGGCACTGTAACCAATATAGTCCCAATTAGAGCGTCTTGAGTCTGCCAGTCCTCCACAGCGGGAGGCCTCCACCTCTGCTAATCCCTCCCCGCGGCAGGCCTCCCTGCCTGGCTACCGGCGTCGGCCTGCAGCCGCCCCTCTGGAAGTTCCCAAGCTTTTGTTCTCACCTGGAGACACCGTGTTATGGCGTCGCTATGTTCGTATATTGGTCTCCCACACACCCAGACGCACTTCTATGTGGAATACAGTTGGAGGCTAGTATAGCAATGTGGCAATTAATTAAGTTGCTTTATTTTAGTTCACTCCTTGGGAAAGATTAATCCTTTTTTGTTTTTCGTTGGAAGCATATCTGCCTCTTGCTTATCCTCATTTATCATCTTCAATTGAACACGTTACTGTTTATAAAAGTTGCGTTTCGCACAATATCTATGGGAATTGCCTTAACAGTAGGTGATTGAGTAAGGCAAACGATAAACCGCTCACTTCACTTTCCTGGCGTGTCTCAAACATTCTTCCACTGTTGAGTAACACGTTATCTCACACCTGAAGGTATTTTGATCGGTTGAAGTATTTCCCACCACCTCCTTCCTTTGCTTTGCATGGGGCTCTTCTCCGAAAGTCAGTGGGGTGGCTGGCTAAAGCGATTCTTGTCTCAGCCAGAGCGGTTCTTGCCTTCATAACCAATGACCACAGCCTACCTGGAGATCCTTGAGTAAAGTGTCTATCCCTTATCTGTACCATCAAGGACATTGATGTTTACTTTCAGTCGTTGGTGGAAACGCTGTGTGTATGGCCGTTGGGGTTGGATGAGGATTTATGTTGACAGCAGGCTCTATGCCAACGATATACATGCATATATACTTATATAGGTTGTGTGAAGAGACAATTTGGATAGGAACTGAATGAAAGTACCTTGTACCTCTCAGAGCTCTTCTTTCTCTTCTTCTTTCACTCAATCACACAACGACACCTAAATGATCTGAATCTCCATTTACAAGATTGTGTGCATTGATGACAAAGCATGGGTTTATATTGATAACCATTGTGTCATGTGAACATGAGAAAGTAAGCTACGTCATCCAAGCTCGTTGAAAGCCCATATTAACAAGAAAGTCCTGAGGCATATCACGTTGATGTAGAAACCATTGCTTTGCTTGAACTAAAGCAGAAATAAATTAAAGATCAATAAAGTTTTTTTTATTTTTTATTTGTGACGTAGCTCTTAGCGTATCAAATGAGGGCAGACTACAGGGGAACCGGTCCTGCCGGTTCTTTGTGTGTATTCAAATAGCAGGGCTAAATAAGGCTATTCTAATTGAGGCTTGCTGTGTCAGGATTAAAAGAGGCCCGTCACTGTGTGGCCGCATTAACCACCCGCTGCCACGCGCAATGAAATATACGGCGAGCGGCATATAAATAGAGCGGTGCCTGGAGCTTAACCGTCACTTAGGGACACTTTGGTGTCTCCCAATCCTCTTTGCCTCCACAGAGTGGAGTTAATTGATACGGACTGTGGTCGTAACCCTGGGTTGGATTCTCCTCTTTCGGGCAACTCTCTCAGCCCAAATACCGAACATGAAGCGGAAAAGGGGGGATACATGTCGATTAGTTCCTCCTACGAGTGTGTCGGACCACACTGTGAAACACTGGAGTAGATTGGGCCTGGAACAATGAGAAGATCCTTCTCATCTCATCATGGCTGATGGTGTTTTGTCATCATAATGAGGCGGTCCCTTATCACAGAGGGACAGAGTCTTAGGACAAACACGGGTGTTGCTCATAGTGCTAGTTATGGGTCTGCTACTTTGATGTACAAGGAGACATGGTACATGGTCTCTGTCTCATCTTCACTAGTTTAGTCTACTTCCTGTGCCCTGGTACATAAACTGAGCAGAGCCTTACCCTTTGTTCCAATACCCATGTTACGATACTGTTTAGTATGCCAGAAAAAGATTTTATGTCCCAATGCAATACTATGGAAAATGCAGTATGCCAAAAATACCAGGATGTTGTACTACATCCTGGTCGCATATCGCAGTATGCAAGCCAGCATGCTTTAGGCTATTCTGCTTCACAATCCTCTGCACAGCAGAAGATATGTCGACGGAGCCTGTGAAATCACCTGTAGTATGTCCCAATGTATGCCTATCCTGGTGCAACCGTTTGTGCTTTGTAAGGGTAGCTGCAGTACAGACTACAAGTAAAAAGAAAAAAAATAAACGTTTGATTTGGAACGCAGCCCTAAGGGGTATTCCATCAACCAAGCTAAGCGCAAAGCCGGGCTTATTTCGCTTAGCCTCACTTCTTTCTGCTAGAGTTGCGTTCCATTAACGTGACTTAAGGGAATCTCCGCTAAGTAACCATGGCAATTTATCCCATCAAACTAACCTGGTCGGTAGCAGGTTGACTGTCAGGCTAACTTGAGCGGTGTTTCAGAGAAGTCCATCTGTCGGAAACAAGTGTACCATCAGATGGTTCCGCCAAGCCTAGTCCTCACGATTTTGTCATAAATGTACATATATGAAGTACAAACAGCGTATATTTTCACTAAGGGTCTAAGATTAAATGACGCAAATAAAATAATTCAATGAATTGCTATCTATTATTACTGTGGCTATTTGTTCAACACATTTTTATACAAATCTATGTATTGCAGTAATCCTTCCTATATTACTAATTGTGTGGGGATTGAACCCCGGACGACGGGGTGCAAGTCTGACACGTTAACTCGAGACTATCTCCCTGATTACTAATCTATGGTCAATATTAAATTAAAATATGTTACGTTGAATACTGCTTATGCATTCAACAGATCGGCAATTTTTTTGCCAGGTGGCCTCCCTGTTTTTATGGTTACGGTGTTCCCTTTTTGAGTTATTATATGCGTGTACTCCTCATAAACCTCCACAAGCAGCTTCTGTTCGTCGCTGGAAAAGATCCCGCTCGGTCCTTTTCGGACATTTGATCCATGATTCAACATTCACGGTTCTGGACTGGTTACATATCTTGTGAACGAGCGTAATCCAGGATAACGTTAGCCTGGCTTGAACTAACCTGAGCAAGGCGCGGCTGAACTGCGTTGATGGAACGGCTTAAGCCTCAAGTGGAAGTTGACGCTATAGTTCTAACTGGGCTTAATCAACTAAGCGCCGCTTTCGTTAGCGACTTTGATGGAATACCCCTCTAGTGTGATTAGTGAGGCCTGTGTTTGTCCCACAACGATGCCTATGCGGTCGTTTCAGAACTCTATTGAGACCTTCAAAGTGTTTGATTGTATCCTCATATGAACTAGGTGTCAGATTCCCAGTGTCTGGAAGTTTCCTAAAAGGTTTTCATATCGGTGAGGTAAGCATATCATCTTAATGCCATGCTTAAAATAAATAATTATAGCTGTGAGATTCATTAAGGCCTGATCGTGTAGGTTTAAACATTGTTCTGGCATTTTACTTTTCAAGTTATTTAAAAAAATTAAATTGTATATACTTTGAGTGACTGACATAGTCTTAAAAGCCATACAATAACAGTACAGGCAGGTCCCAACACGTGTGGTTAGAAGCAGAAGTTCTAAACACTCATCGCTTACAGAGAGCTGATTGTTAACCGACGAGGTAGCAGGCTGATCTCCAGTAGCCTTGTGGATATTAAATATCGCTGCCTGAACATTTTTGGGAGAAGAAGATATACATTTCTTAATTATAGTGGGTACATTGTTTCAGCAACACTTGAACCCACATTTAATCCCAGACCACCGTGTGCTGTTCTGGACTTGGGGTGAAAGACTTGTTTGAGATTCCCACAGAGGCATGCTGTACCCACTCTGTGCATTGTACAGAACTTTACAAGTAGGGTACATTAATGAACCATTAATTCACGTCAGGTAATGCAGCATAAGAATTAACTAATGCTAAGCAACTAACGGTTAACTAACAGTTAACCAACTCTCTAGTGATCATGTCATGTTAACTTAGGTGTTAATGCTAACTAAGGTGTTTATTTAAAGGTTAGTTCACTAATGATAGATAATGGTTCATTAATTATTTCAAAGTGTTTGTCAAAGCTTGTCGATATGCTCCATCCTGATCTAATACCTCCTCCCCCTCCCTCACCCTCCTCCTCCTCCTCCTCCTCCTCCTCCTCCTCCCCCCCCCCCCCCCCCCCCTCCCCAGTCACCCCGGCCGAGAGGATCCGGTTCATCCTGGGCGAGGAGGACGAGGGCCCGCCGCCCCCGCAGCTCTTCACCGAGCTGGACGAGCTGCTGGCCGTGGACGGCCAGGAGATGGAGTGGAAGGAGACCGCCAGGTGAGCCCCCCAGGCTAGGTGTGTGCCCCCCCCCCCCCCCCCGCTCACACACGCAAACACTCGGACGCACAAGCACGCCGCAATGGACCTAGGCTGGGTAGCCCCGCCCGTTCTGCCGGCGATTTGAGTTCGCCCTGCAGAACTACAGAACTACTACATTTCTTTCTAGCTTCGCTACGTTTTTGCGGGAGCCAATCACCAAGCTGGCTTTTCCCCCTGGCGCACTATTGGCTGGTTTGACACAATGACGACAGGGAAGCGACGGCAAGCAGCCGATTGCGTACAGAGTCAATTTAACTCCGCCCGTTGATCACGCCTCTTGTGCTGAAGAAAATGACAGCAGCCTCCCCAGACCAACGTGCAATCTACGATTGAGCTTGGTCTGGCAATAGCCAGGCTACAATGGACCCACTGTGATGCAAAATGCAATAAGGAGGCCACTCAATCACTGGAGATGATCCCTTGGTTGTAAGCGCTGACACCATCTCTTGTCATTAATGATTTAGATATCATGGATGAGTGTGTCCGTCTGCACTGGAATACGCAGTTACATGGACATCAGTGAACCGGCAGTCCATTTATATACGTTGTCTTTTTAAAATTATTTTTGGCCATTCGATTTGTGCACCTGGGCTGGTTTTCTTCGTTACACAGGCAATTTAAAAACGGAAGTAGATTGAGATGCATGTGGCTCAGTGTGTATTTCATACCTACTACATGCATGGCATTAATGACTCTGAGGTCTGACTCTGAGGTCTCGTGGGACACCCCTTACGGAGGGTAAGCGGAGCCTCTTACCTTACCAGGTAAACCAAACCCCCGTCAGTCCCTCCCCACCGGGGGCTGGTCAGTGGCCTGTGGAGCAGAGTCAAAGGACACTGGACCCGGCCAGAGGAAACCCCATCCCCAGGCCCGGGAGAATGGGCCCTTTGTGGCAGTGACATTTCTAAAGGAAGCGCCGGACGGCCTTGGCTCTCCCCTCATCTCCCCTGACTAGCGCCGTCTTATCTCGAACCTGTGCTATGTGTAAGCACGTCACGTGTTCTGCATCGCTTTCTGTTTTAAAATAGTCTGAAATGCGCTGTGATTTCGTGTTTTTTAAATGAAACCCTTTGTCCACGGTGAAGGGAAGGATTTTATCTTAGATTAATTTGTTCTGTAGGGAAAAAAAAAATTTTTTAGCTGAAGTGATATCCACAGAGCAAACATGCAAACAGGCTGATGTAGGCTGAGAGTTTAGCTTATCTCCATGTGGTCTGAGAGTACCTGTGTCTGGGCTTGGGAAAATGCCTCTATCTAAAGCCTTAAGATTAGTTTGTTTCCTGTATTCTCTCTGTCCTATTAGCTTCATTCTCAGCACTGACCGATTATCAACATGGAAAATTTGTGAACCCTTTTCCCTGTTTCCTATTCGCTGGGGAATTCTTCGGAGCGTTTCCCTGTGTGGAGTTCTTGATGTAGCAGCCATTCAGATTAGGCCGTGGTCAAGATAAAACGTTCACTATTTCATAAGGTTCACTAAATGAAACGTGTCAATTTGTGTGTCTCATCACACGTTCTTACAAATGTACACTTTCGATAAAAGCGTCTGCTAAGGCCCCGTCCACACGGGCGAAACCGATCCGTTTTCCTTTGATGCGGTTCAGGAATAGCTCCGTAAAGACGGATTCATTGCGAAACCGCATCGAGCTGTAGAAAAGCTGTAGTACAAGTTCCAGGCCCATAAGGGGCGCTGCTTCTGCTATAGAACTCCAGCGATGACGTCATCGTTTGCGTTTCAGGCGTCCACACGAATCCTAACACGAAACCGCATAGGTCCATTTTTATTTGAATCCACCCTCAGAGGTGGTTTCCGAAAAGTGTGTTTTTGGGCACCGGATCCGCGGGATCCATCTGGACGTTTGGCCCAAACGCACAAGACTTAAATGCCCTAAATGTAAATGTAAAATGCATCATCTTCACATGATAAAATGCATCATCTTCACATGATAAAAATCATGTGATGACGGCTATCTGTGGTCAAGACAAAACATTGACTAGTTCACTGTATGAAACATTGTCGCGTTATAAAGATCATAGATGGCTATCTCTGGGGCCTCTTGGTCCTGGTAGTATTATAATCACCCCCCCCCCCGTCCAGGTGGATCAAGTTTGAGGAGAAGGTGGAGGAGGGGGGTGAGCGCTGGAGCAAGCCCCACGTGGCCACGCTGTCCCTGCACAGCCTGATGGAGCTGAAGACCTGCATCGAGACGGGCACCATCCTGCTGGACCTGGAGGCCTCCACGCTGCCCCAGATCGTGGGTGAGTCCCAGCCGGGGGTCAAGGACGGACGTTCACAACCTTTACAATTTACTGAGTTTACATTTTACAATGTAAGTCGCTTTTGTCCAAAGCGACTTGTCATACGTACATTTGTCCGAAGAAAGGGAAACAACAACAACATATCTCTGTCGGTACAGTAAAGATATTCATAGAAACGAGGGCCAAGCACTTACAATCGTTCACAGTGAGTTCTAAGCACATTTCCATGCTGTGTTTGAGTCCCAGCTGAGTGGTGGTGGTTTGATCCCCAGTGTCTTTAGTCCAGCTGTAATGCCCTCCCTGGCTTGTTTCTGAGAGAAGGGTCTGATATTTGACAAAATTATACATTTTGATGTTTTATTTTTTTTTCCATCTTTTCTCCATCCGACAGAAATGATCACCGATGACGACCAGCTGAACGGAGACCTGAAGGAGAAGATCATGTACACGTTGCTACGGAAACACAGACACCAGACCAAGAAGTCAAACCTGCGCTCTCTCGCTGACATCGGCAAAACGGTTTCCAGCGCTAGTCGGCTGTTTTCCAACCAGGAGAACGGTAATTTGAACGCCTAGCCTTATCTTTCTCTTTACTCTGACCGGGGCAAAAACGACAACCATTTAAATATGTTCCACAATTTCACAATTTTAACAGTTTTGTTTAGCAGCAACACCTCAATACCTTGAATCTAACACTGCATACTTTCATCAACGGTTGACATTTCTCAGTCCCTTATTTTTATCTCCTGATTTCTTTTTCTTCTTCATACATGGATACTAACACTTTCTGCCTGTTTTGTTTTTTAAACTCTTCCTCTGTTCTGTTCTTCTTTCTCTGCGCTGGTTTCCTCTCTCGCTTGGCGCCTGCCCCTCCTTTCCCCCGTTGTCGCTGGGCTTCTGTGTGGAAGCCCGTAGCACTCTTGAGTCCCCCGGGCCTTGTGAGGAACCGTGCGATGGGTTCTTCAGGAGGTCTAGCTTGGGATACATCTGTAAGTCGGGAACCCCTCCTCTGGATGTAGCATAGCCACAAATGCTAACCACAAGGAGCCTTTGCAATAATAATATTACAAATTATTATAGTAGTAGAAATAAATTGAATAATTATTCAATCTTAATTCTTATTAATTATGGAATGATAATGATGCCTTTTTAATATAACTACAATAACGTTTTAAGGAGGTTTTCTGAGCTTAAGAGAATTTGCTGTTTCAGGTTTGAGCTGAGCTGAAATCAACGCTCTAGGACATGAAACAACTAAAAGTACTGTAATCGTGCTGTTTTTAAGGAAACTCAATGTAAGGAAAAGCTTGTTGCCACAGTTCCTTTACTTCTCTCCTTTCTCCCAAAAATCTTTCAGGCGCTTTTGCATGCGTTGTGTTGTAAACGATCCAGGTGAAGCTCTCCATCACAGGTCTGAAGTGAAAAGCGTCCTTGCGTCACATTAGAAGACCTTTCATCCTTAGTAAGCCCCGGGAAGTCTTGCCTTTTTTGCTTGGTCACTTCTCTGGCTTTGCCGTATCAAATCATTGCAGGTGATTCCGGTATAGATTTGTATGCGGAAAAGAGGAAAAAAAACTTGTGATTAAAAAGGATTTTGCGCTGTGGCCGCACATTAATAAGTTTGCACACCCCAGCCTGCATTATAGCCCACTGTGTCAAATCAATACAAGCTTGGCTGATGGCCAGCAACACCTTCAATGGTGTGGAAGTCTACAAGGAGTCTGACCTCACAAAACTGCACAGTCACCGTTTTCCATATCCTCATAAATATTGTTACCTCAAATGACCCTGATATCATGCCAAGGCCGCTCCCCCCCCCCCTCCCCAGTATCCATGGTGATTGTACTGTTCTTCTTCCCCGCCCATTGCAGGTAGTCCCACCACCACCCATCGCAACGCCACCTCCAGCAGCCTGGGCGACTTTGCAGAGAAGGCCGAGCGGGACCAGGTAACGCACAACACTCTTTTCCTCCATGTTTGTTTGTAGTTCCCCCCCCCCCCCCCCGGCGCGGTCGTCATCGCCCGGGGCTCAGAGCTCATACACAAGGCCAAGAGCTGTGCAGAGGTCAACCTCTGAGTGTGTCTACACGAGTTGGTAGGCGATGACGGAGCTGGAAAAGCCATACTCGGACGGATAAGGTCCCTCACACTCTCCCTGCTGGGTAAACACACGCTGGAACCAGCAACAAGCGTATCTCCAGTGATTACCTCTGTCGCCAAAGTATCGCTGCGGCTCACCGAAACAATGCTGGTTACATCAACACCAGGGGCTTGATTATTATACTTACCTTATTAATGTGTGTGTGTGTGTGTGTGTGTGTGTGTGTGTGTGTGTGTGTGTGTGTGTGTGTGTGTGTGTGTGTGTGTGTGTGTGTGTGTGTGTGTGTGTGTGTGTGTGTGTGTGTGTGTGTGTGTGTTCCGGTCTCCAGCTGAGGAACAAGTTCATGAAGAAGCTCCCCCGCGACGCGGAGGCCTCCAACGTGCTGGTGGGCGAGGTGGACTTCCTGGAGACCCCCTTCGTGGCGTTTGTGCGTCTCCAGCAGGCGGTGATGCTGGGGACTCTGACCGAGGTCCCGGTGCCCACCAGGTAAGGCAGGAACCGGAGGAACGCCCGCAACGCCGACCAGCTCCACCAGCACCTGGGGGACGGCGTGGTCACTGAGTCAGGGGCCTTCTGGTTCTGCTTCTGATTCTCGGTCCGTCTCTCTGGGCGCCGTTCAGGTTCCTGTTCGTTCTCCTCGGGCCGAAGGGGAAGGCCAAGTCCTACCATGAGATCGGACGGGCCATCGCAACCCTGATGTCCGACGAGGTAACCCGGGATTCTCGTACACTTCTGTTTTTTATTATGGATATCGGGTTGTGTTATTTACGTCACAACATAATCTGTGGGCCCCCGGTCTGAGGTATTTGGTACTTTTGTTACATGGACACATAAAAAAAAGAGTTTCATAACAGTTCATGTTGCGTTGATAAGGCGTTGATGGCAGCATGTCGGTCATAAACCTTTTGTGGTTGTTTTGACTCAAATGCTTATAAGCCTCTATCAGGGGGGGGGGAAATGGAGATATGGAAAATCCTTGGGCTTCCTTTTATAGTTCCGCCCTGTGACGATGGTGCTCCTAATGAGGATGTAAAGTTATCATTAAAATCTGAAGTTGCTGACTTGTGTTAGCTGATTTTGAGGCATGCCGTCCATTGGTTAATATCCTTCCCCAGTCTGCATCCACTCTCTGTTGGCCTGCAGGCCTCCCCTGACATGTTGTGCTCTCATGGTCTCTTCTGTGGACCCCGGTGTGTGCACACGTGTTGCCGTTGCGCTGCCTCGTAGCTCATAGTCGGTGTGCGTTCAGGAAGAGCCTCCACCTCTAGTGACCCCTCCTGTCCAGCGCTATCGAGGAATGTTGACTAACAGCCCCTACTCCCCCTTTCCGCGTAACGCCGGCTGCTCCTGGCCCCGGAGAGTTCCCACGCGGCTCCCTGCTCCTCCCACCTCCAGCTCCCTACTGCCCCACCTCCCTCCACCTCCCTGCTCCCTCCACCTCCACCTCCCTGCTCCCTCCACCTCCACCTCCACCTCCCTGCTCCCTCCACCTTCCTCCACCTCCCTGCTCCTCCCACCTCCAGCTCCCTACTGCCCCACCTCCCTCCACCTCTACCTCCACCTCCCTGCTCCCTCCACCTCCCTCCTCCCTCCTCCTCCCCTCTCCCCCTCACCCCCTGCCTCAGGATCACAGTGTTTCCTTTGATGTTGTGCTCCAGGATGTCCTCCAGTTAAAGGTTAATGAAGCCTGGGTTTTCCTGGCAGTTTGGCGACAGAGATAACGCTTTGAGAGGACCACCCCACAGGGTGGGGGGGGGGGGTGTTGTGGTGGGGTTCTCTGTGGCCCCGGGTCCATGCTGTGGTGGGGGGGTAGGGGGGTGGTTGTCAGGGCTGATCCGTTGCTCAGGTGTTTTTTTTTTTTGGGGGGGCCAGGTGTTCCACGACATCGCCTACAAGGCCAAGGACCGGCAGGACCTGCTGGCCGGCATCGAGGAGTTCCTGGACGAGGTCATCGTCCTGCCGCCCGGGGAGTGGGACCCGGACATCCGGATAGAGCCGCCCAAGTCCCTCCCCTCCGCAGACAAGAGGTAGGGCTTCACCTTTCACCTTTGACCTCGGCTCCACCAGGGGGTCTCATCATTCACCGCCATTTTGTTGTATTATTATTATTAATTTATTTATTTATTTATTCATCAAAAGGTCGTGCATGTATAAAATGCAATCTCTTTTTTGGGATGACACTTTGCTCTGTAAGAAGGGGTCTGTTGTGCCGTTCAGCCAATGACGTCATGGCATGGCTCCCCTTGTTTGACAATCAAAGGAGTGGAAGGTCACCAGTGTGTGAAGGCTGCTCACACACTGCTCGGGAGCCGCGGATACGCCCACTTTTGCATGAGCCAATCATGAGGGATCAATACTGTCCCTCCTGTATTTTCCTCCCGCCATTACTATTGCTGTGTGTTTTAGAAAGTTGAGTCGTATTATGATGACACATGTTTACGTTAATAATTCAAAAATGACATCTCACATTTGCCAAGGAATATATGACTATGACCACATTCATATAAAATATAATCAAAAATATTGATACACATTATATCAATAAATGGTACAGAAATCCCATTTCGAATTCCCAAAGGGAAGATTCTCTATTTATTTTTTTGTTTACACTCAAAATGTGAATGTGCCAGAGTTATTACATTTCATTAATAAGAAAGAATGCAAGAAGGATAGAAAGCTAAAAAGAGAGAAGAGAGAGGGAGAGAAAGGAGACGTGAAAAATATAAAATAAGTACAGTGCAGAGAAGGGCAGTGCCTAGGACGAGGTAGATCAGCTATTGATGATTGTAGTTTGGTTTGTTTTGAATCCATCTCTGCAGTTTGGTTTTAAATGATAGATAGCTGGGGCTTTCTCTGAGTTCAACAGGAAGGCACTTCCAATCATCTGAGGCCCGTACTGAGAAGACTGTCGGGCCAAACATCCGGTGTTGAATCGTCTTAAACAAACACCACAAAGCATCTCCTCAAGGCTTCACACCGAACACCATGTCCCCGTTGTGTCCCCCAGGAAGCACAACTACGCCGGCGTGGACATGCCCTCCATGAACGGAGACACGCCCCACGACATGGGCCCCGGGGGGGGCGGGGGCCACGAGGTCGGGGAGGAGCTGCAGCGCACCAGGAGGTAACTAACGCCTCCTCCTCCTGCTCCTCCTCCTGCTCCTCCTCCTCCTCCTCCTGCTCCTCCTGCTGTAGACGCTTCAGAGAGGACTACAGGTGGGCCCTGGGGGCCGGTCTGCTGGACGGCCTGAGGTCCTCCTTTGTGTCCTCAGGGGCCTCTGTTCCTCCACCAGGTGTGAGGGTGAGGGTTGAGGGTCGCTCGTAGGCTCCTCACCTCCTCACCATCACACCCCGGGCTGAATCCTGAGACCCTGAGACATCCAGGCTGGTGCTCTGGTGGCGCTTCAGCATATGATCAACAAGATCCTTTTCCACCTTGACATTCACGTGTGTGCGCGCAAGTTCTATGGGTGTGTGTTCTAAGTTGCATGGTTGTGTGTGTGTGTGTGTGCTAGTGTGTGTGTGTGTGTGTGTGTGCTAGTGTGTGTGTGTATGTGTGTGCTAGGATGTCTGGTTGTGTGTGTGTGTTAGATTGTAGTGTTGTGTGTGCGCTAGGATGTCTGGTTTTGTGTTTATGTGTGTGTTCAATTGTAGGGTTGTGTGTGTGTTTGCCTGGTTGTGTGTGTTAAGTCGTACTGCTGTCTTTAAGGTTTTGCGGGGGCCTGATTCTGGACGTCAAACGGAAGCTGCCCTTCTTTGCGAGCGACTTCTACGACGCGCTGCACATCCAGACCCTGTCCACCATTCTGTTCATCTACCTGGGCACCGTCACCAACGCCATCACCTTTGGCGGGTTGCTAGGCGACGCGACGGAAAACATGCAGGTAAGACGGCCCTTCCTCCTCTTTTCGACATGAGCAGTTCTTATTTTCGGCACACTACGGCGGAGTCGACCACGCAAGTAGACAGCCCAGCTCGTCAGGAGCAGTCAGGGCGAGGGCGTCTCGCTCAGGGACACCACACTCACAGCCAGGAGGAGCCGGGGGGATCGAACTAGCAACCTTCCGGTTACCAGCCGACCCGCTCTACCCCCCCCCCCCCCCCCCTCAGCCACGTGCCTTGCTCTCGTTCTGTCTCTGGGCACTAGTGTCACGCGGAGGTGTGGTCCCGGTCGACAAAGCAGGGATCCCTGCTTTTTTGTCCTACGCCACCAGACGTCACGAGGCAAACGTTGTCTCCTCGTGTCATCCCCCCCGCCAGCGGCGGTCCACTCTGTCCCCGCTGCGCTCGGCCTCACGAGCCCGTGTCAGGGGGAATTAGTCGGCCTCTAAATAACCCGCCAGCCAGATTACAGGAGCCATGGTAAGGCTTGTTATGGCTGCGGCTCAACCTGACCCAGCAGCCTCTCCTGTCTGCTTACTCATGTGCCCGAGACACCCTGCCTGCACGCCACCGCCCTCCGCCCCCCCCCCCCCTGCAGGGGCCCTGGCTCTCAGCGCTCGCCTCTAGGTACCAGACACTGAGCTGGGTTAGTGTGGGGGTTATCTTCACTAGGTGTAGTCTACCTCCGTGTGCCCCCGGTACGTAGGAGAGTTAAGCACTAGGTTCAGTCTACTACCAGGGCCCTGGGACGTGAATAAAGCAGACCTGTAATTAGTGTGACGAGCAAAATCTCTAGTTGTCCTATGATGGCGCCTGGGTTAAAGGGGTGTATTGGGTGTAAGTGGGGCGGGGGGGGGGGGGGGGGGGGGGAAGGGTGTACCAAGGCTAACCTTTTGACCTTTTTGGTCTGTTACGTAGACAAAACCCACAGTTGGGTGTGTGTGTGTGTGTGTGTGTGTGTGTGTGTGTGTGTGTGTGTGTGTGTGTGTGTGTGTGTGTGTGTGTGTGTGTGTGTGTGTGTGTGTGTGTGTGTGTGTGTGTGTGTGTGTGTGTGTGTGTGTGTGTGTGATTATACGCTGAAGGCATCAGGGGAAGCAGACTGACTCTTAACAGTTGACATGAATCTACCTTTCATTTAGTCTCTGGCTGTGCCTTGGTTCTGAGGTGACGCGGGAACAGGGCAGTCCTAAGTGCCGGTGTGTTGCAGGGCGTGCTGGAGAGCTTCCTGGGGACGGCCCTGACGGGGGCCGTGTTCTGTCTGCTGGCCGGACAGCCGCTGACCATCCTCAGTAGCACGGGGCCCGTGCTCGTCTTCGAACGGCTGCTCTTCAACTTCAGCAAGTGAGTCCACGTCCGCCCCAGAGCTCAGCCGCCGTGGTGAACAGCGGTGGACAAACTGTCCCTTCTGGTGCCTTCCGCCGTCCCTTAGTGTCCGTGTATGTCCAGGCATGACGTGAATGTGTAGTAAGGTTTTGACTGTAGCATTGTTTCTGTAACTTAGGCTTTTTTTGCCTATTCCTTAGCAACCGCTTGCCGCAGGGTGTAGCTGGATGCTATTCCCTAATGTTATTATATGCATATAAAATGCGTGTAGTGACACTGCTTTTTACACAGCATGTACTTTAGACTGTACCGGACGCTGTGATGTGAAACCAAGCTGAAGTGTAACCAAGCTTTTGTCAGAGCAAACTTAATATAGTGACTAGTCTACGGCTGCAGGCCTTTCTGTTGGTTTCCTCCTCTTCCACACTTCTCACGTCCACTTCCTGTGCGATCTGACACTTGGTGACATGCAGGCGCCCACATGGAACCACAAGACGAGGACAGAGATGTTAAAGATAGCTTCCACTAACACGTCACTACACACATTGAAACCCGAAAGAAAAGCAAAATGCACCGAAATGTACGCTTGTCCCAATCAGTCGCCATCAGATTGTAGGTTGTGACCGCCTCCTGATAAAAGTCCAAATCCACATCCTGTGGCCAGCCTTCGCTCGCACGCACACACGGCCAGCCGAGACCAGGTTATGTTCCGTTGTGAATAATTCATTCTCTTTTGATTTCTCTCTGAATAAAGGCGGGGCCACGCCCACTAGCCATGTTTCCATTGCACGCCTGAGCGGCCGGCTGTAAGCGCTCGTCTGAGCTGTCAGCGGCGATTGATGTTTAATCGAGTCATGAACTCGCAGCTCGGGCCCAGACACATTTTAAACATGGCTCCTAACTAGATGTTACACTTGCCTTGTGAAGTGCTGCGTGTGTTTGTGTCATCCACCGCGATAAACACTTATTGGTTGGCCCCAGGACATCTTGGCATCGCAAAACCCACATCAGGAGGAGCGTCATATCCAAATGGATTCATGAGAAACGCTGGGATGGTTTCAAACGCCACTATGGCTCATCATAATGACAATCAATTCACGATGCTTGACTAAACAATGACCTGAAATAGACTTTACTTCCAACACAATAACTAGCATCGAGAAAGCTCTGCCTCCAGAATGGAGCCGTCATCTCTATGCGACGGTGCAATGTCCAAGCCCCTATACACGTTGGGCTGCAGACATGTAACCCGGGGATTAAACCCGGATTACAGATTAAACCCAGTAGTTGGGCCTCCCCATCAGTGTCCTCTGTGACTCCTCCCCCCTCAGGACCAACGGCTTTGACTACCTGGAGTTCCGGCTGTGGATCGGGCTGTGGTCGGGGCTGTTCTGCCTGGTGCTGGTGGCCACGGACGCCAGCTTCCTGGTGCAGTACTTCACCCGCTTCACCGAGGAGGGCTTCTCCGCCCTCATCAGCTTCATCTTCATCTACGACGCCTTCAAGAAGATGCTGAAGCTGGCCCACCACCACCCCATCAACACGGGCTTCGACAGCAACCTCGTCACGCACTACGACTGTCGCTGCATACCCCCGCTACCAGGTAGCCCCCCTCACCCCCCCGCTACCGGGTAGCCCCCCCGGACCAGGTAGGCCCCCCGTACCAGGTAGGGCCCCCTCACCCCCCTCACCCCCCGTACCAGGTAGGCCCCCCTCACCCCCCTCACCCTCCTGTACCAGGTAGGCCCCCCCGTACCAGGTAGGCCCCCCTCACCCCCCTCACCCTCCTGTACCAGGTAGGCCCCCCCGTACCAGGTAGGCCCCCCTCACCCCCCATACCAGGTAGGCCCCTCACCCGCTCGTACCAGGTAGGCCCCCCTCACCCCCCCGTACCATGTAGGCCCCCCTCACCCCCTGTACCAGGTAGGCCCACCCTACTGGGTACCGCAGGCCTCTCAAACCCAGTGACCTCCCATTCATACACATTCATTCACTCATTCATTCACACAGTCACACACTGACACCGGTGTCAAGGTGGCCACCAGTGGCGGGCGGGCCCACTGCTCAGTGACAGCCAGCTGGTGGGGAGCGGTGAGGGGCCTTGCTCAGTGACACCTCGGCACTCGCCCAGGAGGAGCCAAGACAACCCTGTGGGCCCCCTGAGCCGGGCCCCCGCCCCGCGAGGCCCCCTGAGCCGGGCCCCGCCCCGCGCCGAGCCACAAGCTTTATGGCGTTTAATGACACGAGGCCGGAGAACAAGAGCCAACATCCAGGCACACCTCTTTAAGTACTAGAGTAAACATAGGAGCCGCCTGGTTCTGCCTCATGAAAAAGAGAACTGACTGATTGGAAATATTCCAATTCTGATGGCTCCAATTGTAACATTAGTTTTTTTTATCTTCTATATTGTATTTTTTGACCAGGTAATTTGACGGATCTAAACAGCAATGACACCTCCTGGGGCAGCACCACTCCGATGGTAGGTCGTGTTTTCAGTTTTCTTTTCAGATTTGACTGTATGGATAATAAGCCACATAATCAAATGACAGTATGGGAACATAAGGGATAAAGTACAGCCAGCAGGTTATTATTTCACCTTATTACACGGCTCTTCTCAATGCTGTGGAACGCTCTGTTCACTTGCATGGGCCTTCCCGACTTCTGGCGGTGAATTATTTTTCAATAATGACCGTTGCTAAGCATATAATGACCGCTGTCAAGAAAAGTGGAGTATTTTTTCACGTCTTTCGTATCACTCCGCAAGTAGTCCGGTAACTTATCAACCCAAGCCTACTCGGTTGCTAAGCGACATCAACGTCTTTGGCGGACTATTTCTCTGCTGATCATCACTACGAATGCTGGTAACAAATAAATTGTAAAAAGACACACCATGTGAAGTTATTGTTTTGGCAAGTAGCGGTGTAATAAGCATAGGTAATAGAAGCATATGTATAGAACGTCGCCGGTCATTATTGGGAAATAAGCCCCTTCAGGTTCGCCCTGTCTGGGCTTATTTCCCGATAATGGCCGGCGTTCTATACATTATCCCTTACTTAATGAGAGGCTGTAAGTTATGCCTTCTATTACATGCCTACTTACTAAAGAAATCATTAATTTATCACAAAATATAATAAACAATTTCATTGATATAAAAGCAATTGTATTGCTTCCGCAAAAACGAAGGTCTGCTCGATTGTAAGATTGGAACTGCGTCCATAGCAACGGTCCGTCATTCATGGATGCGGTCTGTATTCAGAAATGACCGACCGCAACATGCCGTCATCGACCAATCAGAACCGAGTATCAAAAGCATGACCTAAAGTCCCATGTCCCCTGTGTGTGTGTGTGTGTGTCAGCCGGGGAACGTGTCGGCGGTCAACGTGACCTGGGCGGCCCTGGACAAGGAGCAGTGTCTGGGCCTCGGCGGCTCCCTGGAGGGCAGCGCCTGCGACTTCGTACCGGACATCACCCTCATGTCCTTCATCCTGTTCTTCGGGACCTACACCTGCTCCATGTGCCTGAAGAAGTTCAAGACCAGCCGCTTCTTCCCCACCACGGTGAGTGCAGACGCTCTCCGCTGTGCCCTCGCGGTCCCACTGGCGTAGGGCGAGTGGCGTTCATGAGTCACGATGAGGATTAAGGCCCTGTCCCAATTCTCCCCCTTCCCCTAGATTAGAGCACTAACCCTAGATTTTGTGCGATCCGGCGAAGCGGTAGGGTGTCCCAATACTTAAGGGAGCAAGTGGGAGTGTCTATTTTCTCTTAAAATCAACCCTTGAACGCTAGCCAGCTCGGGAGCTGACTTGCAGCTAAGGGCACTCAAAGCAAGTGTTCTTGTTAAGGGGAGAGAAATGGGACTGGGCCTAAAGGTTTAGCTTGAATAAAGTTTGCTCATCGGATCTTCCACGCATTGGTTCTTGTATATACGTAAACACCTATTTGATCATATCGCTGGTGACCGTAGCTCAGGAGGTAGAGCACTGGTAGACTGGTAAACGGAAGGTTGCTAGATCGATCCCCGGCTCCTCCTAGCTAAGTGTTGTGGTGTCCCTGAGCGAGACGCCTCACCCTGACTGCTCCTGACGAGCCGGCTGTCGCCCTGCGTGGTTGACTCCGCCGTCGATGTGTGGATGAAAGGTTGTTTGTCGCTTTGGATTAAAGGTGCCATGACGTGCCAGCAGGTGTGGCGTGATTAGCCGTTGCAAGCGGTTTTGGAAATCTGCCCCTTATGGTATCACAGGTGGGCGTGTCCACCTAGATGTGTGACGGATAGATAAGCAACGTTTGCTACGGTCCACTGGGTAGGCTGATCTATCCAGCACACATCTAGGTGGACACGCCCACTTGTGATGCCATAAGGGGCAGATTTCCAAAACGGCTTGTAACGGCTAATCCCACCACACCTGGTGGCACGTCATAGCACCTTTTATTTAGAGTGTCAGCAAAATCCCCTAAATGTAAATGGCCCCCAACAGGCCGCTCTCTGCTGGATGCCCTCGCAGTCCGACCGGCGTAGTGGAGTGGAGTTCATGAGTCACAGTGAGGATTAAATGGTTTAGCTTGAATAAAGTTTGCTCCAGGCGTCGATTCTCGTGAATACGTCAATGGATATTTGCCGCTCCTCTTTTGATCCTATCAAATAACCTGTTTGATAGGAACCTGAAGATTAAAGGTATATAATGTTCTGACTCTGGGTGTCTGCCGTAATAATGGAACGGCGTCTCATCAGCTCCGGGATCTTAATCCTCCTCCAGTAGTGGTGTGTGAGCGGAGGATCCCAGGTGGAGGTCACAGGGCAGTGAGCCCTGGAGCTCTTTGAAGGAGGTCCCGTTGGACATTCCTCCAGGGGAGTCTTTTACGACCGGTCTCTGAGTGGACTCACTTTGCTTTGCTGTGGAATCTGCGTTAACAAAAACGACCCCCGCTAGAGGCTATGTGCTTTCGGGTCTCTCGACTTGAGTTGCTCTTTAAGTGGGGCTTCACAGGTGACATCCAGTGTGTTGGTTTCTCGACGGCGGTGTAAACATACGTGCATGTAAAAGGTCTGTTTGAATGAAACGACACAAACCCGTCTACGTTCTGATCCCCAGGTCAGGAAGCTGATCAGTGACTTCGCCATCATCCTGACCATCTTCCTGTTCTGCGGCGTGGACGCCTTGGTGGGCGTCAACACCCCCAAGCTGCTGGTTCCCAGCGAGTTCAAGGTACCGCCCCCCACCCTCCTCTCTCTGGGGGATTAGTTTCTGTTTGGTTTAACTAACACTGATGATCATATCTTGCCAAGTTCCAACATCTCCCCACAACTCAGATCCCTCCGGTTTCCCAGAACACATTCTCCTTCTTCTTCTTTTATTCTTTTTAATACCGTCTCTTGACACCCGGCCAGGAGGAGATTAACTCTTACCTGAAACTAAGACTGTCCACCTCACTCCAGCTCCCCGCCGCGCGGAGGGAGAGGGAGAGGGAGAGGGAGAGGGGGAGGGAGAGAGGGAGAGAGGGAGAGAGAGAGAGGGAGGGAGAGAGAGGGAGAGAGAGAGAGAACATGGTAGGGTTTCAGACGAGCTCTTCATGCATCACGTAACAGGGTGATTGAAGGTGCTGGGGGAGGAACGGGGTGTCTTATGGCCCGCACAGACGCAGCTTTGTGAAGGCCGCGCACGGGGCCGTCATGCAACCGTACTCCAGCGCTTTAATATCCCCCGTGGCCGCGGGCGTTCATTTCAGCGTTTTACAGAGTCATTAATTATGTTCTTCATGTTTGGAGGATATAATGACCGTGTTCGCCAGACAAACGTGTACATTGTGTTATTGGAAACGGCCGTTAGGTTTCATACATACCAGTATGCACAAGTTAAATCAGAGATGGACCAGCTGGCACCTTTATTTACTTATATAATTATATATTATATAATAATATAAACTACCGTTCAAATGTTTGGGGTCACCCAGACAATTCCATGTTTTCCATGAAACACTCTCACTTCAACAGATTCAACAGTTTTCAGCTGTGCTAACATCATTGCACAAGGGTTTTCTAATCATCAATGAACCCTTTAACACGATTAGCTCAGCAATGTACCGTTAGAACTCAGGAGTGATGGTTGCTGGAGATGGGCCTCTGTACACCTATGTAGACATTCCATTATAAATCGGCCGTTTCCAGCCAGAATAGTCATTTACCACACTAACAATGTCTAGACTGTGATTCTGATTAATTTAATGTCATCTTCATTGAAAAGAACTGTGCTTTTCTTGAAAAAAAATAAGGACATTTCCAAGTGACCCCAAACTTTTGAACAGTAATGTATTTACTATTATTGTTAATATTCGGGTCCAGTTCTCCGTTGACCTGTGGACTGTGTCTGGTCGGACCCCCTCCTGGGTGTCTATGTCCTCATCACGCTGTAGGGGTACGTCCTCCGTTCCAACTCATCTGCCCTGCTCCCTGTGCCCCCCCCCCCCTCCTGCAGCCCACCCACCCGGGCCGCGTCTGGTTCATCCCTCTGTTCGGGGCCAACCCCTGGTGGGTGTACCTGGCGGCGGCGCTGCCCGCCCTGCTGGTCACCATCCTCATCTTCATGGACCAGCAGATCACCGCCGTCATCGTCAACCGCAAGGAGCACAAGCTCAAGGTGGGTGCTGCTGCTGTTGTGTACAGGTCGGGGTACAGCGTGGATGCCGTGTTGCAGTGATATGCGGTAATATGTATTCTCTACATGGTAAACTTCAATAAAAAGCGACTCCAATCACTCCCTCTCCTCATAACAGACCCTCTCCCTTAAAATGAGAATACAATAATAATAAAAAAGAAAGAAAGTAGAATAAAAACAACCAATGTTTTGACTCCTTCAGTCTGAGTGTGACTCCTTCAGTCTGAGTGTGACTCCTTCAGTCTGAGTGTGACTCCTTCGGTCTGAGTGTGACTCCTTCGGTCTGAGTGTGACTCCTTCGGTCTGAGTGTGACTCCTTCGGTCTGAGTGTGACTCCTTCAGTCTGAGTGTGACTCCTTCAGTCTGAGTGTGACTCCTTCAGTCTGAGCGTGACTCCTTCAGTCTGAGTGTGACTCCTTCGGTCTGAGTTTGACTCCTTCAGTCTGAGTGTGACTCCTTCAGTCTGAGCGTGACTCCTTCAGTCTGAGTGTGACTCCTTCAGTCTGAGTGTGACTGTCTGAGTTTGACTCCTTCGGTCTGAGCGTGACTCCTGACCGCCGCGGTTCTACTGGTCCTCCTGCAGAAAGGGGCGGGCTACCACCTGGACCTGTTCTGGGTGGCGGTGCTGATCATCGTGTGCTCCTTCACCGGCCTGCCCTGGTACGTGGCGGCCACCGTCATCTCCATCGCCCACATCGACTCCCTGAAGATGGAGACCAAGACCTCGGCGCCCGGGGAGATGCCCAAGTTCCTGGGAGTCAGGTGTGTGTGTGTGTGCGTGCGTGTGTGTCTGTGTGTGTGTGTGTGTGTGTGTGTGTGTGTGTGTGTGTGTGTGTGTGTGTGTGTGTGTGTTAACGCTCCTGTTTTCCTCCTCTCAGGGAGCAGAGGGTCACCGGGGTCATCGTGTTCATCCTGACCGGACTGTCCGTCTTCATGGCTCCCATCCTCAAGGTCCGTATTAAGAGGGTAACCGTGGGCAACGTGGATTACTGTCCGCCTCTTTTAGGGTTGACTCGCTGTGGCCGTTTGTTTTAATTTGACAAGCGTTTTATATCTTGCCATCCTCCGATTATGTGTGAGGCCGAAGGTGGGGATGATGTGTTATACACGTGCTCTCCTGCCCTTCAGATCAGGTTCAGGCTCCTCTCCAGTTTCCACGACCACCGCCAAAAATGTGAACTGAGTGACACCCTGCCGGGGGGCGGGGCTTAGGCTCCCTCTAGTGGCCAAATGACGAAATCATCGGTCAAACGAGACTCTTCTTCTGGAGTTTTGTAGCTGTGGATTTATTGATAAAAACACAAAAATAGATTTTTTTTCTGTTTTTTAACAATGTTCGTCTTTATAACTTGTTTATTTATAACTTCTTTATAACTTTAGAACTTTAAGGGCTGAGTGGTCTGGAAGCTAAAGTGTTGTTCAGTCATTGCCAAATACCAGCGAAGACCGAACACAATAATTTGATGCTTTACTATGACCGTCAAAATGACTGACGAGCCTGCTGATTACAAACTTAAAATGAGATGCTGAAAGCATCAGACCAGACTCAAAACCTAGACTCCTGAACCAATCCACCGACTTGATGCATACGTTCTCCTCATCACCAGCGGTGTTTAAAGCCCCGCACTAAAGGCCTATATGTACATAATGCAGGTCATGTCCTGGCTGCTAAAGTTGTGTCTGTTGTGTTCCAGTTCATCCCCATGCCCGTGCTCTACGGAGTGTTTCTCTACATGGGCGTGGCGTCTCTCAACGGAGTCCAGGTGGGACGCCCGGAACGTGGCTTCACCCTCCTTCACCTAGAAACACCCCGACAAACAAACACATACACATAACAACCAAATTCTCACGCTGATAGCAATCGGAACGGGCACCTCTGCCCAGCGCACAAACAAAAGCACGTCTTATTGGACGGCATTCTTTCCCGTCTCGCCTTCCGACGCTTTATTGCTTTCCTTATCTCCGCTCTCGATCTCTTCCTGTGTGCGTTCGGTCAGTTCATGGACCGCCTGCAGCTGCTGCTGATGCCCGCCAAGCACCAGCCCGACCTGATCTACCTGCGGCACGTCCCGCAGCGCCGCATCCACCTCTTCACCTTCATCCAGGTGCTCTGCCTGGCCCTGCTGTGGATCCTCAAGTCCACCGTGGCCGCCATCGTCTTCCCCGTCATGGTGCGTGACCGACCGAGGGAAGCTGGGGGTGGGGGGGGGGGGGGGGGGTCCCCTAGCGGACGGGATCAGGTCTGGGGCGACGACGGGGGAGTTTCACGATCTTCGGGTGTCGTGTTTGTTTTTCGGCCAATCATTTGTCGGAAAACAAACAGTTGGGGATCGGTGAGCTGCCTGCAGTAGTAAACTGTAAAAACATAATAAAGACTGTCACTAAGGGCTTCAATTCACCCCCCACCCCCCCCCCCCCCCCCTTTCCTCCTATGATAGTTTGATCCACTCAGTAAAATATCTTATCTTGCTTAACAGGAAACAAGGCATGACTCCGCCCCAGTCAGTTTCTGGTTTCCAGTCAAGGCTCTGTGCCTTCTCCACCTAAGAGTTCTGCTATAACACAGTAGGACTGCTGGACCAGAGGTTCTGCTATAACACAGTAGGACTGATGGACCAGAGGTTCTGCTATAACACAGTAGGACTGCTGGACCAGAGGTTCTGCTATAACACAGTAGGACTGCTGGACCAGAGGTTCTGCTATAACACAGTAGGACTGATGGACCAGAGGTCCTGCTATAACACAGTAGGACTGCTGGGTCTGAGATGACCAAGGAGCAGGTTAGGGGGTAGTGTGTCCTGCTTAAGGATGCCTACAGGTAGACTGTGGAGATCGGGAATCAAACCCAGAACCTGTCGAACCCAACTCCCCCCCCCCCCCCACTACCCTCACCAATGAACTGTTGTGGCCCCTGGCCTCTGGTCACCGTCGATGGTCAAGTGTCCGTACAGTGCCATGACGGACCGCTTTGTGCTCAGATCCTGGCGCTGGTGGCGGTCCGCAAGGCCATGGACTACCTGTTCTCCCAGCACGACCTGAGCTACCTGGACGACGTCATCCCCGAGAAGGACAAGAAGAAGAAGGAGGACGAGAAGAAGAAGAAGGGCGGCAAGAAGAAGGGCAGCATCGACAGTGAGAACGACTTTGTAAGTTGACCGCGTTCTTCTTCTTCTTCTTCTTCTTCTTGGTTTGTTGAGCGTTGCCTGTGTCCGGGACCTCTGAGAGAAGGGTGTCCCGCTCGATCACATGTCCATGGCCCGCCTCCACGGAGCGAGCTTATTTTATAATGTTGATCCGTTTCTCCGTCAACCCCCCCCCCCCCCCACAGTCTGAGTATCCCTCCCACGAACATATCCCCGGTATAAAAATCTCTATGGATACTATGGAGCAGACGCCAATGTTGGGGACTCAGTTTGATAGTGAGTACCAGTACAGATATTTGGTGACCTTTTGGGTTTCTAAGAACACAAAGACATTCTCTGGGGAAAGGAATGACAATCAATCTTCTTCCTCCTTCCTGCTCTCTTGAGATGCTTCACCCTTCGCTTGCATGAGAGGAATACAACGGGCCCGCTGTCTGTTTCTGCTTCCGCATGAAAGTCTCGAGGCTTATCATAACCATTGCGTAAATACGACTCCTACTTCCTTAACACCTGTGGTATGTTTCCTTTTGTTGTGTCTGGATGCGCCGTCTCCGGTGTGCAACAATGACTAAGCGATTCAAACAAAGGCCTGCTTTCACCGTGTGTGTGTGTGTGTGTGTTGCGCTGTGCTTCACGGGAGGTCTGGCTCTCAGGGGGGTTAAACGTTAAAAGCCCTCCGTCCACTCTCCCTCCTCAGGAGATTCATCAAAAGCTTTCCTCAACCCGCACTCAGCATGCTGACCCCTACTTTGACACCCTCACACTGGCAGAGTAAGTATCCGCTGGCTCCCTGCCCCGCATTGCTTCTGATAACTTTGTATTGATTGCCTGATGGTCAAAAAACATCGATATTGACCAGAACGTGGGATATCTGCAGACGGCATGGCCTGTGTTACTGCCTGATATTAACTAGTTGTGGTTTTTTTTAGCCATCTCATTAGAGAAGCATCATTTTGACCCGTGCTGCTGTGTCTGCATACACATACGCATGCAAGAGTGCTGCTGCATGTCACACTGACGTTTTAACCGATTTTCGTATTGTGTCGGGAATGGTAAGTCCCAAGTGCCTACCCGGCACGTTGTATTGTTGAAAGAAACGTGTAACTCGAGATGTTCTCAAGTGAACTCAAGTGAACTCAAGTATTCATCAGGTGAGCTTGTACCGTTTCTGGGACGGCGGTGCTTTCCTAAAAAACCCTGACCGCCTCTCCCCTTCTGTGCTCCAGTCTAGACAAGGATCCCCATCAGAAGTCTGCCCCTCAGAGCCGAATGGAGCTGGCCGCCGAAAGCAACGGGTTCTACTGGAGGAAGAAAGGCTCTGAGACACCCATGTAAAACCCATCCACCGCCCGCAGCACTGAGAAAACCCAGGAAAGCACATCTGCATCAAAAGCAGCACCGCTAGCTCACCCAACCAGGCCCGACACCGCAGCACCACCCTCTGCCAGTAGGGGGACGGGCTCTTTGTTTTAAAATATATCCGTTCTTTGTCAATGTGAAACGTGTCGAGTGCGTCACTGGAGGGTCCAGGTATAGGAGGACAGTGTTGGGCCTCCTACCTCCCAGGTGTGCTTGCAACGAACGACCTTGCGGTGCAGATCTTAGTGTGACTCTGAGGTTTCATATGCAAAGGCGTCGTTTAATTAGAAGGCACCCCTCAAAAGCTGTACTTTTTTTATTTAAGGTAAATCTGAAAAACAAGGTGTTTCAGACGCTGATAATGTGACATGTGGACTATGACTGTTCAGACCAAAAGTGACGTCCTTGCGAAAGGTTTTTATTTTACGTTTATACCCGTGTAGTACTTTGTTTGTGATTTTGTAAAAATGCAACCAACGAAAATCTGATTCTTCATTTTTAATTTTTAGGATTGTATCGTGTCTTACACGTTTTTTTATATTTTATCTGTACTGCTAGAATCAATTACTTTAAACCATAAGAAAATGGCTATATTTAAAGGGTCAAGAGTTCAAGGTCATAGCATGTATCTGTTATGGGGAAATATATATTGTATCCATTTTTTTATTAACATGTGATGCATGTGTTTATTATGTTCCATTATATTTTAGAGATATTAATGATCTCCTTAAATCTGCAGTTATAAACACAAATGTGCAATGCACCCTGATTATTCTTTTTTTTAAACGCTGTAAAGTTGCATTTCTTTTGCAATCAAGATGACTATTGTCTTTACTTTCAATCTCCCTTTACAAGCAAATCAAGGATTTAATACCACAACCTGTATTCTACCACGTTAAAATCCTTCACTTAAAGCACACCCTGAGCATGCAGTTTACTAATGTATCAGAGCAGGTTCCCTGTTAAGGGAGACGGTCTTAGCTTTATCGCTCCCTTTACCTTCTATGGAGGTGCCAGGCTCTACACACTGAAAGAAATTAACAAAACGGTTACCTGTAGTTCTGTTTCATCTATTCATAGCATTAAAGATTTGAGGCTTTGTAATGTTGCAACAATGGTGTACTCATCTGCAGTAATCTTAAAGTTATGCAGGTACGCTGTCTTTATTTGGGATTACAACATAATATTTGACCAGTGTTACATTTTTACAAGCATTTTTGCCATTTTTACCAAAGAAAGGCAAATGACTCTAATTTGTTATGGTCAGTTATTGCAGCATCCTGTTACTCTTATAAATTTTGGCCAACTTAAAATTTTCTCAGGCCAAATACTTTGAAACTATGCAATTCTCAATGTCAAACTGAATGTTAAGAACATTTTTACAAGTTTCAGCTGTCAGACTGTTGTTTGTTTTCCAATGATGTTTGTATCTATCACTGCCAGAGATCTGATATTCATATGTTCCATCAATATTCATAGATCTAATTGGTACTTGATTTTTTTTTAATTTTGTAATTTAAAAACATGCACAATCAGTGTGCTAATGAATACTTTTTTATTTAATGTGGACCTAATTCTATAATGAATGCAGTTATTTATAAGGTGAAGGACAAGACCCTGATATTTTAGTAGCTGTAATATTTAGACCTGAAGCGAGTGAGACTCGCCTTGTTCCGTTTTAGATTACCAGTACTTTATCTGTATTTATATTATCTGGGCTTCACAATGAATGTACAATTCTCTACACAGAAATCATACATGCTATCACAACTGCAGAGAGAAGGCAGAGGTGAAGGCTTGGGTGAGAGTTTCTTATGCCGTAGTTTTTATTTAATGAATCAATGTATCAAAACAATAAAAAAGTTGAAGTAATGTTCGTTGTTTACATTGCAATGTTTACGTAATTAGAAATTGGAGGTTTTGATGGTAACAGAATATTTTTGATTTGAATTGAGTTCAGACCTTTGTACTATTTCATGAGACATTAAGGCAAAGTGGTAGAACCTAACCTAACACTTGGTTGAACCTAATTCGAATAATTAGATTGAACAGCTACGGAGTTCGTTCTTGTTTTCTTTCTTGCCAAAGGATTCATTATTTAATTAATTAATTAAATAAATCGAGGAATGCAGAAAACATGCGAAAAAAACTGTGATAACGTAACCAGAGCAATAGGGAAATGACACACACCTATTTATTAAGGATATACTCGACGGGTTAACGTGAACGTTTTCCCTGTTATTATTCTCATGCTCTCCCGTGAAATATAAAAAAAGGACGCACATGATGAGGCCTCCTGTGAGCAGGGCAGCGCCTGGAACAGCCAGCAGAGAGCGCCAGAGCGCCTCGATCACACCACTTGGAGACCTATAAACTCCGTTTTGGGATATTATTTTAGCAATAACCCCTTTGATCGAGTATATCACATGGGTGTATTATAAAATAAGTATATGGTGATAAGTACACTCCAATCATTTTAGCCATCACTGTTCCTTCCTCCACTTATCGATGATCCCCAAAGCGCAGCATGCATTAAGCACCTCCTGATATTCCCAGATGTATGGAGAGTAGGATTAGCCGGCCTGGTTAAGACGCTAGTGTTCTTCATGCCGGGGCTCCTGTCCACTGAGCGGGGACCTGTCACCGTGCTGAGCAGCTGGGTCCTGGTTCTGTCTGGAGGGTGATTGTATTCTTTTGGTCTGGAAAGAGTTGGGATCCGAAAGGCAAACATGAAACATCTCTACAGCCTCATGCCTCTGTCTCCAGGTAAGGACTTATACTGTAGGCCTACCAGGGAAGTCAAAGTTTTTGTTCATTTTAAGGATAACATTTGAATTAGAATAATTGATACATGCAGCGTCTGTATTTTATTTAAATTTGAGTATTAGCATTATTATTTAATCCTGAAAGTCTATTTAGCTATTATTTATTACTCTCTTGTCAGAGTGATGTATTAGTGATTAGGATTTGCCGTTAATCTACCAAGATTTGCTCTTTTTTTCTGAACATAAAATGCCATCCCTTCGTCCTCTCTCTTCCCTGTCTCTCCATTCCTCTCTCTCTCTCGTCTCCCTGAGAAGACGCCGTCATGATGACTGACAGCGCGGGTCCGAACAGCTCCTCCCCGCCGCTCCGCGCCCCGGAGCCGCGGGCCCCGCAGCAGGGCCCTCCCAACACCACCTACGTGGACTTCTACCTGCACAAGCCGTCCATCGCCGCCGTGTTCGCCGTGTCCTACCTGCTCATCTTCCTGCTGTGCATGGCGGGCAACGGCGTGGTGTGCTTCATCGTGCTGCGCAGCAGGAAGATGCGCACGGTCACCAACATCTTCATACTCAACCTGGCCATCAGCGACATGCTGGTGGGCATCTTCTGCATGCCCACCACCCTCATCGACAACATCATCACAGGTCAGAGGGACGGGCAGTTTGAAGCAGTTCTGCCAAACTTCAATCACTCAAAGCTCAATCGATACATAGGTTACATTGATTCTTTATTCAACCCATCAGACCCGTAGGACATGAAACGTGTTATTATAGATGAGTATGAGAATGTTCTCGAATTCATGTTTAACTTAACTATTGATGGCAAATGTATTGCTCACATCTATTTGCTTTGCTGCAATGCAGACTTTCCAATCAATAGACATAGGCCTTCTAAATGTTAATCAAAATGTATACCAAATGCAAGGCATGCATCCAGAAATGTTCCTGTTTATTATTCCTGTAAACATCCTTGTATACCAAAAAGCAACCTTGATGCACAAGGTGTCAAATTAAAAACAATATGTCTTCATACCCAAAACCTAATTTATGCATGTTCCTTGTAAAATCCTGCTTTGTAGGAACTGAAAACGACTTCAATATGTATTTTAAATGTATAAGACAGAGAGTGGATTCTGTTGATTCTTTGTGTCTCTCAGGATGGCCGTTCGGCAGCATTGTGTGTAAGCTCAGCGGGATGGTCCAGGGGATCTCTGTCTCCGCCTCAGTCTTCACTCTGGTGGCCATAGCTGTGGACCGGTGAGATGTCTTTGCGTTGTATTCGTTGTGTATCATAGTGGTTTTATGGTTCATGGTTCATGTGTTTGTTTGGAGGGTCTCACTCAGAATATCAGGGCACTTCTGGAGAGCTACTCAGCCAGTGTGATCGACCAGTCAGAAGTCCATGATTCAAATCTCCCCAAGGGATGGGCCAGTATCCCCCAGGGACACCGGGGCGGCAGTAGCTCAGGAGGTAGAGCGGCTTGACTAAAACCGTGCGGAGGAACAGAGTAGGGACCATGCTGACGTAACCGGAAGGTCGCTAGTTCGACCCCCGGCTGTGTCGAGGTGTCCCTGAGCGAGACGCCCTCACCCTGACTGCTCCCGACGAGCTGGCTGTCAAACGTGCTCTCTTGTCTCGTCCCCTTGGCGCCCCTCAGGTTCCGCTGCATCGTGTACCCCTTCAAGCAGAAGATCACCATCGGCCTCTCCAAGGTGATCCTGGTGGTGATCTGGGTGCTGGCCGTCTCCATCATGTGTCCCTCCGGCCTCATGCTGCAGGTCACCAAGGAGCACAGCGTCCGCATCCGAACCGGACCACACAACGACAACGACGACAACGACGACGACGAAGACTACGCCGCCGACTCCCGCCCGTTCTACTGGTGCCGTGAGAACTGGCCCACCCAGCGGATGCGTAAGGTCTACACCACCGTGCTGTTCGCCAGCATCTTCCTCGCCCCGCTCGCGCTCATCGTCGTCATGTACGCCCGCATCGGCCTCGCCCTCTTCAAGACCGCCCCGCCCCCCGGCAGCGGGGGCAGCGGGGGCAGCGGGAGCGGAGGGACCCGGGACGGGGGCACGGCGGGGGGGGACGGCGGCGACGACGGCGGCGGCGAAGGGAGGCCGGCCGCCGCCGCCGCCGCCGCGGACAGACGGCAGACGACCATCTCCCGGAAGAAGAAGCGCGCGGTGAAGATGCTGCTGGTGGTGGCGCTGCTCTTCGTGGTGTCCTGGCTGCCGCTGTGGACCCTGATGCTGCTCAGCGACTACGCCGACCTGAGCGCGCGGCAGCACCGCGTGCTCAACATCTACGCGTACCCGCTGTCCCACTGGCTGGCCTTCTTCAACAGCAGCGTCAACCCCATCATCTACGGCTTCTTCAACGACAACTTCCACCGGGGCTTCCAGGCCGCCTTCAAGTTCCAGCTGTGCGCGGCCGTCGTGGAGCAACAGAGGACCATCTCTCTGCGGCTCCTGGGGAGCTGCGCCGGGCCCCAGGGGACCCAGCCGCGAGCCCCTGGCAGTAGCGGGTTAGCGTCGAGGCCGGGCGGAGGAGCAGAGGAGGGACCCTGCTGGAGTCAGGGTGAGAGGTGTGTGTCTGTGAGCAGTGAGGAGCAGGATGATCATGAACTGGTCACTGAAGGCCCAGTTGAGGTGTCTCAAGTTTAGGTATGTTTTGAACCTTCTTATGTATATTTGTTTTATGCTGCTAGCCAAGTCTAAATCTTTGTGTAGATTACTATTCGTTCAGCTCTACGTCAAATGAACAACAATCTAGCATCCAGCACATTCATTTAGGCCGTGAGTGTCATCAAGTCAAGTCAAGTCACTTTTATTTATATAGCACATTTAAATACATACAATGCTTTACATTGACAGAAGTCAGGGTTTGGGCAGGGCAGTTGATAAAAGGGGCCCAGGCGGTTGATAAAAGGGGCCCCCTAGTCAAGACACAGGTCTTGACTAAAAAAAGAAATGCTTAAAAAATAAGTAAAAAATAAGTAGAAAGAAAGCAATATATATAGAAAGAACAACATAGGATAAAACAGGTTAAATAGAGTAAAATCACGAAAAAAAAAAAAAGGTAGTAAAAGAAAAGTAAGAACAAGGTTAAGGGTTGTTAAAAGCAAGAGTGAAAAGGTATGTCTTTAAATTAGACTTAAAACTGGCAAGGGTGGTAGAGGACTTTATATGGGGTGGAAGGGGATTCCATAGGTTTGGGCCAGCAGCGGAGAAGGGAGAAGGAGAAGGTCATGTAGGTCTACACAATATTTCACAATGTTTTCCATCATGAATCATCATCATCTTGAGAAACATTTGAAGACAGATTGCAAACTTGCCTCCTTGCTAGGTAGTTCACTCATTTGTTTGTACATTCACAAATCTTGGCCATGTACTTTATTGTGACTTTATACAATGTGGTTACAAACTATTATCAAGTGTTTACAAAAATATGTTTGCTCATCGGTTGCTTTATACAATTAGTGTTTGCCACACTGTGATTGACAGAACAGTATCACTATAACACTGTAATCACCCTTATAGAAGTGGTTGGTTGGTGATAAATATTTATGGTGGAATTCTGACCGATTTTGTGATTTGTGTAATATATGTAGTGTGGTTATGTCACACCTCATTATCAACACGTTATTTTAATGCCCATGAGGACTAACAGAACTTTGTCTGGAATGAACACACGTCTCACTCATAACACAATTGATGGGTGTCGCGGCAATTTCCTTTAACAGATATTGCGTCTAGGACAGATGAGATTTCTAAATGCATAAAAGCACCCAATACTTGTAGACAATTAACCTAGGTTTAATGCATGCATACATTCGACTCCTCTCGAGCAGAGTGAGTCCAGACATACAGTTTGACAGAGTTATTTATACCATTTCAGATCCTCCCCACATTGTAGATGTCAAGAATCAAATCAAGTAATGTCTACCCAAGACACAGAGTCGCCTGTGTTCTCATCAAGCAGAAGAGTGCCTAAGAGGATGTCTTCTCCCTCGCGACCAGTTTACCCAAGTACGAAGATTAACATTTTGATTGACTCTGAGGAGGAAGGTAGGACAGCTGACCAGAGCACATGGGTTAAGATTTTGACAACATTGAACCAAGCACAAAGGTCAATATGTAGACGACTCTGGGGAAAAGCAGGATGGCAAGAAAATACACAGAATGGAAAACAAATCCTATATGACTAAACGGTAGCAACATATGAATTTTTCCATCACATGGGTCTACTCCTTTCATGTACCAGGGTAAGGGTAATAGACTAAGCTAGTGAAGATAGGTCTACTGCCCGTGCCCTGGTTCAGTCAACGTGGAGAACAGGTCACAAGGCTTTTGATGGCTAGTATTTCAGTTGTAGTATCTTTTACAGTGAAATGATTTTAGAGTTGCTTATTTGAATTAGGATCATCAGAGTTCATCAGAGCAAGCTCCTGTAAATTATAAAATAACATAACAGATTGTTGTATTTTACTTGTGTAATATGTAGGCTAAAGCACAGGGTTGTGGGAGATGGGAAAACCCTGGAAGAAAAGGTATTCATGGACAAGCAGTGCAGTGCTCTGGACAAGTAAGAATTCTCCAACCACAAATCCAGAGATGATAGCTAATTGTGTGCTATATAAAAAAAAATGGATGACTTTCATGTCAATCATATTTCTAATCCCACACATTGTATAAAATAAATATTTTTGAAAAAAATATAAAGGCATTATATATATATATATATTATTATATATCAATTTTAACCGTTTTATTGAAGCAGTTTAAATTAATCTTAATTTAAGAAAAAATGCACTAATTTGTAAAGAACAATACCAAAAGAGCATTAGGAGCAAAATAACCATCTGTACACATTATGGAAATACCCCAGGGAACCATTAACACCATTATCTTAACAACTCCTCCTGCTCCCTCACTGCCATAAGGATTACGAGACATTTGACTGCAGATTGTCTTATTTAAGACATTGTTAACCTTCAGGGTCCAGAGCCATTTAGGCTCCCAGGAGTTTTAGCGGTTTTCACCCGAGAGCAGGATGTGTTAATGCCCACTGAATATCTGTGTTTGCTGTAGATTTCTGTTCTGCCTTCTGTGTGAATTTGCTGTACCCCTTGTTGTCACTTTTGTTGTCATTTGAATCATGAATATATAATAAATATTACTATACTTTAATATACTGTAGTTGCACTACTACTTGCCAATTTTGGCAGGTCATTTAGTCCAAAATATTTGTAATTGTCAAATGTTGAAATGAACAACTGTTATTAAAGGTTTGTCAGTACTATCAGCAACATGAGAAAAACAAAAGTTGTCAGCACAAATTAATTTAGATTTTATTATAAATAAGTACTCACAAACCACACATCAGTCATCTGATTACACAATCGTTAAACACTTGTGTTCAAAGTTTTTATGGAGAATAGAATCGTTTGAGAGAATAACGTTGAACATGAACTGATTTAACGTTACCTAGTCTTTAGTGAGTCATTTCTGGTAATTAAATAACAAATCAATAGAGGGAGGGCTCTGCATATATTATTATCCATTCACATGTTTCATATGTCTGAGGTTGTCTGCATCAAGTATTATAACGTTTTTCTCTTAGGACATAACACAAAAAACATGTTATTGTAGCAAATTCTTAGTATTATTAACGACGAGAAAAGCATTCCAGTCAATCTTTGTTTGAAAAGCTTTCAAGGTCTTTTTTGGTTCCCCAATGATGGCCTCACTGCCGTCAATAACCTCAACCATCAATAATGTTCTCAATCATGTACAAAGGGCTATAGTTTAGTTTTACAAAAAATCATAATGCTCCAAGACACAGAACTGAACTCTGAAAATGTATCAGACAAATATATTGACCAAAGCAATGAATGGTCGTCAACAATAATGCAAATGAAATGAAAATAACACCATGTTTCTTTTCCAGCTTGAATACATTGTAGTGAATATTTTTTGTCCTTGCGTAGTATTAGTATTACCCTTTTGCTATAACTGAACACATTTGGTGAAGTCGGATCTGAAATAGAAACCGACAAGAAGTAAACGGCTTTAGCAAAGTGAGAATATATGCTTGTAGGTAGCTAGATACAGTATATATAGGTAGAAAAGTGAGGGCTCCTCAAGTCCCACTCTGGTGGTCTGTGGGGTTGTCCTCTTGACCGTCCCGGTGCCCGCGGTGAGGCCTCTTCACCGTGCTTCTACTTCCTGTTTCCTCCTTACTTCCCGCAATCGATGGCGCTTTGACTTTGAGGAGAAACAAAGGATAGTCATTAAAATGGCGAAGTCCTTTTGAAGAAGCTATTAAGCCAGAAGCGACTCACAGTGAATGCAGTGACAGGTCGTTAAGGAGCAGGTATGGGTTATCAGGCCCACAGATGCCTATAGGACAGAGATTGAGGACATTGGGGATCAAACCCAGAAACTATAAAGCAGGAGTCTTGATACCCTAGCCACGATGCTATCCTGCATCCAACATTGGAACAGCTTCACAACAGAAGCATCAAATGTAGTTTTGCATGAAAAACCGCTGGCGTAGGAAGGTGATGAGGTTATTTGTGGTTCATGTTATTGTTTATGTTTGTCCAACCTTTTTTCGGTTTGACTGTGGTTTCTGTAAGTTAATTGGTGGCTGGTTTTCATTTGTTAATTGCTTGGGGAGGTGGCAGCTGCTATAAAAACCCAGTGAGAAGAGCCCATTGGCCAACTGGGTCTCAGTTCAGGCGCCAGTTGTGTTAACTTGTATTGTGAAAACATTTATTTTCTGTTCATTCTACATTGTGGGCGTTTTCCAGCGCGGTCGGTGACCCCTCAGCATTCCTGACTTACATGTTGACGGAATGAAGAAACTTTCCACCCGGCCGCCGTTATCGCCGTGGCTACCGGTGACGGGCGTCCCCTTCTCCTCCTCGTCCGTCACTATTCTCTGTCTGGCACTCTCAAACACAGACCTGATGACGATCGAATCCTCATAGGTCTGTCGTGAGAAAGGTAAGATTAAAAGAGAAACAAGAAATAACACATGCACAGACACACCCATACCCACACACCCACACCCACACACACGTCCCCCCCCCCCCCCCACACACACACACACACACACACACACACACACACACACACACACGTGCCCATCAGTTTCTTTATATTGTCAGGGTAGACACTGCATCATTAAAAACAAGAGAATATGTGTGAGTGTGTGTGTGTGTGTGTGTGTGTGTGTGTGTGTGTGTGTTTGATTGTACTGGCATCAAAAGTTAATCATAAAGTTAGTGTGGGTCGTCACCATGGGGATAACACCTCCTTCTTCTCTTGGCCCAACACACATTATTTTGAATCCTCACAGTTTGATTTTAAACCCTTTAGGTGAGGTATGTTCAGGTAAGTTAAGGTAAGGTTTCTAAAGGTTCACCTGAGATCCCTCCAGGTTGAAGGTCTGAGCGTTGTGACACAAGAGGAAGATATCCGTTTCCAGGTCCCCTACGCTGCGGTACTTGTGATTACGCACTCGTTCCTATGAAGCGACATCACCACATTATTGCCTTAGAAAGGCATTGCTTTCAAATCATGACATTCAACTCTTTTTGAACGCATTCATTTGGCAAGTTTGCAATATCTGGTCACATGAGAACATACCCTTCTATGTATGTATAAAAGGAAATAACCATGCCACAACTGAATTGACTGGTTCCCAAAGTTATAAAGTTATAAAGCACAGAAGAGAATAGTGCGGTTGGGGCTCCTATTTTGTCGTGCCAAGTTCTATCACAAAAAAAAAGAAAAGACTCTGCTTTTTACATTCTATTGCAGTAATAAGTCACTGTGTGGCAGTATGGAGTCAAAAATGTCCTAGCGGCCTGGAGGAACACTTTGCCCGGTTAAATACGATGTTCAAGATAGTAAATCATAGAAGTGTATTGCTGCTTGATTCCAAAGGAATGCTGCAGAAAGCTGATTGTACTGTATGCTGTAGACAAAGGACTTTTGTAAAGGACCCTTTACAAACAGTAATGTATGTGGACATGCTATCACAACAGATGAATGATGACACATGCAGCACAACATACATTTGTAGTGATCATGTGTATCAAAGTTCATTTGTTGTCATTATTCATCAAAATACATGTAGTTTGCATCAACGTCCATATTTGTGCACAACAGAATTATTCAAATATATTTGTTGTTGTGTTAGTCCACAAATAACGTAGTGGTAATTAACATCAAATATCACAGCGAATGTATCTTGCATTATCCCTCTGATGTACAGTAGGATCGATGCATGTATTTTGAAGCATTATCACTCCAGAATGAGGCAGTTTCTGCAGCCACAGGCCAGCCAGTCTGTCTCATCAGGAGGACTGAGCCCTGAGAGTGTAACCTGATTCAATTAATCTGGCACAATCCTTGCCATCAACCGTGGTGGGAAATAGTTCATAAAGTCAATGCTAGATTGTTTTCCCCAAGCAAATTGCGTACCAATCTTGGCTAGATAATCGTGAATATATCTCGACTGATTTTGTGGTGTGTGGGTTTACAGTGCGTGAAATTAAAATAAATTCACAAATTCTGTTATCAACTTCACATACAAAAGGCATTCAACCTAATGTGACATAGTTGCATATTGGTCTGTGATTGGTTCAATGTGCTCCCAGACGTAAACCACCGCCTCAGAAGTCATCAGTCGTGCTCCCCAGAAAGGTTACCCATGACCTCAAGAAACATTTCACACACAGAATTGACTGGAAATCTATATGGCTGCAAGAAACCATTTAGATGTCCCTACATATGCCTGCCATTCTGTCCTTATTAATCACCTACTGTATGTATAACTCTAGAACCCTTCCATTCCTACCTTGATCCTTCGGAAGTCCACAGGCTTCCGGATCAGCTCGTAGTATTCCGGGACTTCTTTCTTAGAGGGCAGCTGAGCAAAACCTCTGCTGATCTGACGACCAAGCCTACAAACACACCGGTAACACACGTTACACACACCTGACACATTTCACCTCCCTATACATATGTATGTTTGTACGTCAATTATTCTCTTGCCCTCTGTCGGGCTAGGGTCGGGGGGGGGGGGGCCAAAACACGCGGCCTGTTAAGCCCTTTGCGACTGTACCGGTAATTAAGGCCTATACGAATACAATTGAATCGAACTTCACGGAAATAAAGCTGCAACACAGGAAGTACGCGGTGCTAGTGCCGTGCGTGAGCTAATCTAAAGTCTAACCCGTACAGCTCCATCAACAGAACCAGGGCCGTCCCCGTCACACTCGACCGCCCCCCACCCCCGGGCGGGGGGGGGGGGGTCCTCGTCCCTCACCCGTCTTTGTAGTTGATGACCATGTCCACCAGCGTGTTGAGCTGCCGGGTGAGGCCGGGGGGGTTCGGAGGTAGCTTCTCCGCGGGGGGGCGCCCCCTCTTCCTCTTCACCTGCTCCCCCCCGGCTTCCGGCCCGGTCTGGATCTTCTTGTCTCCGTGGGGACGCTCACCTTTGCGCTTCTTCACGTTGTTGTGATTGAGCTCCTCCATGTCCGCTGTTGGACGGCTCTCCCCTGGCTCAGGCTGCAGGCGAGGGGGAGGCAAGGCAAGGGCATCTCACACACGCTTCAGACTCATTTGTTAAGTAGTGGAAGGGGGACGCCGCCGTTATTGCGTTATGTCGCCGCGTGAACACAATAAAGCGTCGACCCTTCGTCGTGATGGTGTTTGAATTTCCCTTCCGTGCGCTCCGTAAATCGGGCTGGAATCACGATGTTTTTAACACAAAGACGAGGGGACGATAAGTGTGCACGCAGCAGCAAATGATACGCGAAGCATGCATTCATATGCAATGATTATTATGATTATGTGCAGAAAGCAGCTCTTTCTCTCTGTATGATGCGAAAGGCGGTACACAAAGGCATGCCGGGATAATGTGAATGGAATATTGATGTGGGAGTCAAGAATACACATGCTCAGCTCACACCAATTACATCATACAGCGAATCCAGGGAGGTTGAAATACAGTGATGAAACGCTGCTTGTGGACCATATCTCCATACAGTACTTCAGACATGCGTACGCATGCGGAAAGTACACAGACCACCACATTAAACATTCATGGTTAAATTCTCAATACATTTTGGAGATAGATGCACAACAACCCCCCAACCAACCCCCAAAAAAAATAAATAAATAGGGTAATCTTCTTACTAATAAGCTGCATGCACACATACACACACACACACACACTGCTGCTGAAGTCAGCCTAACACATCACTTTCATTCTGAGGACAGGAGATGTGAAGCAGGACAAAGACACTCAGCAAACGCTTAAAGCAAACGTCATCTCAGAAATATGTTTTAAAAGCAGGGCTGCTGCTGCTGCTGCTGCTGCTGCTGCCGTTGCCGTTGCCGTCCGAAAGTACCGCAGCAGTTCTAGTGCAAGACGAGTCAACAACCGCCCCGGTAGCCAGCTCCTACTACTACTATATGTTTAGGGATGTCTCATCATGTCTATGCTGCTCCTCACAAGCTCCATGTCTCATCCCTGACTCATCGGGCGAGATCCCCCCCCACACACACACACACACACACACACACACACACACACACACACACACACACACACACACACCCACCCTCACTCCCGCTGTCCGCGTACACACCAGCGACCACTGACACGGGAAAAAGAAGAAAAAAAACTTACAGGGACACTCGCTCTCTTTCCTGCTCGCACACACACATATACACACACACACACACACACACACACACACACACACGCGCGCGCGCGCGCGAACACACACACACACACACACACACACACACACACACACACACACACACACACGCACATTTCATCTGTCTCTTCCGCAGTTCCACCATACGATGTAGCCAGGCCGACCGAGGACAAGAAGGAGAAGGAGACAGACGGACGGAGAATGAGAGACACGGGAGGAGATATTTACCTGACTGCACTGTGCGGGCGGGCTATCTGGATCGGCTGCAGCTGGTGGGGAGAGAATTAGCAAACCAGCATAGCGACGAGCCGCTAGTCTCTTCATCAGCTGATCACTCACACAGCAGAGCCCACGAGGGGGGCGAGGAACAGCGCGTTGTTCTTCATACACACGGGCTGGGGGAACACGGACATGTCACGCTCGTCCGCCCGAGTGTGTGAGTGTGTGTGTGTGTGTCTGTGTGTCTGTGTGTGTGTGTGTGTGTGTGTGTGTGTGTGTGTGTGTGTGAGAGTGTGCGAGGCGGCCGCGAGTTGGTCGTCCTCTGCATGTTTTTAATATCGGCTGCGGCCAGGGTTTTTTTTTCCACTCCGCTTGTTAAAGTTGTCAGCGACATTGTTCCCGCCGGGAATGTTTTCGGCGGGGCTGTTCTGCTCCATCTCGCGCCATTTGACGGCACGCGTTGGTCTCCTGCAGCGCACTGAGTGTCGCGTGCATCCTTTTATACTCAAGGTTAATAAATAGCATGGAAATATTATAAACACGTGTATGCATAATGCAGTGTTTTTTTCCGTAAAGGAGCGAAATAAAGATGGATTATTCCTGAATGTGTTTCTGTAGAAAGGAAGTTATCCGTGCAGATAGGCTACTTGAGCACATATACCCCAGAACCACCGGCCACTATTTATACTAAATATTCTTTTGTTTCCCCGGGGATCAACCATTTGATTCAAAAACATATTTATGATAACATTGTACCATACATTATGTAGTAGCCCTGTCAATGCATTCGGTGGTTTTCAACCTTGTCATTGGATTGATTTATTGTGAAGCATGGTCACCAAGTTAATTAATTAACAAAAAACTAAGGAGGTAATTACATTTGCCTCTGAGGAACACTGCAGTCTACTCTGCAGGGACTGAACTATTATTTGTAAGACCAAATGGAAACCACAAATATGTAACATTTATTGCATTTGTTTTATGCCAAGTAGAGGAAGTGTTTAAAATAGTTTGGATAGGAGTATTCTTTAAAGTGTAATTGCATCAATCTTTTATTGTTGGTAAAGAATAATACATTTTGCAGCCTAAAATAATTTGATTATCTATCAATGCAAACAATGTGTAAATAAAGCTATTAGGTACTCTATATGGATAGAAAGAAACAACCAAAATGTCAATCTACACAATGAAGATACCGTTTCATTATCCTCTCCCCTCGAATCACTTGCTCAAAACACCACTTTCCACCAGTGAATGTTACCATAGCAACAGCAAAATTTGATGGTGGACCTCAAATGGCATTGTATTTTATTGCCACTGCTGAGAAAATGAGTCACAGTATGCACATCAAGTTATGCACAAAAAAAGGAGAGAAATTCAAACTGAATTCGATAGGATAGTTGACCACAGAACATAAAGGAATAACATCCATTTTGTATTATTAACATGGTTGTTAGTAACATTGGCCTTTATATGAATATACATAGATCTCAATCTTGTTAATTACTGGCTCATTTTATCTGATGCATCACAATTATTTTAATCTTCCAATTTGTTTTGTCATCCTCATACACTTTCTCACACAAATGCCACGTCTGACATAGAAGGGATATCAATGCTGTGTATACATTTTTACAGTTTATTAAAAAAAAACAAGGCACCCCGCAACAAGGTTATAGTGAACGCTGTTTTTGTACTAGAGATATGCTGGCATGCTTCAGTTCCTCTTTCCTCTTTGATGCATCAAATAAAAGCACACTGCACGTGATAAACTATTACTGCGTTTTAACGTTTTATGCAACAAAAAACAAGAACAACGTTTGAGACTCAAAACACGTGCTGAAGCACGGTGCAAAAAGCGATGCAGCGCAGCCCTTCTGAAAGTGTGAATATTGTTGTGGAGAGTCTCCTCTGCTGAGTGCTTTGATCTTGAAATCTTGAATATGCTTAGAAAGGGCTTGTATTAAATATCCATGGGAGCCAGCACCGGTGGGTAAGCAGATGTAATGTCATTTTAATTAAGAGCCACTACCCCCCCCAGGAGACTGAGGAGGCTTCCCAACATGACGAGCAGGTACCTACAGAGTAAACACACACACACACACACACACACACACACACACACACACACACACACATAAAAAAACACACGCGCAGACGCACACACACGTAGACACACAAACACACCGCGCATGTGCACGCACGCACACACACGCACACACACACACACACACATGCACACATACATACCACACAACATAACACAGAGACACAGATACCATACACATACCACACACACACACACACACGCAAACAATGTAACACGCAGAGACACACACACACACACACGTACCACATTATAACAGTATCAAAACCATTGCTACTCAGGACGACTAAGATGATGAGGAGCTGTGTGCTGGTACCTGCCCTCTGGAGAAGTTGGCGTGTGCATACAGCAGCAGAGCGATGTCATGATGGCCCGCCTCCAAGGCGATGGACAGGGCAGTGCTGCCATCCTACGGTCACAAGTACACGGCTCAATACTGGCAGGGCGGCTTCATAGCAATTACACTGTGTGTGTGTGTGTGTGTGTGTTTGTTTTTGTGTGTGTGTGTTTTATATATACAGTATATATTTAGAGAGAGAGCGAGAGAGAGTGAGATCAGATTTCAAATCAATGCATAAGTCTAAATGCTAATTGCAGTACATTTAGTAATATTAGGTATTAACAGAGATACAACAATAATATATACATTTATTTGAATACAAATCCCTGTCCCAAAAAAAGGTTTGGGCGGGGGTCAGCTCCAAACCGGAGCTGACCCCCCCTACCCTGGAGTTGACCTCCCCGCCATCTGACCCCCCCCCCCACTCCTTAGGTCAGACGGCGGGGGGGGACACTCACGCTGTCGCTCAGCGCCGAGTCGCAGGCGGGCTGGGCCAGCAGCAGCCTGACGATGTGGGCGTGGCCGTGCTCGCTGGCACACATCAGGGCGGTGGAGCCCTCCTCGTCCTGGAGGCCCAGGTCCGCCCCGCGCTCCAGCAGCGCCCGCACCATGTCCAGCCGCCCGTGGCTCACCGCCAGCATCAGGGCCGTCTGGCCCGCCTGGAGGTGGGAGGAGACGGGGGGTCGTCAGGGGCGACGGCAGGACGGGGACCGCACTCATCCATCTTGATCCGTTGTTCGTTGTTGGTCGTTTTTTTTTTGAATGTATTATCGTTTGATGTGTTAGCGGATACTTTGATCCCAGGCCCACCCAATGAACCCACAGTTTAAAAAAGGCCTTCAGGGTTTCTTTCGTTCGTGGAGGCAGGGCTGCCTGCTCCCCTGTACACGCCCTTTAACTCACGTTCAATAAGCAGAGGACAGGTGTGTCTCATCGACGCTGAATTAGCAGGTTACCAGCCAAACCCTACCAACAATACCAAGGGTATTGCATGCAGTAGCACGTCTTTACCCTACAGAGGGAGTCCTCTGCAATGCAAACGAGTGGCAGTGCAGGGTTCAGGTCATCAGGGATGCCGTTGGGACACCGGGATTTGAACCCAGGTCGCCATTCGGTTTGGAGTCACACACTGACCCAACCCCGCCCAGTGCGCCGCTGACCTGACTGGCCTTGGCGTTGACGTCCCCTCTCGCGAACAGCTCCTCCACCACGCGCATGTCCTCCGGTGAGCTCACCGCCGCCAGCGTGGCCAGCATGACGGGCGTGTAGCCGGCCTTGTTCTGCTGGTTGACGTTAGACACTCCTACAGCGGCGGTGGGCAAAGAAGGGCGACGTGTGTTTTAAAATGGACAGACCGCTTCACAGATTGACAGAGCCGGATCACCGTAACACTGTGATCCTCACTGAACCAGCGCCTTGTTGTTGTTGGATTCATTCATGGTGGAATTCGGACCAATCTTTGCCGGTGTCGCTCATCACACTAATGATGGCTCTGCTGCTATAGCCGTGCCCTGGCACATCAAAGGAGTAGACCCGTAATTTGTGTGATGAGCGACACGTGTGTCGGTCCTACGACGACGCCTCTGTTGGATGAGATGTCTTATGATATCTGTATGAGCTCCCCTCCCTAATTCAGACAATTGGGAAATTGGACGGTTACAGCCTTTTTTTTTTTTTCTAAGCATGAAAAACCATAAATATTGAATTACATCACATTTGTTCAATGTTCAATGTTCAATTGTCAAGATTTCCAACTTATTCAAAGAGAATTTTGAAGAGCTTTGGAAGCTTTGTGTTTCCTCTGTGCCTCTGTGTACTTTGTAGCTGGAAAAGTCAAATTTCAAAGCGGTAACCATGGCGACCATGTTCTCATACACACACACACACACACACACACACACACACACACACACACACACACACGTGTTAGGATCCCAATACGCACTCCAAACGGTACCTGAGTCTAGCATCTTCTTCACCACGGCGAAGTTGGAGTGGGACACGCTGTAGTGCAGCGAGGTGTTGCCGTTGCCGTCGGCCATGTTGGCGACGTGGTGCAGCACGGCGGGGGACACGGCCCTGAAGGCCCCCAGGTAGTCCTCCACCATGGCCGCGTTGGCCCACTTGGGGCTGGAGACGCTGAACCACTCCTGTTGGAGAGTGTGCAGGCACACTTGCTGCGGGGTGGGCGGGGGGGGGGAAACACATACAAGACACGTACAACTACATGACAAACAATTGGGCGGCATGTGGTCCAGTAGGTAGAGCAGGTTGGCTGGTAACTGGAAGGTTGCTAGTTCAATCCCCGGCTCATCCTAGCTGGGTGTGGAGGTGTCCCTGAGCGAGACGCCTCACCTTACCCTAACTGCTCCCGACAAGCTGGCTGTTGCCACGACTGGCTGACACCGCTGACACCGCTGTCGGTGTGTGAATGTGTGTACGAATGTTAGGCACTATTGTAAAGTGCTTTGAGTGGCCACTGGTTAGAAAAGCACTGTATAAATGCAGTCCATTAACCATTAACTAGCATGCTAACAAATACAATCCCACATAGGCTACTATGGAGGCTGGCAACGAGCAGCCGTTCATATCAAAGCTATTCATGAGCAATGTGCTGTCATCTTGACCCATTTGATTTCTTGTATCAGCCATGTGTTGGCTTGAAACTCTTAGGGAAAGTACAGGAAGTAAGCAAGGCCAGACAGAGGAGCAGAACGGCAGGGCCTAAAATTAGCTTTGTTTTGGTATGGTTAAAAATATTCCAGCACAGAGGATAACTGTGTGTGCTGAGATGCTGGCACACATCCCCGTTCTGGTTGTGTAGAATCCCACTTGCTTCAAAACAACACTCCCGAGACACACCCTGCCTACGGTTGGTTGAGGTTTGGGAGAGAGAGAGAGAGAGAGAGAGAGAGAGAGAGAGAGAGAGAGAGAGAGAGAGAGAGAGTGTAGGTGACTCCTATTTACTTTAAAGACATACTCACCAATTCCTTGCTTGATAAGGCCTTTCCATCCCTTAGATAAGTCCTTAAAGCTTGACACGCTGTAAGAATTGCCTCACTTATCTTAAACCTAAAGATATAAAACACATTTAGAGGTTTGAGTCTGTGAATCTGAGTCGGTTTTAATACAAAAATCTGTAAAAAAGTACAATAATCAAAATCCAACCAGAAGGGCGAGCATGACAGCCTTACCTTGCGGACACCCCCATGAACTTGGAGCTCCTCCTGCTGCGACTGCCCTGGTCGGCATTGGGTTTCCTAGCAGTGGAGCGTGGCATATTGGCTGACCTGTCTGGACGGGACCATCCAACACAGCCAGCTGTATCACTGATTTGGCAATTTATATATTAAAGAATATACGCTTCACACATTTCACAAATTCTCTCTACAGACCCTGTAGGTAATTTGAGCATATGTTAATTTATAATAACATTAGTCGTGTGTAAATTGGCAGGATCAGTTAAACGTGAATCATTAATGATTACAAAATGATTCTCTGTAATTTGACACTATATATATATATATATAATATATGCTTACCTTGCAGACTAGAGGATGCATGCTGTTCCATCAGTTGAATCTTTCTTTTGACCCCTGAATCGATGCAGCTCACTGCGCTGATCCCTGAGTTCAGCTGATCCCTCTGTGTGAAATCATCAGCCGGCCATGATGGAGGCTGGATTTGGGCTGTGGTGCAGGTAAAGGTTCACGGTTATTTTGACGATTGCATTAAAACTATACAAATCAAGGGAGTGAATACAAATAAAAAGTGTGAGTTCACGGGTACCTTCACACTGGGCGTCTTGTGGTCGTGGCCTCTGACCGCAGGGCTCGGGGCTGTTGAGAGCATGCTGCTCCTTCAGCAGGCTTTGCATCTGCTCCATGCAATGGCTCAGCTGTGGATCCCATTGGGACTGCATCGGTTGTGGGGGCATCTGAGGAAAGAACTGAGAAGACCGTGACAGGTTCCTCACCTTTCCCTCTCCCACGCCGATGCTCCTGGTCCTGCTGGAGTCAGGTAGATGGGAAGGCCCCGAGGCCATGTTCCTGGTTTTCAGTCCCACTAAGAAGTGATCATTAATGTTGGTAAATCCAACACCCATGTCTTTGGTTTTGGCTTTTTGAGCTGGTGTTGGAGTAACTCCAGCCCATGCAGACATTCCTGAGCAAACAGGGCATTGTTCTGAAACCCCTCTGATAAGTTTGGCCCTGTTACTAACAGAGACTGTTCTTGTGACTGGTTGTGTGGTGTTGGTGTGCTTCTCCTCTGTATTTAGGATGGTGTTTGTGCTTGAGTTTGTGTTTGAGGCGTGCATTGTATTGGTGAAGCGTGTCACTGAATGGGACTCTGTGTTGGTGTGCTGTGAGGCCGTCAGCGGTGAGGCCATTGGGCTAAAATCTACCATTCCACATAAATCTCTGGCTTTGCTATCGGGAACTCCACAAGACACAGTAAGATATTCCATCTGTGCTTGTCCAATTTCGATTATTAAATCTGTAATGGTTCCTGCATCACATGTCCTAATCTCTGTCCCAATGCCCTGGGTGTTTGTGGAGACATGAGCCCCTACACACTGTTCCTTTGTTTCAACCTTTTCACGCCACTGGCTCATGGGCACATCCGAGCAAGTGCCTGCACTCCTTAAGTCGGGCCTACAAGACGTCCCCACTGTGCAGAACTCGATGCTATCTCCTGTGCTGGCTTCACGCAGCTCTATGTGGTTGCCCACCCCCTTGCTGGTGGTGTGAATCTCTGTCATAGTGGCTTTGCTCTGAGGACTGGGCATAGTATTGGTGGACTTGTCCACCCGATTCCTCACTTCTGCAGCCTGAAGCTCTAGTTTGAGGAGACTCATTTCTCTCTGGAGTGCTGATTCCTTCACCTCGTCCTCCAACTGACTGACTCTCTGTTCCAGCGCCTCAGTTAGTCCTTGCTGTGCCGCCAGCTCTGCTTCCAATTCTGTTACATTTCCAAGGCTGACCTCTGACGCTCCTGTTCCAATTGAGCGGGTCTCCGTTAGCTTGGTGCATTTGCATGTTTTTATTGGATCGATTTCTACATTTGTGCCTGCAGCAAGGGACTTGGCGGATCCGGCACAAGGAGTGTTATAACTGAGTCCAAGTTGCTCTTGCAAATGACGGCCTTTAATAGTCCTCTCCAAGGTCTGCATCTCCTCACTGAGCTGCTGTAGGTCCCTCAGGCCTCGCGTGCAGTCACTAGGCCCTGTGTTCTCAGAAACCTCCTCCTGGTTCTCATTCACGTCGTTCTCCACTTTTGAAGCCATCTGTAGGGTTGCAGTGGCCCCCGTGCTGTAGGCTCTCCTCCTGAACACGTCGTCGAGGTCCTGGCTTCCATTGTGGTTCCTGAACTGAGAGAGCAGCTGCCTCTTCTCCTCCTGGAGAACGGAGATCTTGACCTGTAGGATGGGGATCGTCTTCACCTGGTCCTCCAGCTCCTTAAGCTTCTGCAGGGCCGCCACCATCTGGTCACGAACATGGTGCAAATGGACAGGGCTTTGAGGACTGAGTCTTAGGGAACCTGTGCTGCCTCTATTACTGGCATGCAGCTGGAGCTCCAAGCCTCCACTGGTTTTATTCCCATTATTGTTCTGATTGTACGCACCGAGGCCTGTGAAAGGGGAGAGCGACCCGGTCGAGCTCACTCCTCCAAAGCTGGCAAGCCGTCTGCGTGGAAGTGGCTCAGGGGGAGACGGTCTGGTCGATTCCTGCTCTGAGTTTTTAATGGCCTTCACCTGGGGGTTGTCCACCACTGGGTCCCGTCTCAGTGATGCCAGGGATCTGGCTTTGGGCTCGGGTCTGGATGCCCTGGACTCTGAGCGTTCGACCGTGTCTGTAGTTGTCTCCTTTCTGTAGGATGCAGTGTCTGAAGAGGGACCATGAGGTGGGGGGAGGGGAGGCCGACCTCTGGCGAGAGACGACATGGTCAACACTCTTCTATCATCCTCGCCACTTGGCGGTGATATCGATTCTGCAGGCACCCTTCGTCCAGGTGACACATCACTGGGCAGTGGTTCAACATGGTTAGCTGCCACTCTGGGCCGTCTTTTGAAGCTTAGTCGCCTAATTTTGATGCCGTTGTGGAAATCACACTTGAAGTATCTGGGGTTGAGCTAGAAACCGGCTCCTCTGAGACTGGTAAGCACACTCTGGGTGAAGCCTGATTTCCTGGGACCTAGGGGGATCAAGCAAAAATGTAATTAGGCTTACTCTTATTAGGAAAATAAAATTATGCAATTAGAAACAACCATAACAAAAACTAAAAAAAACGTAAACACATTGAAACATATATTAGATAAAGCAAGCTATGAGAAGTTTGTTCTATCATAGATCGTAAAAAGAGACCCTATTTAATGTATGAGTACAGTGTAGTTAGGAAAAAAGTAGGAAGGAAAAAGCTGCATTATTTAACTCTCTCCTTACCTCAGTAGTTTACACTCCTCTCTGACATGCTCTGAGGGAGTCAAAAGATGTTCTACTCTGTCTCTCCCAGCTGAACTCTTGGAGTGTTTTGACTGAAGTCTCCAGCTAGTGCCTCTCAGTCGTTGAGGAGGGAGAGGAAAAAGGTTCACAAATAGTGCGGACCCGCACTTTAGAATCATCCAGGACTGACACTTCCTCCCCATGGTATGTGTCTTAAGCTAAGACTGGACCCACTCTATAATTACAGTGCAAGTCTTCCTCTAAATGCCAAGCCATAGTCTTGGCATTTCTTCTCAACCACAGACCTCAAAGTATGTCAAGCAGTGAATGAAAAATGAGCAAAAAAGGGAAAATAAAAAGAAAGGTTTTTATCAGGAGACCAGGGATACTGAGGGTTGCAAACCATGAAATCGTCAACATTTTAAATGCGTTTCAAGACATTGGATACTTATACTAACAACTACACCAATGTAAAGTAAGTTGTCCATACAAATTACCTGGCCCATTTCTTGTGGTGTTCACTGTCCTGAGACACAGCCAGGTCCACCAATAGAATACTAATGTCGTCTGCAAATACAGATTTTACAGGAAAGAAAATTGTTATCCACATCCCACAGCCATTTGCATTCATTAGATATCTCTTTCATTTATCACCTTCTCTTTCTCTCCAAACCCTTGTCTCTCTTTCTCAGAGCCCCACCCCTCCCTATCTCTATCTTTCTGTCTCTCCCCTCTCCTCTCTTTCTCTCCCTTTCCCTCAGTCTCCCTTTCCCCTTTCTCTCTTTCGGTTTTTCCATTCATCCACCTCTCTCTCTCTTTGTCTCTCTCTCACCCCCCTGTATATCTCTCTCCCCATGTCTCTCTCTATATCTATCCCTCTCTCTCTCTGTCGCTCTAAATCAATAGCAGATAACCTTACAGTGCTTACATGCAGGTAATATAACGCCAAACAAGACATCATATACCCCGGGAGGAGCAGAATAAGCAGAAGCGGTGGCGCTGAGTTCTTTCCTGCTCAATATGCACACGTTACAGTAACTAGTTAATAGGTAGAAAAGAAGGAGAATGTCTGCATGCTGATGCAGACATTCTCTCTTTGGCGCTGTTGTCTCCCAGCACAAGAGGCCCTCTCTGTCACACAAAGCATGCTGGGCAAGGTCGCTAAGAACCTGAAGAAAATTGATTTTTACCACCAACATTTCCGTTACATTTTCCTTGTCATTTCATTCATATTTTCAACAATGTCATTTGGTTACGTCCACATGTGATAGGCGTTTAAGGTAGCAACACAACTAAAAACTGGTAAAACTTTCAACCAGTTATATATCCAGTGTGGGGCTAATGTATGTTTTTTTTTACGTGTGTGACAAAGTCTCACACTTGCAGTTTAGACTGCATAGACTGTCCAAAAACAGATTGATGAATCAGGTGAAATCTGATATCTCGACCAAGAATAGAGCCCTAGTGTTGTGATAAAGTATGGACATTGTATCAAACAATCAAGATTCCAATGCCTGGCGAAGATGTGGTATTATAGTAGGGGACAGAATGAGTTCTATTGTGACTTGGATATGGGCTTAGGCAGAACAGACTACCCAGGAATGCTATTTCACCGCCGCATTCAGGACCACAGGGCGGTTGTGCCTGCAGGGCTGTTGTTATACCCCCTCCTACGTATGAGTGACATGTAGGCATGGGCAAAATGATTCTTTTCCGGGAATCAGTTCTTTCAGTTCCCTTCACTATCACAAATCGTTTTGATTTGTGATACGTCTGTTACGTCAATTGGCAGGGAATCTCAGGTGTCTGGCCTCACCCCTTTGCTTTTAAATATGAGGTACGCCCGCAAATGGAGCCTTTTAAAACACCAGAAGGTCTCAGATGGTGACGGTGCTCAGGAAAACAGCTAATTTCTGTAGCATTAGCCTACGACACCGCTCGAGCATTACACGTGTGTGGTTTTAAGAAGAATAGCCCAAGCTGCCTCAACCACCATGAGAACGTTTTAGACTCTATCAATATAAAGTCGAGGGGAGACGAAGCTCTGTTTGTTTGTATCTTTTATTTACGTGAAAAAAAGGAATCAGTTCTCTTCTTTTTGGGAACCAGTTCTCGTCGTTCACCTTCGGGATTCGTTCGTTCTGACCGAATCGTTCGCGAATCGCCCATGCCTAGTGACATGGGATGTTTAAAAAACACAGACATGTACTAGACTTTGGATTGTTGCCACTCCTTATGGTAATGCATGCATTCTTCAAAGCCTATTTTAACATTCAAGTGAAAGCCCTTTGCCTAGGATCATGGTTAAATACACATTACCCAGAAGAATATTCCTGATTATACTTATAAAAATGTAACTTTCTTAAAAACACATATTTCATGGGTTTATTGTTTTTGTTTTATCCCATATCCTAATGCATGAATCATGTCTTTATACGTTGTTTTACCTTTGTGTGTAAATTCTGCCTAACAAGATAGCTTTTGGCCATCTCACAACATTACAGTGATTACAGTAATTGTCAGAATGCCTGTTTAATCAAACTTGTTTAAGTTCAAAGGTCAAATGAGGCTACCAGTTGTGAAACAACGTGTCCCTTACGTGGGAGCTGACCTAACATGTGCATGCATTTCAGTTCAGACCTATAAGGCAATAGAGAGGACAGTAAAGACCTTAGAGACACATACTGCTGTTCATATTCATACTCAGTCACGCACGCAGGCACGCACACAGACACAGACACAGACACAGACACACACACACACACACACACACACACACACACACACACACACACACACACACAGGGGCTAAGTATTAACCTGTGATGTGAACTTTACCCTTGTACCCATGTAGCCTAGATCCTGAATAGTTTATTATAGAGTCATGCATAGAATGCATGCTGCCTCAACCCCACAGGTATTTACATTACCTTGGTTATTAATATCATCTCATTTAAAGTATGTGGTGGATTTGGCACAGTCATGGACTTGCAACTTTGTGTACAAAAATCCCGTCAGATCCATGCAGAACCCTGCATGATGTGTGCGTCATGGAAAACACCAGTGTTCACCTTTAGACTGTGGTCCATTGGGGTGGAAGAAGCATGCCCAACGCAGATCGTGTTTGTATGGATCCTGTACTCAAAGGCAAAAGCTACATGGGGGCGAAATGCATGACCATAAATCCACTGAGTGGTTTATTATTTTTTCAATGTTATAAAGAGGTATCCCGTATGCACTCTCATGTTATTATGCACCTTATTTATATAATATAGAAAATTGCTGTTGTCAAAATAGATTACAATAATAATATTAGATAATAATAGGTTACAATAATACAAAATATTTGTTGCAATGTTTCAGTGTATTGTAGACTCAAATGGAAAACAGTGTGTTTATCATTTATCATTTATCATAGTTTATCATTGATTTCTGGCCATTATCTGTCCCTGTTAAGTTAGTTATACTTGATTAATTTAGGGTGAAATAAGTAGTTTATTAATTTGTGCTCACATCCTCAATACTCAGACTGTAATGTGTAAATGTGCAGATTCCAGGCCATAAACATGCACTTGTTTTGCGACTGTATGAAGCCAGCGCCATTCACACAGAGGAGGAACTTTATCTCAGTTTCTTCGGACTTTGCTCCCTCTCTTTTTATAAGCACACCGTCCGAGGTGATCCCTGTCCCCTGGAGGACGCCTGGCCGCGATTGGCCCAAATCAACGCACACCCCTGTCTGCTCTTCCTCCACCTTTGCACCGCTGTTCCCTTATAGCGTCAGCGCTGAACATCGTCTGCCTTACTTGACGCAAAACCAGGGCCAGGTCTCCCAGTCACCGAGGTTTACCAGCAGCAGCAGACATGTCCGACAAGGGGGCCTTCGACACCAACGTGGTGACCCTGACCCGGTTCGTCCTGGAGGAGGGGCGGAAGGCGCAGGGCACCGGGGAGCTGACCACCCTGCTCAACTCCATCTGCACCGCCGTGAAAGCCATCTCCACCGCTGTGAGGAAAGCAGGCATCGCTAACCTGTGAGTTTTAAAAACGTATTTCGTTGTTCTCTTGAAGCAATAGTTAACTAATAAGGCTATTTGTAGGTATAGAGGGTTATGATTTACTTTATTTGTACCCTATGATCTCCTTTCGCTGCAGTTGTTTTGTTTAACTTATGGACGGTCACATGTCATGCTGTTTGTCTTGTGTTTGGCTTAAGGGGTGTGTCACTGACAGCTCCGTCCTGAATGTAATCACTAATCATTACTTATTAATCATTAGTATTCACTGCTTATCAGCTGATCAACTTATCGGCTGTGTTGGACCAGGGTGCACTCTGCAACTTCTACTCTGCAACTTTTCCTCTGCAACTCTGTTCCGCTTGCAATGTTATTAATCACGGAAATGGAAACAACAATACCATTTTCGTTTATTACTATTACTATTATTTTTCGCCCTGCATTGCATGTGGTTGACTACTTCTTTCGCGTAAATAATTCGTTTCAAGAAAGTCCGGTTTCACTGCATTCCTTCCTGAAACGTGTGTGTGTGCGTGGTTTGTTTACTTCCTCTTGGCGCCTGCATATACTATTGGGCTATTCATTCACGTTCGGTTCCTTCACTGGTGATGTGGCAAAAAGGTGTCTGGCCCGACCCTCATCTCATTGTTTAGCCTGACCCTCATCTCATTGTTTAGCCCGACCCTCATCTCATTGTTTAGCCCGACCCTCATCTCATTGTTTAGCCTGACCCTCATCTCATTGTTTAGCCCGACCCTCATCTCATTGTTTAGCCTGACCCTCATGTCCCTGTCTGACCAGCTATGGCATCGCGGGGAACACCAACGTGACGGGCGACCAGGTGAAGAAGCTGGACGTGCTGTCCAACGACCTGGTCATCAACATGATCAAGTCCTCCTTCACCTCCTGTGTGCTGGTCTCAGAGGAGGACGAGAAGGCCATCATCGTGGAGCCAGACAAGCAGGTGTGTGTGTGTGTTAAGGTGACCAGATTTCTGAGACAAAATCCGGGGACATTTTTGGTTCAACGGTATAAAAACCTCCAAACGTGTAGTGTTTTTGTCATAGAAAACTAAAACGGGGACACTGCCCCGTCCCAGAGTACGGGATTGGGGGCGGACGGGATTGTTGACGTGTGTGTGTGTGTGTGTGTGTGTGTGTGTGTGTGTGTGTGTGTGTGTGTGTGTGTGTGTGTGTGTGTGTGTGTGTGTGTTAAAGTCCGTTTCGATCATCGCTATCATTAACGTCACTCATTTTCTCTCACAGGGTAAATACATTGTTTGTTTCGATCCTCTGGACGGCTCGTCAAACATCGACTGTCTCGTATCAATCGGATCAATCTTTGCCATCTACAGAAAGGTATGGGGTTTTTAAGACCTCATTTTTACGCAGAAAATATGTTGATGATTTGCTTTTGACGGTATATGTTGCATAAAATATATTTGGTTTTTGAAAGCCATTTGAACTAATAATAATACTAATGATAATACATTAAATATAGATATGTAAATATATATACAAAAATATATAAAAAATGTGTGTGTGTATGGTTCATGTAGCTTTGTCTACATGATTCATTTAGCCAAAAGACAACCATAGGCAGAACCCATGGGACTTGCATAACAAGGAAGTCAATGAGCCCAGCATACACACCGGTTATCAGCAGAGGTTGCACACATTGAACAAACCATCACAAGTAGCCTAGTGTGTGTCTGTGTGTGGGATTGGGGCGGCTTGTGACAGTAATGCGCTGTCACGCGCTGTCACGCGCTAATACGCTGGTGAAATCTGGGGACAGTATGTGCTCACCTGCGCGCGTCCTGGTTCTCTGCTGTTCTAGACCACAGACGACGCGCCCAGCGAGAAGGACGCCCTGCAGCCCGGGAGAAAGATGGTTGCCGCGGGTTACGCCTTGTACGGGAGCGCCACCATGATGGTGCTCTCCACCGGCCAAGGGGTCAACTGCTTCATGCTGGACCCGGTATGTCTCTACCATATCAGACATTATTATTCAACATTATTGAACCTTTATTTATTCAGGGAAGGCCACTGAGAGCAGGCTCTCTTTTTCAAAGATGCCCTGATAACAACATACAAATAAAGACTGAGATACAAATGTACAATAGATATAAACAGTACGTCAGTTGAAATATATATATATATATAACATGAAATATACCAAAAAACCCTCAACTTACCAGAACTCTCAAGAAAAAAACTCTGGTTCAAGACTGTTTCTTCACCTGTGTCTTGTCTCATCCAGTCCATCGGTGAGTTTATTCTCACGGACAAAAACGTGAAGATCAAGAAGAAGGGAAAGATCTACAGTTTGAACGAAGGATACGCACAGCATTTCAGCCCCGACGTCACAGAGTATCTGCAGAAGAAGAAGTACCCCACGGTAAGGACAACACCGCCTCCGGTCAGGAAGGATCTCTCCACTTGGGAATCATTTCAATGCAATGCAATTACATTGTGTAGACGGGAGTCTCTCCAATGGGAATACTATCAGGTGTAAAACCAGAACCATGTGACCTTTGCATTGGTGCAAGAAGTGTAAACATAGTAAAGACAAATTTACTCTAAGCCCCTCAGCTATACTGTTAAGACCCTAAGTACCTAGGGTGAGGCCTCCTTAACCAGAACTTTCCTGACGGTATAGGAAGAAGGACCATAACTCACTGAACATAGCTGGGAACAAAATAAATAAAAAGTCTCCACCTTTAGCCTCAATTTATACAAATGCATGCAATTCGTTCTTTGGGTGTAATTGAAGCAATAGACTACCAGGGTTCACTGCAATAACAAAATCCACTATGTGGATTAAATGCTATTTGTATTCTGACAGCCAGGAGGATTGTACAACATACTGTATGACATCCTGTATGTTGTACCCAAATGTACTGTAGGGGGCAGTATAGCGTAGTGGCTAGAGTGCTGTACTACTTTATTTGATCCCCACAGAGCATCTGTAGGTCTAGGGGTTAACCCGAGAATAAATCTTCAATGTAATTGTTCTGCATTCATATGCCCTATCAGATAGATCTTCTTATCCCAGCAGGCCATGTCAGACAGGAGAATGACAATTAACTCAAATCCTATATATTTGTGTTTATCTACCTACTTTTCTAATTTGCGACCCCTCCGAGACAGGACATTTCACGGCCATTTCAGAAGTTGCTGAAGTTTCTAATTGAAAGCAACAGAGAAATGTCAGAGGTTTGAAAAAACAAACCTTCTGAATTGAAAAAAAACAACAGGATTTGTTCTTCACCACTTGTTGTTCACTTGATGTTGATAGGACGGCTCCGCCCCTTACGGCGCTCGCTACGTGGGCTCCATGGTGGCCGACGTCCACAGAACTCTGGTCTACGGAGGGATCTTCCTGTACCCCGCCAACGTCAAGAGCCCCAAGGGCAAGGTAAGGTCATCAAGCCAGCCACTCCACCCAATAGTACCGGTGCACACCACCAGTACCGCTGAGTAAGGGCTATACAAATAACATTGAATTGAATAGATGGCTTAACAGAACACTGCTGCTTTCGGAAACTCGTCTCCATAGGAATATAATGGAATAATGGAATAAAATAAACGCCAACAAGGGGGAAGAAATAACCTGCCTCCTCGTTGTTAAGTATCTGCCAGTGTGTGAGGCCGTGTAATGAAAGGCACCCCTCTTTGCACGAGCCCCGTCCCGTTCGTTCCCCCGGGGTCCTCACGCGGCGGCGTCTGGTCTGTTGCGTCCTCCAGCTCAGGCTGCTGTACGAGTGCAACCCCATGGCCTTCATCATCGAGCAGGCCGGGGGGCTGGCCACCACGGGCAGCGTGAGCGTGCTGGACATCCAGCCCACCAACATCCACGAGCGGTGCCCCGTGGTGCTGGGCTCCCCCGACGACGTGCAGGAGTACCTCGCCATCTTCAAGAAGCACGTCAAGTGAGGTGAGGCGCTCGCGTCTGGGACGCCGTTGGTTTTAGATGGCGCCGATTGCTTTTTATTCGACCCCACCCTTCCTAACTACAGGGTTCTTGCACCATTTTTAAAGTCAAATTTAATACTTTTTAATACCTTTTTTTTTTTTAAAGCTTCATCAAATACAATTTAAGACCCCAAAAAGTTCTCAGGCCTGGGGCCATTGGCAGTTAAATGTAACGTGAAACGTCTACTATTAGCAGAGTATTGTCTAATGCTAATGTTAAAAAGTTAATGTTATGTTATAAAGTTAATTAAACACGTATACACTTTTAGACGTTAGACTTTTATGGCAATACATAAATAAGTTTCCCCATCAGCCTTAAATGCACCATCATCAAATTTAATACCTACAGCAAATTTATGGTAAATTTAAGACAATTTATAGTCTTAATTATCATGATTTTTATTTTAGACTTTATAATGACCCGCGGGAACACGACTCACACTTGCAGTCTTAATTACGATAGTTTTTCACCACTGTATTAATATTTACAATATTATCTACTTCCCCTGTTAGAACCAGGGCCCGGAGGAGTAGTAGGTTATGCACGACTACAGTTTCCCGTTTCGGATCAGATTTGATAATGTATACTGTACACTAAAGCGCACTGCAAAAGGTACATTGACGTCATGTGTGTGCAAGTCAAATGTTTCTTATACATTAAAAGAGTGACATTAACATGGCAAACCATGTGTTCATCCAAATGAACAGGAGAACCGTGGCGCAGTGACGAGGAAAATGAACACAAAGAACTCTAGAGCCCCTTCTCTGTGGCCCGGCTCCTCCCAACGACCAGCTGATGAAGGCACACAGTGAAACCAGGAGCGATTGTACGCCGTTGTGAACGCTCAATGGGTCCCTGGGGACTGTTGTGCGGTGGTTCATGTAAATGTGAATGTCTGACTGCTATGTCTCTAGGACCTAGTTTCAGATACCCATTCAGTTGTTTCTTTTTCTTTTTTTTTAAATAAAGGAGTAATTGATGAAACAAGTTTTTTTTCCTTTGCTGGCTAAAATGTGTGTCAACACAGATTAGTACTACAAGTACTACAATTGTTTTATTCATAAGTGGATGCGCATTTATTGTGCCATGTGCAAACAAAGAGTACATTTTTAAATATTTCCTTCATCATATTTTCATATCTGCACATCCAATACAATAGACTGGTTTGAAGTTGAGGTTCAGAAGCAGCTTTGTGAGCTACCAGCCTTGTTCCTTGACTTCGCCTAAGGTTTCTCTGCTATCTCTCTTGGAAACATTTGCCCAGATAACATCCATACAAATCCCTAGATTGTTTGGTAGGAATATATTGAAGCTAATGAATTGGTAACCGAGAATTTCCACTTCTTTGGGAATCGTTGAAACCATGGCAACAGCACGTTCTTGAGTTCACATTTCAGCACTGATTCCTGCAATAACAATCATATCTGTCGTTAGTCATTTGCATCTGCATCATTCATTTACAAGGAATTGGCATCTGCGTAAGACTTGCGTTATTCAGAGGTGAAAAAAATGCTTTCTCTTCCTCTTAGCTCTTAGTTTCTCTGCAATTTGAGAAGTGTTGCATTTCACTCACCTGTGATTGACATGTAAGATTGGTTTCCTGAATCAGAGAAGAGATACTCTGATAGGCAAGATATTAGCTAGCTATTTTGATTTGTAAACAATTGGGCCCGTTCCCATCAGCCTATTGGGAGTTTAGCCTGCGGGATGGAAACAAACAGGATATATTAGAACAGGAAAAGATTTGGTTCAAGCACTTGCTTGAGGTTTGTGTTCAGTTTCCCAAAACATCTTCATTCTGTTCATTCTTTTCTTCTAACTGCATTAATATTTTCAAAATCACCAAATGAATGAATCCAAATCATTCAGTCACATCGTAGTATAATTTCCTAATTTATTTACCAAATAAATATGACCTATCTAACAGCTGAGATCATAATTACACATTGTTTCTTGTGTGGTTACATCAACTACGACAGATCTTTGTTTCACTGTAAATGTAGCATAAAAAGGCCTAAGCACATGAACATAAAATAACACCACACAGCTGAAAAAAATACTTTATTTTTGCGATACAAAAGCCATTATATTTTTGTTGTTTCAGAAATCATGAAGGCCTATATCATGATCTGTGTGTGTGTGTGTGTGTGTGTGTGTGTGTGTGTGTGTGTGTGCGTGTGCGTGCGTGCGTGCGTGCGTGCGTGCGTGAGTGCGTGCGTGTGTGTTTGCGTGCGTGCGTGCGTGTTTGTGTATGTGTGTGTGCATGTAAATGTGTGTGCATGTAAATGTGTGTGTGTGTGTGTGTGAGTGTTCATGTGTGTCTGTAAGTGTGTGTGTGTGTGTGTATGCGTGTGTGTCTGTAAGTGTGCGTGTGTATGTGTGCATGTGTGTGTGTGTGTGTGTGTGTGTGCGTGTGTGCTTGGCGCCTCAACACTCCTCGCGGCCCTGGGTGGAGCCGCTGCAGCTGGCCCCCTGCAGGCCCTCCAGGTTACAGAGGCGGGTGCGGAGGCGGTGGCGGTCGGACTGGCACGCCGACCAGGCGCTCCAGCAGCCCCAGTTCCCCAGCTGGGCCACGCTGGGCCGCGGCACTGCAAAACAACACCTTATTTTGAAATTGTTTAAATATAAAAAGAACACATTCATACGGAGGAGGAATGAGGGCCACATGTGCATTTTTTGGGGGGATTCTGAGATTAAAGTCAGAATTCAGACTTTATTATCAGATTTTAATATCAGAATTCAGAATTTTTAAGTCATCATTCTGAGATTAACTCAGATCTCCAAAAATATAATCCCATGTGGCCCCAACCCTCCTCCGTACATTTAAGAAAGAACAGATTTATGATTTTTTAAATATAAGATAAAATAAATCTAAAATGGCTGATGCACAAGGCCCTGCCATCTTTAAATCTGAACCCATGGTGGTGTGCTGGTTGGTCTGAAAGCATACTGAATTTAAAATAACAATAGGATACAATCGTGTACAATGCATATTATAGTATACAAAGTGGGTGGCAATGATGAATTGACATCCAATTACATTGAGTTGAACTGGGGGTTGAGGAAAAAGTACCCAAGTTTCCAACTGTGAACCCTTGAGTTGACACGCCCTCCAAGCTTTAATACAACAGCAGCATTTGTATCAAACGCACAGCCAACAGGGCAGAGAGAGTCCCAGCTGAGCCCTCGCGCCTCCTATCCCAGCTGCTGACCTCTGGGGGGCGCTATAGGGCCCTGTCCCCCAAATCATCCCACCTCCAAAAGCTCCAAGCCCCACTGCCTTGGGGACTCTGAACTCTCCCTGCAAACAACGCACACAGGGATGTACTCTTCTTTGTAAATATTGTCTGATGGTTAGTTTGTATTTAAATATATATGCCGAGATATCTGTAAACAGGAGCTAACCTTCTTACCCGGATTCAGACGGATTCAGTGTAATTGTAAATAATAAACCAGTCGACGATCTGGTAAAACAGGCACACGCAAATGTACTGAACGATATCACAGTGCATCCCAAGTTTACTGTCCACTCATCTCTGTCCTATCTCTTTTATGGTGAGCAGAACTGTACATATTGTACCCAAGCCAAATCCCACGAACCTTGGTCCAAGTGTTCATTAAAGCTATATGAACTTGACCATATACTCCCTTCAGACCGGGGACTCCCTTCAGACCCTCCTAGAGTGTCTCAAGGAGATAAATCACTGGGATGGGGGATCATTTCCTCCAGCTTAACAACGACAAAACAGAAGGGATCATCTTTAGCCCCTCCAAATCCCCCAAAAACATCTTTACTGACCTAGGTTGTCTAACCCTAACAATCCACAAAATCTCCTCCGTAGTAAAAAACAGCTTCCCAGAACTATCTCTAAAATAAAACACTCCCTATCATACCACAATCTGGAAATAGTTATCCATGCTTTCATGACATCACGGCTGGATTACTGCAACTCCCTCTACCTTGGTCTCCTTCAGTCCCTCATATCACGCCTCCAAATGGTTCAGAATGCAGCAGCAAGACTTAAATGGGACAAAATAGTGGGAGCATATCACACCCGTTCTTGCATCCCTTCACTGGCTTCCAGTACAACAGAGAATCCATTTTAAGACAGTTCTTATGGTGTTCAAAGCCCTCAAAGGCCAGGCCCCATCTTACATCTCAGACCTTGTACAGCCCCACTCAGCCCCTAGGTCCCTAAGATCCTCTAATAAGGGTCTTCTCCACATCCCCCGCTCCAGACTCAAAGTAGCTTCACAGTAGCTGCTTCGTGCTTGTGGAACCAACTGCCACCTCACATACGTGACGCCCCCTCCATTTCTGCCTTTAAATCAAGGCTCAAAACCCACCTGTACACCCTGGCTTTTTCTCCCCATTAACTATCTTACCTCTGCACTACTATCTTTGTTTATAAGTGGATGTCTGGGTTTTATTTCTTTTTTATTTAATATTGTTATTTTTACCTTCATTTTTTACCTACTGAATGCACTATGTACAGCACTTTGGTCAGTGCGAACTGTTAAAAATGTGCTTTATAAATAAATGTTACTTACTTACTATATATATCTAAATTCAATGTAACTCAGACAGGGTGAGTTTCAACTTGTTATGCCGCTCATGATGAAAATTATTTTAGTCTATGCTTTATTTTGACCAAATGTTTGAAGCTAACATCAGTACTCATTGGACCACTATGTAGTGCTAACACCAGTTATGAATGGCTTCTTCTCCACATACTATAGTATATATACACCATATAAAGTTGTATGAGTTTGAAGATAAGTCAGACACTACCGTACAAACATGGCCTCTTTGCCATGAGGCCATGTTTGCCATTAAAACCTGTAGGCGTGGCTTATTTACCACTCCGCCCACTTCCAATATAAACTATAATATTATTCTTACCCGTGTTTGACAGAGGTAAGAACTCAACTACCTCCAGAACTCAAGTTTGCTCAACTCGTGTCTCTGAATAAACCACGTGTTGACCATTCACCACTCTCCCAACACCACAAAGGACCAAATGAGTTGTCCGTCACTCACAGTGGACGTGCGCGCCCTCGGGTTTGAAGTTCTGGCAGGCCAGGCCCTCGAACATGTGCGGGCAGAGACACAGGCACTCGCCGTTCACCAGGGCCACCGTGCCTCCGTTCTGGCACGGCTTGCACTTGCACAGGTTGTACTCGGCCACGTAGTCGGCGATGGCGAGCTTCAGCAGGGCCACCCGGGTGTTGACGTCGGGCATGTCCAGCGGGATCACGGTGTAGATGGGCTCCGGCTGGGGACAGCACAGTGACCGTCAGCGTGGTTCAGTGGAAGAGTGGCAGCTGTTTTTCTCATGTATTTAATATTCTACACATGGCATAATAAATAATAATAAAATATAGAATCTCACTCTCCCTCTCTCTCTCTGTCACTCATATATATATCTATATCTATATATAGATATATATATGTTGCAGCATAGGCAAGCCTGTATACATATACAGGCTATACGCGTATATACATATATTAATTACTGTATATATATTATATTTATAAATGCGGGGCAGGTTCTAGGTTCTAGGTTCTAGGTTCTAGGTCATTCCACAAGCTGTTCTCTACCTCACTGTGGATCAGCGCGGGGTTCTCTATGACCGACTGCGCCCACTCTCTGTACACGTCGGCGTTCATCGTCCCTTCCTTCTGGATGGTCGTCCTCATGGTGGCGGCGACTGCTACGTCGCCGCCTTTCACAAACACGTGCAACTTATCCACCATGGCCTCCTTCGTGTTGCCGACTGTGTTGCAGATGGGGCAAAGTTATCAGGACTTATTGGTGTATGTGCTTCTGTCAACCTGGATGAGTGGGTGAGTGCGTGAGTTAGTGCGTGAGTGCCCTGGGGAATGAGATCATAAAAAAACAAACCTTCCTTTTTTTCCGTAACTGAATCACAATCCTTATTGTTGACATGGGCCGAGATCATTGAAGCCTCTATTTTTGCACCAACTGTCAAACACTCTTTCAGTGTGTTCTCGTCCACGGCTGAAACAAGCACAGAACACTTGACATTAGGACATTAAAAGGTGCTGTTGGTAAGATGTTATGCTATAGCCATCGGTCAGTGAACCAGAGTGATGGTATCTGGTTAAAATGCTCTGTGAGAATATCGGTCCTGGTTAACTAGTACACGCCTCTTAGCCTGGGAACAAGACGAATCAGCGAACTCATGTTCATGTCCCCTGGCCCCCCTGCTGTTCAGACAGATCTCCAGCAGACCCGGTCTCCCAGGGCCAATCACAACCGTTGATCTTATATGGGGCGGGTCCGATACGATGATGTGGTTGTGGAACGGCCTGTTGACTGTGTTATCACGACGGTATTAAACTAATTGGAAGGTACTTTTTCTCTAAAAGAAGGTAATCAACTTTGCTGAAGGCTTTGTTGATCCGAAAGATGTGTTTGCCATACTTCTGGTAAAGGTTTCATTTACCCACTGGCTGTAGAGCGCTACGTCACACGTTTCAATGCTCTGATGGTTGCTAGGTCTGTTCAATCGCTTCCAGAGGCATTTGTTTCTGCACCCGTGGATATCACCCCTTGGAGAGTCGACAATGAACTGAGAGGTTCAAGCCTTATGCGTGAATTGGTCTGGAGACAGGTTCTGTACTAGACCCTTAGGATGTAGGACCCCCAGCTAATTTCTCCCCTGAACCAATCAGGGAGGTGATCGGGAGTTCATCTTGCCTGTCAGTCACATGTGCCGACACAGCGTATCTCCACCCGCACTCCTTCACAGGTGGGTGAACGCAACACACAGAGAGAGAGAGAGAGAAATCTTTTTGTGTTTTAAAATATCACTCTCTCCTGCTGTTCTCTGCTCTCCTCGGTTCAACCATAACAACACACCAATAAAAACAAAGGAAAGCCACGCCTACCCTTGGTGGTGAGGACCTCGTTGTTGAGCACGTACACCAGCTGGTATTCCCCGCCGTACTTGCCGTAGCGGGTGTAATGCGTTCCGTACATCTCCAAGAAGTCAAAGTAGGCTTTCTTCTCGTACTGGAGGGGCAGGAAGCGTACCTCGTTGAGGAACTCGTCGGCCACGCGCAGGCTCCGCGGACGCAGCCGGAAGCTGGCGAACTGCACCTTGCCCTTCACCCTGACGTACGTCTGGCCCTGGACACACGCGGGACACACAACGGACTCCTCAGGTGTAGACGAGAGAGAGGGAGACAGGGCCGGGCGAGGGAAGGGGGTGAAGAGAGAGAGAGGGGAGGGTGGGGGGTGGGAGAGAGGGGTGAAGAGAGAGAGAGGGGAGGGTGGGGGGTGGGAGAGAGAGAGAGGGGTGAAGAGAGAGAGAGGGGAGGGTGGGGGGTGGGAGAGAGAGAGAGGGGTGAAGAGAGAGAGAGGGGAGGGTGGGGGGTGGGAGAGAGGGGTGAAGAGAGAGAGAGGGGAGGGTGGGGGGTGGGAGAGAGAGAGAGGGGAGGGTGGGGGGTGGGAGAGAGGGGTGAAGAGAGAGAGAGGGGAGGGTGGGGGGTGTGAGAGAGAGAGATGGGTGAAGAGAGAGAGAGGGGAGGGTGGGGGGTGGGAGAGAGAGAGAGGGGTGAAGAGAGAGGGGAGGGTGGGGGGTGGGAGAGAGAGAGAGGGGAGGGTGGGGGGTGGGAGAGAGAGAGAGGGGTGAAGAGAGAGGGGAGGGTGGGGGGTGGGAGAGAGAGAGAGGGGTGAAGAGAGAGAGAGGGGAGGGTGGGGGGTGGGAGAGAGAGAGAGGGGTGAAGAGAGAGAGAGGGGAGGGTGGGGGGTGGGAGAGAGAGAGAGGGGAGGGTGGGGGGTTGGAGAGAGAGAGAGGGGTGAAAAGAGAGAGAGGGGAGGGTGGGGGGTGGGAGAGCGAGAGAGGGGTGAAGAGAGAGAGGGGAGGGTGGGGGGTGGGAGAGAGAGAGAGGGGTGAAGAGAGAGGGGAGGGTGGGGGGTGGGAGAGAGAGAGAGGGGTGAAGAGAGAGAGAGGGGAGGGTGGGGGGTGGGAGAGAGAGAGAGGGGTGAAGAGAGAGAGAGGGGAGGGTGGGGGGTGGGAGAGAGAGAGAGGGGTGAAGAGAGAGAGAGGGGAGGGTGGGGGGTGGGAGAGAGAGAGAGGGGTGAAGAGAGAGAGAGGGGAGGGTGGGGGGTGGGAGAGAGAGAGAGGGGTGAAGAGAGAGAGAGGGGAGGGTAGGGGGATTGGTAGAGAGGGAGGGGGGCTGGGAGAGATAGATAATAACATGGAAGAGACTAAGTTCTGTTAGTTAAACCTATCGTACCGTCGTCCTGGTGGACTCTCTGACTTCTCTCACGATGTCCGTCGTTTCATGTCCTTGGTCGAAGCCGCCGCCCACTGACTTTGGCCCTTCCCCGAACTTGAAGCTCAGTCCGGACTCGGTGCTGTGAGTGTTCTCTTTCAGAACCTCGGTAATGAGGGTGTCGCTGTTCTTGTAGACTTCATTAGAAACGGTTTCCTCGACATTTGTCTGAAAGAAAGATTTCAATTGATTTTGTATTATTATCGTTGCCGTGCGTCTGACGATCAGTATTTGCTGACATCACCTCATAGTTGAGCACTGCGACGTTCCACGGAAGCCTGATCTCCGCCCGCTGTGTGGGGTCCCACATCCGATTGCAGACTCCGTGGAAGTATTCGTTGTAGAAGGGGTTTTGTGCCGGGGAAGAGCCCAGGATGTTGATCCTAGTGCGTAAAATGAGAGAACGTTGTCTCACTACCGTCACTTCACACGCGTTACCCTCATCACTTAACACACGTCTTCTGAAGATGTCCCCTTGGGGGTCGAGAGATTAAGGTTCCTGTGATGTCTTTTAGAACATATCTGTCAGACAAAACCATAGCTTCACCAAAACAGAGACACAATGTCTGTAGTTTCAAGTCCCATGCTTTTCCTCTGTGTGTGTGTGTGTGTGTGTGTGTGTGTGTGTGTGTGTGTGTGTGTGTGTGTGTGTGTGTGTGTGTGTGTGTGTGTGTCCACCGACCCGTATCCCGCTGCTCTGCCGTGCCGGTTGGTGTCCAGCTCCCTGTTACCACACGGTTTCCGCTGTGGGTCCTCACAGTCCTCGTCCGATTGGTCCTCACAGTCCAGATCGAAGTTGCATTCTAGATTTTTCTTTATGCACGTGCCTGGAAGAGAGAGAGAGAGAGAGAGAGAGAGAGAGAGATTAATGCACTACTATCCTGGCCATTGCCTTATACTTTTATATTACTAGAGAGAGAGAGAGAGAAAGAGAGAGAGAGAGAGAGAGAGAGAGAGAGAGAGAGAGAGAGAGAGAGACAAGACAAAGAGTAGAGAGCAGAGAGAAACAAGAAGTGAGACGTGAAATGGCAGAGACTAATCAAGGCAGGCCAAAACATTAACAACCACAGAATGTTCTCCAAATCTGTCCCAGCGATGCAAACCATAGGGTTACCCGACTCGCACTGGAACTGCGAGGCGCTGCAGTTTGGGGCTGGTGGATGGACGCAGGCCTCCTGCGTGATGCACGCCTCCCTCTCCCCCAGAGACCCGGCGCACGGCTGCCCCTTGAACTGTCCGAACGCCAGGATCCCTCGGGTTCGACTCTGAACACACGGGGAGCAGTGCAGGCAGCGGGAGGACAGGCAGACAGACAGACAGACAGGGGGGTGACAGACCGACAGGTGGGTGACAGACAGACAGACAGACAGGTGGATGACAGGCAGACAGACAGACAGGTTGATAACAGATAGACAGGTGGATGACAGACAGACAGGTGGATAACAGACAGGTGGATGAAAGACAGACAGACAGACAGGTGGATGACAGACAGACAGGTAGATAACAGACAGACAAGTGGATGACAGACAGAAAGACAGATGGATGACAGACAGGTGGATGAAAGACAGACAGACAGGTGGATGACAGACAGGAAGACAGACAGGTGTATGACAGACAGATGGATGAAGGACAGACAGACATAGACATCAGAGTTAAATAGACACACACACAAATAGACCACACAGACAGACAGACATAAGAACCAAACATCACCATTGCAACAACGGCCACAGCACGCCTTCTGTCTAAGAATTAAATAATGCCAAACAGGAAATTTCACACAGCACAAAGTACCAGCGCCAGAGAATTTAGATCAGTTTTTAGATTAATAATCTGCTCAAATCCGAATGAATTGACGTTTCACTTTCTTTTGCTTCATTTTTGTTTCAACCAATCATATTGCTGGAGGTGGTAATCTGTAAGCACCTAATTACAGCAAACCCAGAATCACAAATGTGGCCAGCAGTAGAGAACTAAAACGAGTCAGTAAAGGTTTCAAATAAACACTTAACAAATAAATACTTATAGACTGGCCATGGCACAAATCCCCTTGTGAAAGCGTCATCCAATCACGTGATTGAGTTTCTATTTGGAATATCTCTGAAATAAGAAACACGCATAACTCCGCCCCTTGCGGTTTCTGGCTTCCGGCCCAGGCTCTGTGCCGCCTCCCCCCAGTAGTTCTGCTATAGTATAGAAGGACTGCTGAATCCAAGATCACAAACATAAACACTAATAATAGATCCATCTGCTCAGGCTGCAACATTAGTCGAGTGGATTATTCGATCAAAAATGTAATATTTTCTTGATAATCAATTGATAATTTTAGTTATTCATCAAATACCAACCATTTGCTACTTGTCAGATAGCAGATTCACTAAGTAAGACATCACTTTGGATTTCCTATAATTAATAATCATTTCTAGACAAAACGATCAAATGATTGTTTGATTAATTGCATGAAAATAATTGTTACTTGCAGCTGTACACTCTACTATTATAGCCCTGCATTAAATTAAAGTGGCCCCATGCAGTGCATGAATTGACTCACCCTCTGATTGTTACATGAATTGCACGTCGTCCACTGAGACCATCTGGTGTATGAACAACTCACTTGTGGCGGATCAGGCAACGTGTTCCCCCTAAATAGACATATGGTAAAAGAGTTGCAAGTTATTGTCTAATATGCACCAGGACAAAATGGTCAGATGTTATGATTTGTCGTTGCAAATTTCCCCAATATCCAAAAGGCCTCATGAAACTAAACTTAAAAATAAAGAATATCAAAGGCCTACATTGCCTGTCCAAAAAGAGTGAGTGAGAACAGGCCGTAAAGGCTCAGCTGAAAAGCCTTGGTAGACATCATATCAAGCCCGCAAAAGAAGGGAGAATAAATGGTGCACGACGACTGGGTCTTCACCTTTTGAACTATTTCCCTGTCAATGATTATCCAAAATAAAGAGAGACTGTCAACAAAGTTCTTACAATCAATCATTTTGATTTTGTTGCCAACAGATCAGATTTGTTTAAAAAAACCTTTCCCTGATGAATATTTGGTCATACATGGATACCTTGTTGACTGGTTCATCCCCTGTAGAGCCTACCTATATGCTGGTGTTGGTTGCTCATGTTCTATAAAGGGCTGATAATATGCTGCAGCTTCATTCAACATTGGATCTAGAGTGAGTTACATAGGAATTAAATTCATTTGAATATTATACTTTGAGGCACACATGTTAATGTTATGATCCTGAGATAGCAATGCTAATAGGGATCTAATAATAGGGATAAGAGAATGTCATTTATTTATCATCTTTGTGCATTATTTGTCTGGTTTTGTTTGCCGGTTCTACTTGGCTTCGATTAGATATTAGCCTTTAAAGTTCAACAAATTATGCAATCAAGTACAATTTACGAGAAGTAAAAGCAAATACAGAAGTTACCGTCATAGTGGCCTATGGCAGTTGTCAATGTGGAATTGATGTATATCTATTATTTCTAAATAGTGCCTTCCCAGCACCTGACTTTCACAGACTTGACTGCTATACTGTATAATTATATTAAAACAAAAAACTATATATATATATATATATATATATATATATATATATATATATATATATATATATATATATATATATATATTAAATTATCAAAATTAAATTATTAAATATCAAAAAACGATATATATTATATTAAATAACAAAGAATATTACACATTTGGCTATTCAGATTGTTGAGTCAGCTCACCTAAAATAATGACCCTTGGCCTTCATCATCCACCAAATGTTTCAAACAATTCCTACAAATGTCCGACAATGTGATCAGTCCACCTGCGCAAGCCCCACGCAGTGGAGATCCAGCAATATTACGCTTGGTTCGGCATTAAAATGCATTTGGATCACATAGCGAGGAATGTGCCCTTTATTGTCATAGCCTAATCTTCGTTGATTGTTGATTGTATATGACGCTTAGTTAGTTAGTAACTGGACGTTTTTCATGCTCATTTGGGGTTTTCAGGAAATATAATCGGGGTAGGCTATATTCAACCTTTTTATTGATTATTTATTTAAGAAATCAAGAAACCAAAATGATGTATTTTATTACACATGAATAGCAATGAGACATTTTTGTTCAGAATCCACTGCCCCCAGTTATCGTATATAGGCTATCCATATGCACTTGTGGCTATGGCCATTATTTAATTTTCTTTATTACACGGCTCTTCTCAATGCGCTAGATGAGGATTCATCGAAAAAGAACCATAGCACACTCGTTGCCATGACGACGTTACGTGTGGCAGCTGAGCTGCCGTAAAAATGGCAGATGCGCTGCGGGCAAAGAACCTCCGCTAAGATCACAGAATCCAAGAGTTCGTATCGTAGGATAGGAAGTGCATGAATAAGCTGTCTGCTAATTTATGTCACTGACACTTTTCAGCCACATTTCCAGGGCAAAATAACTTGTCTTATATTCGGGTGATTACGGTATTCTAACAATTTTCTGAGGAAGGCCGAGCTCCGTGAGTGACCAACGACGTGCGTCGCGACGTAGGTCGCATTGGTCGCTGTGTTGGTCGCTCGTGTGGCTGCTTTTGGTCGCTGTGGTCGCCGGCAGGCTTGGTCGCTCAGTCTCTGGGCGGTCGTTAATCAGTTCATTTGCATGTTATTAACGTTTGAATTACCAGACAGTTGAATTACCAGAAAGCCAGGATCTCTGGCAAAAGCTATAACTCTTTATTGCTAATATTATTTAAATAATAATAATTTAATAATAATAATTAATATTTTGAGCTTTATTTTTGCTCTTTTAGTCAAACTTATTGACGCAATCGACCTCTTTCATTTTAACATTTTAGTACGATAGTATGATATACGACGTAATGACGGGCTGCGACGCCTGGCTGGTGTCGGCTGGCTGGCTGACAGCCACGGCTGGCCGCTGGCCACTGGCCGCTGGCTCTGGCAGGATGACCGACTAGGTCGCGACCATAAAAGGGTTATGGGTCATTATATGAAAACGTGCCATTTTGTGTCCCTCCAACAAAACTGCTCTGTAAATCTGAATAAACAATAAAAACTATATATATATATATATATATATATATATATATATATAGAGAGAGAGAGAGAGAGAGAGAGAGAGAGAGAGAGAGAGAGAGAGAGTTTTGTTTCCTTGATATGTCGAGTTTTAAACCCTTTTTTGTGCAAAGCATCTTGCAAGAAATGTAAAAATGGCCTGTCCCACAGTATGATTTTTCTACCTTTACTAGCTATTAAAGCCCAAAAAAGTCAAACTATCATATAAAAACTTAAACTTATATAAAGCCTCAAGTGTTGTTTCATTACTCATGAATGGGTTTTATTCTTAATATGTGTTAAATGTTGACAAAAACAACAATTTACTCGGGTCCCTGGGTTGTTGTCAACCCTGTTACTTTCGATGAAAACACCCCTTCAGAGATAATGGACTGTTCTGAAAGTTGCATCCTTCCAGGAAGTGAAATCATCTGCCTTTTATGAAGTTGATGGTGAAAAGACAGTGAGTGTCCTCTTCTTTTAATGAATTTTCTTTGAGTTATGCAATTTCTGACAGAGGGGGGCAAGCTCATTTTATCAGCCCTGTTACCACAAAAGCATACTTTAAAAAGTTATTTGTTTGTATTTTTAAATGTACATATATAACAACATTTAAGCCTCTCGTGAATGCACACCATGTGGTGTCATGACATTTACCACATGGCTAGTAATGGCTGCCAATAACATTTTTCGTCAACCCTGTTACCATCAACCCTGTTAACATTCTAGGGTAACAGAGTTGACGAAAGTATATGCTTTTGTGTGTATATGAAAATATACTTTTCTTTCCAATAGTATTTACATAATTTACATGTTTTTGCAGGTTTCATACCTAAATATCATGTTTTTCTATTATTCTACTGATAAGCGGGCAACAATTTATTGAGGTTACTGACCTATGCTGATCTATCTTAATACACTATCAGTGCGTTGTTTTAGGAATGTGCTTTATAAATCAAATTCATTATTATTTTCATTATTATAACTTACTACATGAAATAGGTTAGTGTTAACAATAAAGTGATTTATGTGTTTTATATGATTGTGCTAGGATGCCTCTTTCTGCAGCTGAGAAACAACGCAGATACAGACAACGTAGAGATGCTGATCCTGAGAGACGAGAAGCATATTTAGAAAAAAGAAGGAAAAGTGGAGAAAGGACAGAGACACAGGGAAAAAGTCTGTTAGTCTGTTAGTGAACTAAATGACAGAGAAAGGAGAGCCAAGCGGCTGAATTGGAGAGCAGCACAAGTAAAATGCAGAACAGCCAAAGCAGCAAGTGCAGCAGCCATAGATCAGTGCATGACGCCCCCTCTAAGTCCAGAACCAGATCCAGAGCCAGCACCAGGGCCCTCAAGGTTAGAGGAAAGAGAGGTTATGGCTTATGTTCAATGTGGTTGCAGTATATGGTGTCTTTTAGCATTTTGTAAATTTAGATTTAATAGGATGTGTGTGTGTGTGTGTGTGTGTGTGTGTGTGTGTGTGTGTGTGAGCTCATGTGTGTTCATACATGTATGACACTGGGCATTTGAGTGTGTTACACGCAACTCCCTATATATTAATGATAATTTGATTCTCAGTACAACTGTTTGATTAATCAGCGCTTCATTGTGTTGCAGGCAATGGGATCAGGGGCGTTTAAGGTCAAAGAGGGAGAGAAAGAAGCTCCACCATGATCTGGGGAAATTGAGGCAAAGCCTGGAAAAAGAAAAACAAAAGACAAAGTACAAAAAAAAGTACAAAAAGGTACTTCCGCCTAAAGAATAAAACAACATCCCCATCTTCTAAAGTCAAGCATCATCTCAGCACCCCAGTTGCGCGGTCAAAAGCACGAAAAACCCTCAAATTCCATACTGCACTGTTGAGGGACTTAAAAAGCAAATATACAGATTCACGTGATGAGCGAGAGAGGCAGATTATCTCCCAATTGGTATCTGGGCAGATAGTCAAAAAGTACCGCATGCAGAAATATGGACAGATATTTATTCTGTTCAATGAGACGTTAACTGATAACATAGGCTTTTGGTTGTGAAAGCAGCGGCTGGCTGCCACAGCCCCAGGTCGCTCATTGAGCCATACCTCTGGTTGGCTGCGACCTATTTGCTGCCAAAAGGGTCGCGACGCTTTTATGGTCACGACCTAGTCGGTCAGCCTGCCAGAGCCAGCAGCCAGCCGCAGCCATCGGCCAGCGGCCAGCTTGGCTGTCGTCGCAGCCAGCCAGCTGACACCAGCCAGGCGTCGCAGCCAGTCATTACGTCATATAATTATCATACTATCGTACTAAATCATACTCAAATGTTAAAATGAAAGAGGTTGATTGCGTCAATAGGCCTAAGTTTGACTAAAAGAGCAAAAATAAATCTGACTAATTATAATTTATTTGGCATCTGTTACACTGATATTAAACTATATTACTCTATAACTGAGAACTTTGTACATAATGTATCTTATAAGGCTTATGACATTTAACAAAACAAATAGGCTATATATAATATATAAAATAAGCCTACATTATTTGAATATGCCGCAAATTGCAACTAATAGATTTTATTGATACTGATAAAGCAACGATTAGGCCTACATCATTTTAAATTGTAGGCCTACTTCAATAAAAAAAAAAAAAAAATATATATATATATATATATATATATATATATATATATAAATAAATAATATATATATATATATATATAAATAAATAATATATAATATTAGCAATAAAGAGTTGTAGGTAGCTTTCGCCAGAGATCATGGCTTTCTGGTACTTCAACTGTGCAAAAAACGTTAATAACATGCAAATGAACTGATTAACGACCGCCCAGAGACTGAGCGACCAAGCCTGCCAGCGACCACAGCGACCACCAGCAGCCAGACGAGCGACCAACACAGCGACCAATGCGACCTACGTCGCGACGCACGTCGTTGGTCACTCATGGAGCTCGGCCCTAGTGAATTTTCAGGCGATACCCGAAAGAATATTCGTAATAACTTACAAACTAAACGTTTACCATCACTGAACGAAGATTAGTACAACTAAATACACATTTCTCGCTAGATTAAATAAAAGCTATCATAACCCATTTTGATGCCGTATCTATATCAAAATATAGCATTTTCAACTGAGAATAAAGCATGTATTTTTTTGTGCGCAGCCGCACTGATCGCTCGTGTTGCTGGGATTTCGTAGGAATCTTAACGAAAAACGGCATAATTTTCCGTTAGAAGAAAAGATATTAAAAAAAAAGATATACAGATATACGTACCGTTGTATGAGGATAGCCTAGGCCTGTACGTTGCACACATAAAGGCACATTTCGTTATGACTTTAGATATTTGTATCTTTGCAGAATTATCAACATATTTCCCTCTAATAAGTCGGTTTGTGGACACACATTGACAACCATTGTGTAGCAGTAGGCCTACAGTAGCAGTGTTTAAATGTGTTTTATAAATATACCTACATGTGATTCGAGAAGACTGTTAAAAGAAGTAGGCCTAGGATGTTCTCGTGATCCTTCAGCACACCATCTTACCTTTTAAAACATAAGGGAAAAAATACATGGCTAATAACACTATTAAAAAGTAGGCTACTTCAATCTCATGAGGATACTAAAGTATGTTTTCTATTACTTAGCGGAGTGTTTTATTTCCTCCCTATGTCCACAGGGGGGCGTCACTGAACTACGTTAGTAGACCTGATAATAACGCAATGGCCCTATTGTATATTATTATTCACCGACTGTAAAGGGTGTTGCATAACACCAGAACACCAAATAAACAGATCCCAATAACATTATACACTAGAAGACAATCCAGTTACATTGTATCCTTCCACTGACATATGGTATGGCATATAAGCAGCAAAGCTTGCACAATGTCCCGGAAGTGGCGCAGTGTTCATGTCATTGTGCTGGTGCGGAGTCAGCAAAGATTTCCTCATAGGAGCGGGAGGAAGTGTACTGGATATAAATCCACTGGCGAAAAGCTAAACAATAATTCAGTTCGTTTAGTTACAAGAGAACGGTGTAAAGGAAACTGATACAGTCCTGGTAATAAGGCTAGTCCAAAAAACGGTTTAATGTAAATAATAAAATGTCAAAATATGTATTTTGTATGCACTTTCTAAAGTTTACTCACACAAAGAGAAACATGTTGATTCTAATCTCTCTTAGGGTCACATTGTTATGGATATGCATATGATAAATCTGTGTAACATTTTAAGTTCACCCGGGCTCCTTGTAAGCCTATACTCCGTCTGGGGTTGCCCTTTTAGCAGAGCTTAGGCCTAGTGGTTGCAGTCTTGCCCCACTGGCGAGGACAAATATGTGCTGAAGTCACTGTTTTCTAGTCTGGCAGTTTCCTCTGAACTTGGTCAGGAAACTGGGGTGGGGGGGGGTAGGTAAGGTCCTTGGCTAATATTTCTACTGACTAGAAGGACTTCCTGTTTTTTTTGCGGGAGGGAAGGGTTATGGTTGGGGCGTCAGCACTGATTCACAATTCAGGCTTAATATGAAAGATCATAGTGGCTGCTGTTATGTATTTGCCATCGGTACAGCAGCGGTTTTCAATCTTAATTTTTTTTGGAATAGGTCTTTATATAACCAGTATGCCTAATGATGTATTGAAGAAAACAATAGGCCTATATATATAGCGACTATCTAACTTCTTTTGACATGGTAATGCAAAGGTAGGCCTCCCACTCATATTAAGTAGGAACACCTTCCATACAGAACAACACAACACCATGGAGGTCCCAGAGTGTAGAACGTGATTTCTGATCGGTCATATCGGCGGTCAACATCAGACGTCAAGAGCAGAACGAGGGAAAGGAAGGGAACTTAATTGAGGACAACCTTAATGACAGACCGAGGATTAAACGTCGGCACTGGTGGAAGGCCAGTAACCAGCATCATTACCCCCCAAACGGTCACGTGTGGAGCCCTGGTGTTTCTGACATGACAGAGGAAAGCACACTTCCCTTCCCCTTCCCCGTTTTCTTTGTCAGCAAAAGTTGTTCTTATTTTTGCTAGCACCGTGTGTCGGGTAGAGTTGGTTTTAAAAGCACCTTTGGCCCAGTTTTCGCTCTGGTTTGTAGTTTATCGTCTTTTGGCCGATAGATGTGTCAGATGAGTCTTTGTTTTCGAACGCAGTTGTTTGATGACGTTGGGATGCCCACTGACCTCGTCCGAAGGTTTTAACGCGAACCGCAGCCTTGTGAGGAGGGAACGTTTTGACTTCATATCCTGATAAAAGATGTCCTAATCGTCGTGATAGGTGTGACACTGAGGAACGCAGGTGGTGAATCACATTCAGGAATGGGGAACCTCACCATAGTCTTACGGGTAGGCCGAGGTCATTTGGTCTCTATCGTCATTGAGAGCAAAGGCTAACATTTGAACGACAATGTATAAGCAGTGGGAGACGGTGATTTGTTAAAGGTGCCATGACATGCCACCAGGTGTGGTGTGATTAGCCGTTACAAGCCGTTTTGGAAATCAGCCCCTTAAGACATCACAGGTGTGCGTGTCCACCTAGATGTGTGACGGATAGATGAGCAACGTTTGCTACAGTCCACTGGGTAGGCTGATAGACTGATCTATCCAGCACACATCTAGGTGGACACGCCCACTTCCTGCCCCATATGATGTCATATGGGGCAGATTTCCAAAACGGCTTGTAACGGCTAATCACACCACACCTGGTGGCATGTCATGGTACCTTTAAAAGAGTTTTCATCCTAAAAGCCATATCGTACCATGTTATATTAAAACCGAGAGTACGCCTGCTAGAAACTAAACCTCTGATTTCCCGCATCTGTAGAAAACCCACTTGGGTGCAGGTTACAGGAGAGAGGTGGGGCTTTGGGCTCCATTATCTGTGTTTTTGGACGAGACTGAGCCTGGTCTGAAGAGCAGGATCAGCAGAACACATGATCCATTGCCAGGAAGGATGCGTTTCTCTCTCTCTCTCCCCCCTCTCTCTTGCTCTTTCCCCCTCTGTCCCTCTCTATCCCCACCCTCTCGCTCTCTCCCCTCCTCTCACTCTCTCTCCCCCCTCTGTCTTTCTTGCTCTCCCCCCCTCTCGCTCTCTCTTGTTCTCTCTCTCCCTCTCCCCCCTCTCGCTCTCTCTTAATTTGTGAAGTTTTAAAATATTTTAAATCCATAAACTTTAATGTTTTTAACTTGAGAAATAGTTTGTTGGTGTGATCATAGTACCCTACATTATTAACTATCCTTATTACTTTTTTTTTTTTAATTGTGCATATTGTCTGTAGGGTGCTTTTGTAGGTATTACCCCACACTTCCACACAATAACTCAAATGGGGGGAAAACAGTGTACAGTACAGTGTATGTAGTGCTTTTATATTCATTATGTGTCTTACTTTGATTAGTATCCCTACACATCGTGCCAATTTTGAGTGTACACAGGTGACCTGAGGTTTCCAGCTGAGCTTGTGGCATTCTGATTGGACATACTGTAATTGCTGTATTTGGATAAAAATGGTGACATGGCCCGCGATTCCATGATGTTCATCCCAAACCAAAACATGGGACATTCTGGGCAAAACTTGAACTATTTCTTCATCAGCCTCCCCATTTTAAAGCCGCAACTCTGCTTTGGTGTGACCCCTCCTGCTGGCATCGGTGGCCCACGGTCCCAACAACAACACATCTTGGAAGGGAAAAACAGAAGCTTGCTTTGTGCGCCGGTACATCCTCAACGTCTTTAACAACGTAATTATCTCACATTTCAATACCGCAGTAACTCCTGGACCGGCTGCCAGGAATCTTCAGTGGGATGCAGAGGAAGCCAAATGTTATGCAAGCGGCCAACATCACAGGAGCCACCCGACCAATCACGCCCTTGTGCTTCCCTCTTGACAAATGGCACTGCCTTTTGGTTTATATGTGCACAGGCAGAGTACCGGACTAAACGTCTATCCACATAAAGCCTTGGTGCTTTACCTACTTTATCAATGCTTGCTTGGTAGGCCTAATGGTTATTCAATGCATTGTTCAGTATTCCACTAGTAGGCTTACTTTTATATTGTTGCCAATTAAAGCCTTTTGGTATAGAATGGGGGTCCACTCTACCATTTCCCCCAGCGGATTATAGATTTAAAACCACATGTAGGCCTAATATCAGTCAGGCAGACGGTCATTGGTAGGCATATCATCCATACACTTAATTGATTGCCAAAATCTATGAATATTACGGTTGATGCCAAAATATCAACGCGGACATAGAAATATAATTAGCGGTTTAACCTTTTATAGTTCCTTTATTTCGAAGACAGCGTTTCACGTTCTGTGTTTGCCATTCCTGTCTTGTCATCAGTTTAAACATTTCTTATGTCTGTGCAACAAGAGACCGCCCCTTTTAAAGAGCACAAGTTTTACCTCTTGCAGAGCTCTGGAGGCGAAGAGTTAACTTTAGAGGTAGTTTCGTTGTGGCAAAGCCATTTTTTTCCTCCTGCGCTCGGCAGCGCTGGCATTTCGCGTCTTTTCTAAAAAGCTGATGTAATTCATTTCACCACCAAACCCGCAGCCATCTCTGCACAGCTCTGCTGAACCTCTGACCGAGCAGAAAGCTCCCCGGGCTCTTCCTAACGGTAAGCCTGTTATGTAAACAACGTTCATTTGCATAGAACATGACTAGAAAAAGCCATGGAAACCAATGGATGTAGACCATGTTTTTAGGGCGACGTGAGACTCAACATGGCGCGGATCAGGCGATCAGTGCCATCAGAAACGCTCAGATCGTTGATTTAAGTTGAAACTGCACAATAGTCGAAGTTTTCCATTAATTCCAGCTGTGCGCCTCTCCGCGCGCACGTCACTTAGAGAGGCGGACCTAGGTGAAGCCTCTGTTTGGCATGTTGTAGGCTGCTTCTTGCGTTCTGCTTCAGTTGCTGTGTTTTTCTGAGTGGGCAAGGGACGAAGGATGAAACGCTAAGAGCTCCTTATTCTCCCACCAGGTTTATGAGGTGAGTTATTTTCACTCTCTCGTTTTTGTTTCTACTGTGAATCACACAGTTTGAGTGGGCTACCTAATCATACACCAGCCGTATAATCTCCCACTTCGGTTCAAGACATGGCAAATCAAGGTGTTAATTAAATTCGTGGCTGAACTACAAAAGTTTTATTTTAAAAAGTGTGTGTGTGTGTGTGTGTGTGTGTGTGTGTGTGTGTGTGTGTGTGTGTGTGTGTGTGTGTGTGTGTGTGTGTGTGTGTGTGTGTGTGTGTGTGTGTGTGTGTGTGTGTGTGTGTGTGTTTTAACATCACGGGTCCAAGTGGTGGCTATAGTCCATCTCCGGCTGCATTCAGGGACTGAGTCATTCGTTGATTTCCTCCAGATGTGCTGAAGTTAACATTTCATAACTCCGACGGCCAAAGACCATGTTTTTTTACTCTCTCTATAGCTGCACACACGCTTGGTGAAATAGGTATCTACGACTTTCTATATGGAGGATATGTTAGTTTCCAGTGTTTGTCCACTTTTACCGTATCTGTGTTTAACACATTCCTACCATGTTTAGTGCCACTTGGGTTTAGGTTCATGGGTCTGTGATGTCTGTAGCCCACAGCTTGTTTTGTCCTGTCGGGGCTTCCAACGCTTGTGCAGAACTAATATGTAATCCTTTAACTAATATGCACAGTTAACTTTTTTCTTTAGCATTTTTACAAGCTTTTCCTTAATTTGCTGACACAGTCATTCAGTTTGAGCATATACAGCAGAACTATGGCACCACATTAGTTACTGGACAACTAGGGTCATGTGTGACATTCCCACTTCATGTTTATGCTTTGAACACGTCTTGAACTGTTATTGTTGGCCCAACAATTATGTTATTTTTAATGGGTTCTATTTATACTGCTATTCTTGTAGAGTAACCAATTCACCATTTTGAAACTCCTGCTATTAGTTATTGTTTATTGTTTAGTGGAATACATTTTTCTTTAGTTTTTTGTATGCTGCTTCATGTCATTGATATTGCTTGGCCTAATGAACCCAATGGCTTTTTAAAGAGTCCTTATCTGTACCAACTTATCTCTGCTACAATTTCCTCTGGGAATCAATTAAGTGATTATATCTTAACAATTATATGGGGTGGTACTATAAATACCTACAACTGCTTACAAGGAGAAAGCACAAAGCAGGCATTTATAAAAGAAATAACAGAAAAACAAGCACTGCTGTTTCCTTCCTTGTGTTGTGTTAAGTCCGCCCGACATGGGGAGTCATTGAAGGACTTAAACTTTGGGGTCACACTCCTCCCAGATCAGCTGAGCATCACAGGAGCTTCCATAGGGCTGGCATAAGATTAACTAGGTTTAATAGCTCAACCTTTGCTCCCATTCAACCTTTGGGCTACTTAACCACACACACGTCACACACACTTCACAGTAGTGTAGCATGGGCTCTCCTGGAACTGCTCTTAAAGGTATGCCCAAACATAATGCCTTTTTATTGATTGTTAGTTCTGGATATATGGTGTTGGCTGAGATTTTACTCTAGTAATAACTTTTGTATTGCACATTAGCAATCTCTGGTGGTAAAAGACAGCGCATGACATGTCCTTTAGACGTTGAACTTCGATAGCGTACATACATCCGTTGTACGGTGGCTTGTGCACTCATACAGATGCATTGCATTTTACTATTTTGTTGCCAGCCTAAATAATGTCTTTCTTTCTTGAGTGGGGCAAGTATAATGGATAGACTTGAACAGAAGACCCCATTTATAAAGTGCTAAATGACCCGTACATTGATTGTAACTTGAGATTGAAGAATTCTTCATTTCATATTTGCAGATCATTCCCAAATGTACTGACAAAATTAGTTTACATTTGATCCAAATCTATCTTTGTGTGTATGTGTGTGTGTGCGTGCCCAGTCGTGCGGTCACAATCAACATTGTGTGTTCTTGCTGTGGTCATGTTGTATAATACAGCCTTATGGAATGACATAATCAGACATACTGCAAATCTCCCTGCAAATATTTACCCCACGCAACCCCACACAACAGATTGCCGTGTTTTGATGTTTTCCAATAAACAGCCACATCCTCCCCCCCCCCCCCCCCCCCCCCCCCCTCTAACAACCTATCTTCTCTCACCCCCAGCCTCTGAGAATGTTCCAGTGCTAAGCCCCTCCCTCTGCTGAGTTGACGTCCCCTGCGCCAGGAGCTACAGTCCAGCTCATACCCGTCTGTTTTTGTCGTGTGGTGAGGCATCACCACCGTCGTCGTCGTCGTCCCTGGCGACGTCCATGTCCGCGGACGTAGAGAACAAGATGACCATGTCCACACCGGCCGGCGACCCTAGCCCCGCCTCCCCCACCAGCTCGCCCACCTCCCCCTCGTCCAAGCCCACCTCCATCAAGAAGAAGAAAGGTGATTTTTTTTTTTGTCACTTAGTTTCGATGCACACAAATGTTTTGTTGATTTTAAACCTGCACTGTCAGATTTCACATTCCCATTACTAGCCTCCTGCCTCTTAGTCGTAGCTACAGTTAGAGCTTTAAATCGTCTATAGAACTATTTATAGAAAAGAACTCCCTGTGTGATTGACTCATGGATGGCTGGGTTTTATTCTTGACAAATATCTAGTTCAGATCATGTTTGAATAGAGTGAAGAGTGGTAGTAAATGAGTTAGCTAGTGCAGATTTAAAAGGGGGGAAGGTTGCCAGGACGGTCTAGTAGCGGGTACCCAACCTGTGGGCACTCAGCTACTTAAGGTCATGTATCTGACTCCATGGCGAGTCTCTCTTGCATACGAGCCCGCACTAGATGCATCAGCATCAGCATCATGTCCCTCAGAGTCGATAACGCCGGCGACGGTGTCGAGGCTAAACGGCGATTGTTGCTGTTGTTGTTTTGTGCGCCAGCCCCGGAGAAGTCGGACGATTACCTGCTGGGCAGGTTTCAGGGCGACGGCGTGAGGTACAAGGCCAAGCTGATCGGCATCGACGACGTCCCCGACGCCAGGGGGGACAAGATGAGCCAGGACTCCATGATGAAACTCAAGGTGAGCGCCGGTTACCGCGGCGATGAGAGGCGGTGATGCTGTAGCTAAAGGCGAGGTCGCGGCAAACTCATTTAGTTTGCGCTGACGTCATCTCAAGATGTGTAGTGTTACTTCTGTAGTGCGACTCCATAGATGAATACAATCATAAATAAAATCAAAATATAATCATACTGTTATATTGGAGCCGAGCAGGCATGCAAATGTAGCTTAGCAGATTTTTTTTTTATGCTTTACTTTTGACGTGGATATTCCAAAGTTTATTTTGTCTCTTCCGACACGGCTGTGTGCTTTGGGCTCACACTCAAGCCATTTGACAGATCAGTTTTTCTATGATGGTAAAAGTGTTTTCTATCCCCAGGGCATGGCCGTAGCCGCTCGCTCCCAAGGAAAACACAAACAGAGGATATGGATCAACATCTCCATGTCGGGCATCAAGATCATCGACGAGCGAACAGGGGTGAGGCGGTAGACTGCGCCCCTCGATGGGTGGTCAGCGGGGTCTGAATTATGCAGGAGCCGGTGGGGGGGTGGGGGGGTGGGGGGGGACCTGAGCTTCCGTGAAGGAAGAGTTTGGGGAGGTCTCTCCCGTATATCTATCTATATATATATATATATATATATATATATATATATATATATGTGTGATCACTTCCCAGCGCTTCATTCTAATGCAATTCGCGTTAGAATGAATACATTAGAATAGCATTCATAATTGTGTATTTTAGCATACAAAATTGTTTAAACATTGTTTTTATTGTAGGTTTTGCATGTTGAACGTAGACATGAATTGCAAAATAAAGAAGAAATCTGTAAAAAGAATAGCACAATTTGCTTCACCCCTAGAATTAGGAAACTTATTTTACTGCACATTCTGCAAATTCTAACCTTAGATCAGCATTGCATAATGTGCTAAAGTTATGCTACATAATAATACAAGTAAAAAACAAATGTCCTTTTTTGGGGTCAGGTTATTGAGCACGAGCACCTGGTGAATAAGATCTCCTTCATCGCCCGGGATGTGACCGATAACAGAGCGTTTGGCTATGTGTGTGGAGGCGAGGGGCAGCATCAGTTCTTTGCCATAAAGACTTCTCAACAGGTATGTATTTACAAACAAACGCACACACACACTCACACTCTTCTGTATAATATTTGTACCTTGCACATGTCCCCCTGAATAAGTGTAGTGGATGAAGTATCCAACCGCCCCCACACAGGCACGTACTCACTATGTAGAAGTAGTGTTGAAAAGCGCTTTGTAATCTAAATGCAGTGAATTAGAATAGCGACATGACCTTTCCTGTTGTATGGTCCCACAGGCTGAGCCGCTGGTGGTGGATCTGAAGGATCTGTTCCAAGTCATCTTCAACATGAGGAAGAAGGAGGCGGATGCAGCACAGAAGGTAACTGATCTTTACAATAATTATATGAGTGACTACAGTTATTGTATCTAGTACACACAGAATAATATTCCCAGCTGATGCAGCAGCTGGTTGACAGTATCTGTGTGACATTTTCGTTGGAGGCTATTCTCAAAATACAAGTATAAGTATATTACAAATTCTGTATATGAAGTCACTTTTATTAAGGTACTTTTATTTTCACCAGGGGGAAAATGGCAGCGTCATTGTTGAGGTGAGAGTGTGAATAGTGTGGAGGATTTTCCTCATCGCTAACATTTGTCAACATTATAAATTGTATAATTTCAATGATTAACCTGCGGTGATTTAATGTGACATGATCTATGTTCTGTTTCATTTTCTTCAGAATGGAAGCGCTGCCTTGCCCACTGTGGATGGAGAAGCCAAACCCTCTCAGGTAAAAAGGGTCAGAGAATTTCGCAGCGGTTCTCAATCCTCATTGGCTGATCCGGCCTCTCTACGTTTTCTAATATGTTGTACAAGATTGCGTGTAAAATATTTGCCTGTAATCTTCACAAAACTCTAACCACACGCACATCCATTGACATGTAGTTGCAATGCACATATCAACGGGTAAGGACTAGTTTTTATTATTTTACACAGTGGCAAAATTCTACAAAACGGGTCAAATATTTGTCCCAGTCCATCCCTGTTAACGGAGCATCACGTGACACACTGTTGTGTTGCGTCTCTTTCTGTCCAACCAGCCAATGAACCAGCTGGATCTGTTTGGCGTCATGTCCACCCCTTCAGGCGACCTGTCCCCCCCGGTAAGTGTGCGACTGTACACATGCAGTGCGATCGACCCCTTGTCGTGTCCTGACACATGCGTTATGACCAGCATCATTGTT
>NC_140292.1:11138978-11283410 GCF_964030765.1 Micromesistius poutassou | reverse complement strand
CGACCAGACGGACCTGCAGCGGATGGCCAAAGCCCAGAGGCTCCGGGACCTGCTCCGGCAGGAGATGGGCAAGGAGAAGGAGAAGGTGGGTCATTTGAGAAGACACTTTTATCCACAGCAAGTGCTTTGTGAGACGTACTGTGATTATTAACCATTTTACGTTTCATAGTGTTTGTCACTCCCTTTGTCGTATTCCGTTAATCAACTGTCCTCTTCCCGACCCCTTAGCAAAGAAACAGGAAGTCGAGATTCCGTGTGAAGGAGTACACCCTGGACCCCTCCAAGATGACCATGAGGGACCTGGTCCACTACCTCCCCGCGTCCAACCCCATGACGTGAGTCCCCACCTCCCCCCCCTGGAGCCTCTCTGAACCAGCGGGGACACACCACCGCTGGTCATGATGTTCGCTGGTGTTTAGATTGATCTATGGGTTGGAATGGTAGTTGTACAAACCAAGCGTGTTTCTTGTTGTTTCCCTCCAGATCCTATTTGGAGGAGTCCGTTCCAGAGGATGAGACCGTGGTCCCAGCCTCGCCAACAAGAGAAGTGTAAGACTTTAGCCTGGTTTAGTGTTATCTAGTATTAGTTCTAGACAGTAGTTAGTGCTGCCGAGACCGTACTACTTTTTTGATTCAGGGGAGGGGTGATTATAGATGTTCAGGCTTTTACTAAGTCTAGAACAACCCACTCCCACTTACTCCATCAGATTAAGGGTAGTGGAGCCAGCGTGTTACCTGGTAACCCAAAGCATCTAACAACAGATTACGCATGCAATAGTAGGTTTAACCCATAGAGGGCAATTTGAGTCCATACTTACATCATGTCCTACATTTTAAAATCATAGGAGACTACAATGTAAAGCACTTTTCCTACAGGGTTAGGAGTAATAGTTAGTAATAGTTTTTACATATTCATAACTCAAATCCAAAAATGTTATCACATGTTCATAACTCAGATTAGGCACATTCAAATTTCACTTCTCAATACATGTCCTCTGTTTAGTGTATTTAGTATAATTTCTTTCATCATATTTATATTGTATTTTTCTATTTTCCCTTCACAGATCCCCAGAGAAGGTCAAGGATCCAGAGGAATCAAGCATTAGGGCTGAGGAAGAGGATGATGAGATAGAGGATGACGAGGAAGAGGGCGGGGTGATGGTCCCCAGGGTGAAGGTGGCCGAGGACGGATCTCTGATCATCGACGAGGAGAGGTGAGGGACACTCTCACTTCCTTTCAAATATATATTTCCTTTTCCTGTGCGATTCCTCGTCCGTAGCCTATAGCAGAGTATCACCCCGGTGTAGTCCCAATGACCACAGCCACGTTAACTGGTAGAAATGCACAGTGCAGGGTTTTCCATCATGAAGGGGAATGGTCACTTGAGGGGTGGCATTAGCTCAGGAGGTAGAGCAGGTTGGCTGGCAACCGCAAGGTTGCTGGTTCTATCCCCGGCTCATCCTAGCTGAGGGGCCATCCACACGGAGACGCTTTTTGGTTTAAACGCAGATGTTTTGCATCGTTTTGGCCGATCGTCCAAACGAATCCTGTAAACGCATCGCATGCAAACAGACTTTTCTGAAACCTGGTCCCAGGGTGAATAAATTCCCAAACGCAGCCCTTGAGTGTTCGTCTGGACGGCCAATACGCATACTTGCGTTTCGATGATGTCATCGCCACACCCCTCGAGCGTAACCTCTTGTAACCTGTGACGACGTCAACAACAACAATGGCCGACTACATGCTTGTGTTCCTGCTGGAGAAGATATTATGCCTATTAGGGTTACTATCGCAAAATATTATGCTCCTGTGCCACCACGCTGAGCAAAAAAGACTGATGGACAACCACATAAGCCACATTTTACAAACAAACAACAGCCATGCGTGCGCCAATTGAGACGATCAAAAGGCGTTAACGCTTTATTACTTGAGTGACCGTTTCCGGTGAATTTCTAAAACTAAAACAGCGCCACCTATACGCCTGGAACATGAAGTAGCATGTTGAGTCGTATTGAGATGGATCCGTGTGGACGCAAATGTTCTTGATACGATGCCAGGGAAAACGGGGAAAAAAATGATCGTTTTGGTACGTGTGGACTTGGCCTGAGTGTCGTGGTGTCCCTGAGCAAGACGCCTCCCCCTAATTGCTCCTGATGAGCTGGCTGTCACCCTGCGTGGCTGACTCTGCCCTCGGTGTGTGAATGTGTGCATGAATGGGTGAATGTCAGTCAACACTGTAAAGCGCTTTGGATACAAGCGCTATATAAATGAGGACCATTTACTTGATGGGTTGATACTATTACTGTCTAAGAATCGGGTAAATGGACAGTGCTTAAATACATTTGTACATAACTTAAATGACTACCACTACCACAAATAATCACAATTCATAAGCATCTATTGTTTAAACCTGTTTATAGTATACATAGTATGGTATAGTAGTAGTAGTAGTAGTATAGTATGGTATAAAACATTTGTCATTATATTCATGAGGAAATGTAACTCTGTAATCTGTCGATACAGTTTACCCCTGTGCAATTTGAAAGGTATATCTTTAAAAAAACGGAACCATAGAAGTTTGAAATATTTTTTTCAAAGATTACATCTTGGTGATTACAGTCAAAGCGGCCCCAGGCCAGCTGGTTCCTGGAGCCAGTGGGGTTGCAACGCCGCGGGTTGGTCGGTGGTTTCCCTTCCTTCAACGCTTCTTCTGTTCCTCCCAGCTTGACCATCGAGGTGAAGAGGGCCAAGGGGCCCAACCCCGCCGATGACAGGGACGCCGTCTTTGAGCGCGGCTCCACCACCACCTACTCCAGCTTCCGGAAGAAGTCCTACTCCAAAGCCTGGTCTAGCGAAGGTCTGATCCACGTGAACCGCCTTCTGGGATCACACACCAACTTTGTGTGCTTTTTGAATGCACTATGTTCGCTGTGTTAATGTGTGTGTGTGTGTGTGTTACAGAGACGGACATGTTCTTCCTGGCAGTCAGCATGGTGGGAACAGACTTCTCCATGATCTGCCAGCTGTTCCCTCACAGAGCCCGATCCGAGATCAAGGTTACAATGCACAAACAAACATGGGCACAAACAAACACGATCACTTTAATATTAGAAAGGTGCATATATTACATTAAATGGAGTATTGTCGATCCAAGCATAAAGGTCGATCAGATCCAGTACAGTCCGGTACATTGTTGTCGTTGTGATGATTTTTCATCACATGATTGTGTTCTGATCTTTATGTGTTTCATCACAGAACAAATTCAAGAGGGAGGAGCGGGCCAACTCCTGGAGGGTGGACAAGGCCTTCAGTAAGGCTCTTCATCGCGTGTCTTCGTCACCACAATTCTTCCTTGCCGTCACTGGACCTTACTTTTCTCTTCATCTTAGCACTATATCTGAGTCATATTGTTTCTGAGGGATAATGGCGTTCCTCCTGATGGTTTGTGTTTCATGGCTTTTCAGAGGAACGGCGGAGATTGGATCTCAAGTTTTTTTCGAAGCTTCTGGAAAAGATTCTGGAGCTTCAGAGCCAGAAAAAGAAGAAGCCCAAAGTGCCCAGTGAGAAGAAGACCCCAAAACCCAAGAAGAAGACTAACGGTAAAAATAACTAACTCATTACAATTAACTGTAGTTTGCTCATTTGGGAGAGGCTTTTATCCAAAGGGACTTTCAGGTAGGGGTTAGATAGTGACTACATAGGGAGCAGGGAGCAGGAGGAGCAGGGAGGGATTAGACAGTACAGAGACAGGTCATTAAGGAGCAGGTAGGGGTTAGACAGTACAGAGACAGGTCATTAAGGAGCAGGGAGGGGTTAGACAGTACAGAGACAGGTCATTAAGGAGCAGGGAGGGGTTAGACAGTACAGAGACAGGTCATTAAGGAGCAGGGAGGGGTTAGACAGTACAGAGACAGGTCATTAAGGAGCAGGGAGGGGTTAGACAGTACAGAGACAGGTCATTAAGGAGCAGGGAGGGGTTAGGCAGTACATAGACCGGTCATTAAGGAGCAGGGAGGGGTTAGACAGTACAGAGACAGGTCAGGGAGCTCACCCGGTACCTCCTGTTCTCCCCCAGGGAGGACGGCCTCCAAGGACCTGAGCGACGTGGAGGAGGATCCTCTGGGGGAGGAGGAGGAGGAAGGGGCGGACGGCCAGGAGGATCCCGACTACGTGGGGGGACAGCAGGACGCGGACGATGCCCCCAAGTCCCCCGTTGACCCTTCCTCAGCGGATAAACCCGTCGAGGGCAGCCCCCCGGACAAGAAGCCCAAGATCAAGAGCAGAAAGAGGGCCAAGAAGGAAGAACAAGGTAGTGGATGTCATCCCCCTTTACTGCTTTGTTCCCTTAGTTACTCTAGGAGCATGGAAACATCAACTCTGTCTCAGTGGAAAGAAACGCAACGTAATTGTTCCCAGTTGAAGCAATGGAAACAGCCACAGGGTTGATGTAGCAGACTGTTCTTTTTTTTCACAACACCATATGGGGCAGTACTCTCATTTTAAAAGGTAGCCTAGTGGGACAGTTCCCCTGGAATAAGGTAAAGGGCTTCTGTGTCCCTTTCTCTTCGGGTCTAGCTTACCGCACTAAACCATTCCACAGACCCAGTAGATTTGGACTGAGGAAGAATACCTGGACTGATTGTGCCGCGGGTGGCTGTGTTTTTCCACTCTTCAGAATGCTTTCAACTAGACAAGTTGAAAGCAAGTTGAAAGTGTGCAAGCTTTGAGTCTGCACACGTTTATCTTTGTGTTCTGTTCCTAAACACAGCGGTGCCGTCGGTCCCCGAAGATGCACTGCCAGAGGACGGCTCGCCCACCAACGAGTAACCATGAATAATGACTCCTTCTGCATTCATTGGGCCCCACGTCACCCTTTGGGTTTGCCTCACAGTACAAGCTCTGAACGCACCACTCTGAATCCCCAGGCCGGTGGATGCTGAACAGCTGACCCCCGCCGACGCCACCGGGACCCAGCCCGCCAAGCGGCCCCGGGCCAGGGCCGTGAAGCCTGTCCTACCGCCCCGCCGGAAGAAGGGCAAGGCCGCAGAGCCCGTCGCAGATTCACCAGCCTCAGACTCCCAAGATGCACCAGCCTCAGACTCCCAAGATGCACCAGCCTCAGACTCCCAAGATGCACCCGCCTCAGACTCCCAAGATGCACCTGCCACGGTGGAAACCGTCGCAAGTGATGCAGAAGAGGTGAGTTGAGTTGGGTTGGGGCATGTTTGGTCTGGTTGGGCCTTGTTTCCTTTAAAAAGGGTAGTGCACCTAAAATCCAGACCTAGACCTATGCTTTTGACAGTGTCCGTCAAAGAGTTGTGGCTTGCTAAAATAGCGCAACATGAGTCTTCTCTACAGTGCTGCACAGTCAAAGCTGTTTGCCGAGACCAACTAGATCCCTGTAGCCTTACAGTTAGCGTCTACATGACCAGATGTGTTTTTTAGAGCACATCTTAAACTGAAAGAAGTCTCATCATTTGGCTGATAATCATCATGTAAAGTCTCTAAAGTGCTCTACTGTAAAGGTTGACGAGGAACCCTTTACACAAGCCAAGAAGAGGAAGAAGCTGGAGTACGATGATGATGATGATGATGATGAAGACAACAACGATGAAGAAGTCTCCCCCATTAAGATCAATCTCAAACCTACACGGTATGACAACCACGATGGAAGCCATTTACATTTACATCATTTAGCAGACGCTTTCATCCAAAGCGACTTACAATTGCCGGGTTAACCCATTCCCTGTGCACAACAAAGATAGCTAGTGTAAGATGCTAAGTACTTTTATCAAGTGCCAGGACGTACAATATACAATAAGTGCGTACATTAAGTGCAAGGTGTTATTAGGAGGGTAAGAGAGGAGGGGCATGGGGGTAAGGTGGGTGGCTATGCAGAGTCCAGTTGAACTCTGAACAAGTGAGTCGTGAGTCTTGCTGAAGCCCAATGCAGAGCTTACATTGTCTCTATATTTAACCTCAGTTTTAACCGTTTTAAATGTTCCTATCCCACACGTCAGGGCATTTTTACAAGGCGCGGTTCTTTGTCACCGTGTGACGGATGTGGTTTCAGGTACGGCAGGATGCCCAAAGCCACCCAGCACCTCAACTACCCCGCCAAGGAGGACCCGGCCGCCGGCTCGGCCTCCCCCGGCCGCCCCCCGACGGCCTCCACGCCCAGGCCCCGGCGGCCCGCCAGCAAGACCGCCACCTCCAAGGCGCCGGGCCCGGAGTCCAAGAAGCCCAAGCTGGTCACGCTGCGGGCCTCGCCGTCGGACGGCAGCGACGATGAGGAGGAGGAGGAGAAGGAGGAGGAGGCAGGGCTGAAGAAGCCAGTTTGGGCGGGGTTGGAGGAAGAGGAGGAGGTGGAGAACCGGCTCCGTGGGTCGGACCCCAGCGGGGACAGCTGCGCTCCGGTCTTTGTGCCCGCCAGCCTCCGCTCCCCGCGCCCGGTGGTCTCGGCGGTGGAGGAGACCATGGAGGAGGTAGGAGGACCTCCGCCCAGGGCACGGCTTCGCCCTCGCCCGTCCGCATCGCTCCGTCACTCAAATCACTCAATCAGTTGTGTTCGGCTGTTCTTTTACATGATTTAGTTTCTCCCCTTCATTTCATTCTCCGCGCATGGATGTGTTTCACCTCATCCCCATGGCTCTCCCCCCTCTCCCCCCTCTCTCCCCCCCCCCCCCCCCCCCTTCCCCCCTGTGCTCCGTCCTCCATCCTCCTCAGCTTGATATTTTGGTTAATGTGCCCGACGTGCTGGACCTCACCCAAGACTCCTCCCACCACGCGCCCTGCGAGCATGCGCAGAATGAAACGGACTCGGTACCGTTTGAGCATTCCTTAGACCTGCTGGCTGTAAGTCCCTCTGATCCCCCCCCCCCTCCCCCCAGAGGCACCACCACCTTGCTTCGTCCTAAAGCCTTTAACCTCATCATGATTATTAAGATGCATCTCATTTTTTAAAACTGATTGTCTTTGGATCTCATTGCGGAACATCTCAACTTTGGCTCCATCGCTACGTCTATTGAGATGGCTCACTTTATTATGTTTAGGAGGCTTTGTTAAACCAAAACAAATGGTCAAATGCAAATTGCAATTCAAAGAGTATTTTGTTAATGCAGCACATTCGATTATGTTCTGATTACTACTTTATTACTACTATTTCATTTTCCATTTCCTTACTCGTCCATGTTTCATTAATCCCCATTAATACATTGCATGTTTTGGATCACTATGTCAAACAAGTTACTATATACAAGTGATTATTATTTCTAAAGCATTCTCTCATCTGATTCCCAGGATGTCATCAACTTTCTGTCTCCAGATCACATGGAAGGTATGTTAAACAGCATTTGACTTTAGGCTTTAGCAAAGATCTCTTTCCTTCCTGAGGATTTGCGTGACAACCGTTTTTGTTTTTCTTCCCGGTCAGTGTCTGACAACGAGGCCGCTCACACCCTGCTGACCATCGGCAACCGCTCTCTGCAGTCTCTCCTGGCCCACATCGAGGATCCCTCAGGGGCTGACCTCACTACAGGTGAGGCACAGGAGCTTAGAGCCATCTCAGGTTAACATTAACATCCACTGATTGTATTCGTCTTTATAGTCCTCTGTCTCTTAACGCTGCTGTAATCAGGGATGAGATGAGATGCCTGGATTAGTAAGAAATCCTAATGGTCTCATACAGAAGCAGGCAGTCAACTCAAAATTCTCACAGAAAATTTCTCACTCACTAATAGCTGACGGATGACTATGCCATTGCTAACAAGTGACACTCAAATAGATAGATCTTAAATCTTAGTTACAGCACCTTTTTTTTTTTTAATTATTATTATTTATTAACCTTTATTGTACCAGGCAAGAATTGCTTCAGATCAAATTACCTCTTTTTCTAGCAAGGCCTAGCCAAAATGGCAGCAGTAAAATTTAGTGAAATATACGAGAAACCTAAAAAGAAAACACAGACATGAGGAAAAGAGACAAACACAGTCCAGAGGGTGAAGGAGGAGGAGGTGGATACACACTAAAAGAACAATTTTGTGATGATGATAACATGCTATGCAGTGAAACATTTACACACTCCAAACTTTGCCATTAAAAAAACTTGTGAGCCGAGTTTTAAAATCATTAATAGTGATGAGTTCCTGCAATTTTAGTGTGTTTTTTTTTGTTTGTTTTTTCAAATCTAATCAACAACATATTCTGTCCCAATGTCATACAGAGGTACCGAGCGTCAGTGATCCAGCAGACACTACCGACCAGAAGGAAGACACCGAACCCGATGGCGACTTCCTCGACATTCTCCCCCCCGTGACGGCGCCGTCAGACGCAGCCACGCCCGCGGTGGACCCAGCGCATCAGGACACGGAGGACGAACCCATTCCTGATACCCCTGATGAACCCAGCAGTAGCATTAGACACGGCCCGCTCGCTGCTCTGAGGACGGAACCAGTACCTCTACAAGGAGAAGCCACCGAAGAGGCGGTGGCGGCGGCGGCGGTGAGTTCCCCGCCGAGTAAGCGCGGACGGTTGGCCAAGATCAAACCCAAGCCCAACCTGCTCCGGGCCTCCAGGGTCGCTCGCCCCGCGCAGAAACCCACGACCGACTCGCTCGAGGCCGACGGGAACCAGACGCCGGGGGCCGCGCACAAGGAGGACGCGTCGGAGGAGCCGCCGTTGCCAGCGGCGGTGGAAGGAGCATCTTTAGTCCCATCAACGGACTGTGTGCCACCGTCATCTGCAGGAGGACACGTGCCGACGAGTGGGGGTGAGATCCAAGAGGAGACACCCGCCAGGCAGGATGAGGCCGCAGGGAGAGGACAAAGTCTTGAAGTAGAACCACAATTGGAGACCTCAGTGAAGCGGGACTCTCAAGAGGAGGCCTCCGCTAAAAGGACGTTGGAAACTGGTCCGGAAGCGGCCACAGGCAGTGAGCCTCGGACAGATCCTGCACCATCCCGTCCCTCCGTGGACGTTCCGGCCAAAGGACCGTTGCCCGACTCTAAGGCAAAGGAGGCTGAAGTTGTACCGCCAAGTCATACGGCGGCGAGGAGGAGACAATTCCCCAAAGCCAAACCCAATCTGGGCCGGCGGGCCCGAGCCGCACCTTCTGTAGAGTCGGACCCGGCGACGGCCAGTCCGGACGGGAACGCCTCGTCTTCTGAACCACAGCCCGCAGAAGACACGGTGACGCCGCCGGGACCGGGATCCACCTGCGGCGCCACTGGTGACCTAAAAACACCCGGTCCTACCTCACCGTCGCCGGTTACGTTAATAGAAGCGGGCTCGACTCTCACGCCCACGGGAACGGGCGTCGGCGGAGAAGAGGGGAAGGCTGATGGCGTGGATACCCCCGGAGGATGCCAGGCACAGGTACAGCCGACGAAAGATGACCTCTCAGATGCCTCAGAACATGAGAACGTGCCGGTCTCACCGGTCCCAACGCCCGTCGCAGATCAGGGACCTCGCGCCAAAGCCGGAACGCGACCGAGGACAGCCTGGCGCGCGGCGGCCCCGTCGCCCCCGTCGCCCCTGCAGGCCTCTCCGGAGCAAACCTCAGAGCCACTCGTGTCGGAAACATCTGGACGCACGGGCGCACAAAGGTCACGTGAGGAAGGGGAGCAGGAGACCAGCGGCCCCGGGGCCACCACGACCACCAGCACCACCACTCCGGGCCCTCAGCCTGCTCTACGGGCGGAGGATCCCCCCCCGTCCGAAGGAGGACCTGCGGCGGGAGACGGGGCGGCGCGGCGGCCGGCGGCGGCCTCCAAGGAACCCGCAGCCGACTCGTCTTCGTCGCAGACGGAGGACGAGGCGATCAGGGCGAAACCGCAGTGCGTCCCGGGCGCGCCACGGCGTCGCTTCAGCCACGTCAAACCCAAGCCTAACCTGGGTCCTCAGGCCTCCAGGGTCAGCCACGCCAAGCAGCCGCCCGGCCGGCGCCAAGTCCCGCCGTCGCCCCCCGACACGGGCCCCGGGACGCCAGGAGAGGCCCTCCCTTCGGGCTCCCGCGGGGGCGGAGAAGCCGGCGGGGAACACAAAAGGATACCAAGGTCCTCTTCGGTTGCGACGCAGTTGGATCCCGCGGTGTCCTCCGCCACCGAGTCAACGTTAAATCCACCCGTGGAAAGTACGGCAACCGTTAAAAACACGAGCAGCGCGGTCACCGAGACGCCGCTCCTCCTTCCGGACCCCTTCAACGCGACCGAGGACCCCAAACCTCACGCCTCGACGTCAGCGGGGGAAGGGAGCGGTGAGGGAACGACGGCCGGCCACGGCGCCTCGTGGCTCGTCGAAGACCCCTTCACGGAGGTGGACTCTGGCGCTGACGAGCCGCTCCCCAGCGCGGCCGTGCCAACAGCACCCCCTGTTGGTCAGGAGGAGACGAGGGCGTCTAGGTGTGATCAGGCTCACGAAGCGGCAGCATCGGAGCCCCCGAGCCGGCCTGCCACGGAGACCGCCACGCCCGCACCTCAGACAGGTCAGAGGAGTCACTGAACTGACTTGAATGAGCCGCTTGTGAAATGACTTAAATGAGCTGCTTGTGAAATGACTTAAATGAGCTGCTTGTGAAATTGCAGGACATGCAGTATCTGGAAAGTGCACTAGTGCACCACCATCACCACAGCTATTAGTTTGGTTAAAAATATATTTTGTTGGCAAAATAATCTCTAGTGCCGCTTTTCCACCGCCAGTACCTACTCGACTCGACTCGACTCGCCACGCCTTATTTGCGTTTCCATTGGCAAAAAAAGTACCTGGTACCTAGTACCGGGTACTTTTTTTTAGTACTACCTCCGTCGAGGTTCCATGCCAGCGGAGTAGGTACTTTTGTGTGACGTAAACAGGCTGCTGGTAACTGATTGGCCAGCGGCTGTAAATGGGAATATTCACTCAAGTTAAGTTGTGTCCGGCGTGGTTGGAGTCCACGAACCCGCTCCCGAGGGGGACACTGATCAGCGTTTCGCCGTGTGTGTCGCTCCTTTCCCGGGGCTAGAGTTAGGCTGCGCGTCGTTATGTGTGTCGGGCGTGGTTGTGTGTGTCCGGCGTGGCTGGAGTCCACGGACCGGCATTTCGCTGTTTCGTTTCAGTGTCGTTCCTTTCCTAGGGCTCGAGTTTCGCCTCTATCAACGTTACCGTATGACAACAATAGACGTGCAGTCATTGCGCTTTTTATTTTATTTTATTTCCCATCATAACCTTTCCCGGGAATCAGGAAATAGTCTTGATCAGATTCAGATTTCCCGGGAATCGCGTCTCCCGTGATTAAAACCTAATGACGACCCGCCCATGGTGGAGAGGTTCTTTTCTACGACCCGCCCACATTGAAGAGGTACTTTTTTAGATGGAAACGCAACCAAACCGAGTTGAGTCGAGGCGAGTCGAGTCGAGTCGAGTTGGTACTGGCGGTGGAAAAGCGGCATAGGTGTTGTTTAGGTGAATGAGTATCCTATTTTGTCTGGAGGAAAGGGGCGATAAAAACGTGTGTGTGTGTGTGTGTGTGTGTGTGTGTGTGTGTGTGCGTGTGCGCGTGCGCGTGTGTTGCCACGCCGCCCTCAGCGCCCCCCGTCCCGCCGGAGCCGGCCCCCTCCGACCCGGAGGAGCCCTTCTTCATCCTCTCCCTCACCGAGATCCCCGTCTTCCCCACGGCGGGGGGGGCCTTCGGGGGGTCTGAGGCCCCCCCATATCTGCCTGGGGCCGAGGCAGCCCCACAGCCACTGAGGTCAGCGGCACTCACTCACTCACTCACTCACTCACTCACTCACTCACTCACTCACTCACTCACTCCAGTAATGCCTCCAGACTGACAAAGCGTGGTTCATGCATAGAGGGCAGTGTTGGGAAGGATAAGAAACCCGAGGTCTCGGCCGGCTGATTTGGTGCACTGAGGTGGTTGCATCCACTCGTTTAGTGCGCACTATTAAATGCTGTTGGTGCGAAAGCACCGTAGAGAGTGAATAAACTCGTGAAACAGAAGTATCGTCATTTCAACACTGTATCTGTATTCTAAATACCAACTATTTAAATTGTAACTGTAATGGAATACAGTTACTTATAATTTGTATTCTGAATACTTAACGCCGTATTCAGAATACAAACAGAATACAACACTGATAGAGGGCGACTCCAACCTGAAGTTATAAACTAAATGGTTGTCAGTAATACTAGTGAAATATATGATTGCAAATAGCTGTATTGTTGTTAACCGTCAATAATACAGAAAAATGTAAAAAAATAGTAGCAATTATGAGTAATTAAATACCTTGACTAATTCCTTTGTATGTATTTTTTGTATCGTATTGATGTGTTCGTATTGATTTCTGCGGGCGGTGTTGTACTGACCTCTCTGTGCCCTGGCCAGCGACCCGGTGACCCCGGTGACCCCTGAGACCCCGGTGACCCCTGGGACCCCTCCGGGGAGGTCGTCGGGCAGGAGGCCCGGCCTCCGTCTGCCCCCGGGCGCCGGCTCCCCGCGCCACACCCCCACGGTAGGCAGAGCGCCGTGGGACGTCCTCCAGCCGCAGCCTTCACCGTGACAACCATGACAACCTCTCCTTCACCTTTTAACCCTCTCTCACAGGCACACGCGGCTGAGCAGCCGGACCCCCAGCAAGGTAGCTGTCTCTCTCTCTCTCTCTCTCTCTCTCTCTCGCTCTCTCGCTCTCTCGCTCTCTCTCGCTCAGTAACTCACTCAATTGAATAATACATTATTATTAACATGTTCATAATTATTTCTGTTTAATCGACAGGCCTGATAGATAAAGTATAAAAAATAAAGTGTTTTTGTTAGTTTTATGTCCTGATGTTGTGTTGACCATCTAGTAGACCCGGATCCCGTCCCAGTTCCAGAGCCACCAGAGGCTGTGGTCGGCTCTGTGGAGGCTGAACCTCCCAGTAAGAAGAGGAGAGCGTTGTCTGGTACCAGGCAAAGGAAAAGTAAGGAGAATTCAATCTGACCATTTTATCCAAATACAACTTCTAACGTGTGTGTGTGTGTGTGTGTCATATGTGACATATGCCTGTGGTTTCCATGTCAAGCACACTGACTTTGGACCGCCCTCTGAAACGTGATACTATTTACGTGTAAAGCGATGGAATGGGGTTCCGGTAAAGGGCCTGCCCCTGATCATGACGTCACCACACCGCCTGTGACGCGGTTGGCTAGACAGACGATACTCCTAAGAAGAGTAAATGAGGCACTTGTTTTATTGAGGGTTGTTGGCAACCACTGGCTGCCCCACTGGTTTATTATGTATCCGGTAGGATGCCGGTAAATACAGGGCAAGGCTCGAAGGAATGCGACGTTGTGGTGCGTGGATGGTGTTTCAGGTATGTCGTGCGTGGACTATAGGGTGTAGCGATTCACCGATATGAATCGGTAACCGGTTGGATTAACACAGATTCAACGACATCGATACGTGGGCCCCTGAATCGATTTAAAATGACCAAGAATCGGTCGATGCACCGATTTAAAGGTTCCGGATCGGTTGAGTGAAGCTTTAGCCTGATATCAAGACAGCATTGTCAACTCATTTCATTCCGTGTCCATAAGGATCCGAAAAATGGAATTGAAGGAAGTGGGCGGATCCGTGTGTGTGTTTGTGTACGTCTCAACCGGAACAACCGGAGCTGTAAAGCGTGTGGAAAATAGAACAATACGACGTGTCCGAAAGCGGTGAAACGACTTTCAGTACACCAGCGAAGCTGAAATGAAATGTGTGGAAGTCTTTGGGTTTTATAAGAAGGAGGACAGCGATCAAGTCTATAAATAAACAAATAAATCGACATGTAGTTCTAAATTGATACATTTGTCTTCCACTTTTTCCCCATGCCATAAAAAAACCTAAGAGTCCATGGTCCCTATACCATATATATATATATATTTGAAAGTAGGCAATGGCTCTTTTATAGAAGGCTTATTTTAATTATAGAAAATTAACATTGACAAATATTAACTATTATATTAACTGTATCTATTGGATTGAATCACATCTCATCAAATCGCTTTGTTAGAACATTGAATCAAATCGCATCGAATCGTTCCATTTTAAAATGTATCATCCCTGAATTGCATCGCATCCAGATACAGATCACATGGGGACTGTGTTTCAGTGTTGTGTGTGGACTGTGTTTCAGTGTTGTGTGTGTGTGGAGGCAAGGCAACTTTATTTATATAGCACTTTTCATACACAAGGCAGACTCAAAGTGCTTCACATATAAACATTGTCATACAATAAAAGAAAATAATAGATAAGTAAAAAGTAAAATAGAGTTAAAAAAAAACATTTTAGAAACATTTTAGAAAGGCAAAGAAAAAAAAATGCATTTTAGAAAGTGAGAAAATAAAGGCAAAGTTAGTAATAAAACAAAAAATAGATAGAAGCATTGTAGATTTAATATTTAGCAGAAAGCTAAAGCAAACATAAAAGTCTTCAGTCTTGTTTTAAAACAAGACTGAAGGGAGTTTATTCCAGCTATTCCAGCTTTGTTGCATAGTAACTAAATCCTGCTTCCCCATGTTTCGTGTTGACTCTGGGGATAATTAACAGATTGGTCTCAGAGGATCTTAGTGGCCTAGAAGGCTTATGTACTGGAAGCATATCAGTTAAATATTTTGGCCCTAAACTATGTAGGGATTTATAGGTTAGCAACATGATTTTAAAATCAATTCTCTGACATACAGGGAGCCAATGTAACGATTTAAGAATTGGTGTAATATGTTCAAATTTTTTGGTCTTTGTTAGAACTCTAGCAGCAGCATTCTGAACAAGCTGTAGTTGCCTTAGAGTTTTTTTTTGGAGACCTGTAAGGAGACCATTGCAGTAATCAAGCTTGCTAGTGATAAAGGCATGTATAAGTTTTTGTAAGTCTTCAGTAGACATGAGCTTGTAACTGATTTGATGTGACTGTCGAAATGTAAATCTGAATCCATGATAACCCCTAGATTTCTGGCTTTGATTGAGGTTTTCAAGGACAGAGAGTGAAGGTGTTAGTAACTTTAAGCCTTTCGGTTTCAGCACCAAATACAATTATCTTGGTTTTGTCCTCATTTAGTTGAAGGAAATTTCAGCACATCCAGTCTTTGACTTGCTCAATGCACTGGCACAACAGATCTATGGGCTGTGTGGACTGTGTTTCAGTGTTGTGTGTGGAGTGTGTTTCAGTGTTGTGTGGAGTGTGTTTCAGTGTTGTGCATGGACTGTGTTTCAGTGTTGTGTGGAGTGTGTTTCAGTGTTGTGTGTGGAGTGTGTTTCAGTGTTGTGTGGACTGTGTTTCAGTGTTGTGTGGAGTGTGTTTCAGTGTTGTGCATGGACTGTGTTTCAGTGTTGTGTGTGGAGTGTGTTTCAGTGTTGTGTGTGGAGTGTGTTTCAGTGTTGTGTGGACTGTGTTTCAGTGTTGTGTGTGTGGAGTGTGTTTCAGTGTTGTGTGTTTCAGTGTTGTGTGTGTGGAGTGTGTTTCAGTGTTGTGTGGAGTGTGTTTCAGTGTTGTGTGGAGTGTGTTTCAGTGTTGTGTGAATTGTGTTTCAGTGTTGTGTGAATTGTGTTTCAGTGTTGTGTGAATTGTGTTTCAGTGTTGTTGTGTGGAGTGTGTTTCAGTGTTGTGTGGAGTGTGTTTCAGTGTTGTGTGGAGTATGTTTCAGTGTTGTGTGTTTCAGTGTTGTTGTGTGGACTGTGTTTCAGTGTTGTCATGTGGACTGTGTTTCAGTGTTGTTGTCATGTGGACTGTGTTTCAGTGTTGTTGTCATGTGGACTGTGTTTCAGTGTTGTTGTCATGTGGACTGTGTTTCAGTGTTGTTGTCATGTGGACTGTGTTTCAGTGTTGTTGTCATGTGGACTGTGTTTCAGTGTTGTTGTCATGTGGACTGTGTTTCAGTGTTGTTGTCATGTGGACTGTGTTTCAGTGTTGTTGTCGTGTGGACTGTGTTTCAGTGTTGTTGTCGTGTGGACTGTGTTTCAGTGTTGTTGTCATGTGGACTGTGTTTCAATTGTCGTGCGTGGAGTGTGTTTCCGTTGTCGTGTGTGTTGGAGGCACAGCGTTTCAGACGCAGGCTGGCAATTTTGCAAGTCTCGCTTCTGGAGTCTCCCTTCACATTTTCTACATGCCGGCCCGAGGACAATTTTTAGTGCCACTTTAGTGTCACTCAAAGTTGTCATAAACATCGTTAAAATTCAAAGAAGTATTCTAGACATGTTTAATCATGGTTTTAACAAGTCTGTAAACCCACTGTTTCAGACGGAATTCGAACACAAACATGACACATGACCCACGGCAAATTTATGATACTTTTTTAGTACCGTCGTTGTGTAACTGTTATGAGCATTATAATAAGCGATGTTGTATATGAAATGCGCCACACACCGTAGTGTTATGCTATACGTGTACGGGAAGCTATACCCTCGGACATGGCTATTAACTGAATCGCTGCTCAGACAGGTGTTATACAATAAGTGTCCGAAAAGCTCAACTTTCTCTCGGACACCACAGTAAGCCGCTGCCCAGACAGAGCGCCAAACGTCCTCACACACCGCCCAGACAGAGCTCCACACACACACACCGCCCAGACAGAGCCCCACCCACACACACACACACACACACACACACCGCCCAGACAGAGCTCCACACACACACCGCCCAGACAGAGCTCCACTCACACACACCGCCCAGACAGAGCCCCACACACACACACCTCCCAGACAGAGCTCCACACACACACCGCCCAGACAGAGCCCCACACACACACACACACACACACCGCCCAGACAGAGCCCCACACACACACACCGCCCAGACAGAGCTCCATACGTCCGGTCTTGTACTGTTTTGGGTAGAATGTCCAAAAACTATGATTTTACCCCTTTTTTCTCTAAACTGGAGAGTCGTTTCAGTAACAGTGGTAAAATGGCATAGATCACTTTAGTTCACTGACTCTTTTTAAACAAATGCAGACATGATCAACTATTTCTCCCATGCTAAAACTGGAGTCCTTTATTTGATACCTGTCACCTGACATGTTTACTGTCTGTGTCATGTAATGTTTACTCTGGCCCCGGGGCCCATTGTCGTTGGACGGTATGCAGGACGTCTCGTAACGACTCTAGCCTAAGTGGGTGATCTGCGTTGTGTGTACCGTCTGAGCAGAGCCCGGTCCGAGCCCCGCCGTCTCTGAGCCGGCGGAGGCCCTGGCTGAGCCCGAGGAGCATCAGGACCCCCCCAGCAAGAAGAGGAGAGGCCCCGGGGCCCGTCGACAAGGGGAGCAGGGTGAGAGCAGACCACCTCCTTCAGTCGTATCGGAGGACGTTAACATGTGGAAAAAATTGTAAATCTCAAATCGCCAATCCACACTTTGCATCACGTGGATACATTTGCGTATAACCCCATCCCCTCCAGCTGCAGCCCCGGTGGAGGTCCAGCCCAGATCTGCCGGGACGAGGCAGACCAGGAGGGCCTCCGCTGGGAAGGACCGGACCCCCGAGGTCCCGCAGCCGCAGGGCTCCACTGACCCACGACCACCCCCAGGGCCCAGTGGCCTCCTGGAGGCTGAGCGGGGCGGGAGTACCCCAGAGGAGGCCGCCGACGCCCCGCCTCCCAAAGCGCCTGCTCTGAAGAGGTGAGTCGGGAGAACCCTAAAGGTTCTGATCTCGTGCGCTTTTGTGAAATGTGGAAACAAGAAGTGAAAAGAGGGGGGGCGGCATTAGCAGAGCGGATTGGCTGGGAACCGCAAGGTTGATGGTTCGATCCCCGGCTCCTCCTAGCTGAGTGTCGATGTGTCCCTGAGCGAGACCCCTCACCCACCCCTGACGAGCTGGCTGTCGCCCTGCGTGGCTGACTCCGCCGTCGCTGTGTGAATGTGTGGATGAAAGGGTGAATGTCAGTCAACACTGTAAAGCGCTTTGGATAAAAGCGCTGTATGAATGAGGACCGTTTATATTTACCAAAAGAAAATGGAGGACAATTGTGTTTTTTTGCAATGGGGGAATCGATAATCTACAGTTTCACTGTGGTTCATTTGACCTTGCAGGAAGCCCAAGGGGTTCCTCTCGTTCCTCTCGGGCCCGGCGACCCCGGGCCCCTCTGGCACCCCCGGGTCAAAGGTCAGAGCGCCGCCCCTCGCCCCTCAGGTCAAAACGCCGCGCGGCGCGGCGAGGAAGCCGGGCCCCTCCGCCAAGGACGGCGGCGCCGCGAAAGCGCCACTCAAAGACGTTTCCGTGGCGCCGGAGAGCAGGCCGGCCGCCGTCCCGCCAGCGGCCGTCCCGCCAGCGGCCGTCCCGCCAGCGGCCGTCCCGCCAGCGGCCCCGGGGCCGGTGTCCCCGGTCAGGACGGGCCCCGCGGAGCCACGGCCCGGGACTTCTGGAAGTACCGCTGAGGTGACGCACTCCACCTCGGGACGATAACACAGGGGGGGTTGGATAGTTGAAGCATTCTTTAGCAGGACTCACTGTTGGCACGAAGCAGCAGACTGAATTTCCCCCGTTGAACAAGAATAACTTTTACCAGGAAGTGTGTATTTTTGACTTGCCATTAGAAGCCAATTCAAAATATTTTAAATACTGCTATATATATATATATATATATATATATATATATATATATATATATATATATATATATATTTCAAAATATGGTGACAGCACAAGTGGGCTGTCCACCCAGATGTATGGTACCCAGATGTATGGTGGATAGATCAGCCTATCAAATGCACCGTACCACAGGGTAGTGGATAGATCAGCCTATCAAACGCACCGTACCACCCGGTAGTGATAGATCAGCCTATCAAACGCACCGTACCACCCGGTAGTGATAGATCAGCCTATCAAACGCACCGTACCACCCGGTAGTGATAGATCAGCCTATCAAACGCACCGTACCACCCGGTAGTGATGGATCAGCCTATCAAATGCACCGTACCACCCGGTAGTGATAGATCAGCCTATCAAATGCACCGTACCACCCGGTAGTGATAGATCAGCCTATCAAATGCACCGTACCACCTGGTAGTGATAGATCAGCCTATCAAACGCACCGTACCACCCGGTATCTCACTGCTACCCTGTGCTCCCTCCCCTACAGACGGCCCACCTGGAGGACCAGCGGCGGGTCAGCAGGGGGGAGGAGGAGCCCACCAACGTCTCGCAGTACTTCTTGAGCGACATTTTCACAGAAGTGGACGAATGAGAGGACAATCTTTTTTTAATTATTAGTTTTTTATGTAGTTTGTTCTATATAGAGATATTAAAGATTATTTTATGCTGAAGATGGCCCTGTAAAGAAAAGGGTGTTTTGCTGATATATCATAGAATTCAACCGTTCAAAGCTTACATATGTACTATTTATTTGCTGCTGCTTAGGAACAAGGTTTCAAACACTCTCATTTTGACCTGTTGTTTGAATGGACAATAGATACACCATAACTCCTTTTGTGCATATTTTGGTTACTGTCAGTACTCATATATTTTAGCTGGTAACTCCTCAGAATATGACCATACTATGTTGCTTGAGCAAATCCCAGAACTTGTGATTGCTTCACATCTGGCCTGTTGAAAAGGTGCCACTTGAAACCTCATGAAACCATCGTCTTTGTAAAGTCTTTTTAGTCTTTCATATTCTTTGTAAACCCACCAGCCTCATAGTGTCTGTGCTCATTTTTCTCTTGTTGCTCAGGTTAGTGTATAGTTTACTGTCTTACACCCAGTAAGTTAACATAACGGTCCGCTGAAAGTCAAATGGCCAGTCATGCTTTCATATGGAGATAACAAGCATTAAATGAATAACATTTCCGTTTTCGGAAGTTAACTTATGTTCTGTACTTACTGTTTTGTACAGTGTTCTGCTGTTTCTAGCGCAATGTACTATTTTGTTAAGTTGTCAGTGTTAAAAGGCGAAAACATTTCACAAACATTTAATTGGCAGTTTAGAACCACTTCAACAATCCATTGTCATAAATGACTTCATTTCTTCATCCTTTTCTTTCCTGTAAGATATGTTAATAAATCAAGCCTTGGATACATTTTTCGAAGTTTATTTCACGAGCATTATATACTGTTGATGATGGTTTAGTTTATTCTAAATTTGTCTGAACTAGAGCTGAAACTGCTGTTATATATTCTTGAGAGCTGACAAGGCACCGTTCTTCCCTAATCCGTCCCAGCAAGCCCCCTAGTGGCGAGTGTTGGGACTGTCTGTTCTATTGTACTCGCAGCACCGATTTGTCCGTCTATCCTCGGTTATCCCGGGTTATCCTTCCCCATCCAGGCAAATAGTCGGGAATAACTGAAGATCCGTTTTTCCACTCGGGTTAGTTGAACTCCTGAGCTGCCGTTGGCGCAAATTGGACATGGAAATCTGTGATATCAACGCGGTGAGTAGAATATCTTATATATATTTCCTATTATACCTTAATGATCTTCTGTGGCAGGTGAGTAAGTATTTTGGTAGGATTATTTGTTCATCAGCTTTGGTCATTTTATAAGGTGGACTAAATTGTCTTATTCGAGGACGACTCGGCTTATTATGATCATCAACATTGATCGCTATGTAGGCCTATCGTAATTAGGTCCTCGTTACATTCTAATAGTAAATTAGATGACGAGCTGGTCCTCCATCACTGAGGAGTTCCCTGAAGCAATGACGTAGCCCATTGACAGCAGGTGGTCCAGGTTATTGTTTAAACGTTGGACCCTTGAGGGCCACATTGACGGATAACCTGTAATGCACATATTAGTGACGGCTTTTTTTTTAATGTGGGGTGGAATATAGTGTCGGCCTAGTACGTTTAAAATGTTGAATCCAAGCCATAATGATAAGTTACAAATAAAAATATATTGAGTTAGATAATTATATTAATATTAGATCAAATTAAAACGCCTTATGTGAATATATATTTTTTATTATTATTCTGTCAATGTTATAGGCTAATTACGAAAGGCCTACTAAAATAAATACAAATAATATAATTCCTTTGTGTATCCATTTTCACAATAGGCATATTTTGTCTAGTCTGAATCTTTGTATATCAAAAGGAAAGATAAATTCGATGATTTGTCTTCACACTGTTTTGAAGTGTAAGTGAACAACAGAATGTATCAATCAGCTTAGCTCAGAGTACCCGCATGCTCCACATGGGCCTCACGTCACATGGACCAAAATCAAAGTGACATACTGAGAGCATTAAGAGCTAAGAGACCTTAATGTGCCTCTTATGTAAAAGGCCTGGGTTGGTGGGTTGGTGCTGCCGTTAGATCAGTGTCTTGTTGCTATGCTGTCAGCTGCTACCTGCTACTATGCTACCATGATGGAACCCTGCTACACCAGGCTACCTGCTATCAGTTATTATGTTACAATGTTACTATGGTACCATGCTACCATGCTAAGATACCATCCGCTACATGCTGCTGTCTGCAACCATGTGCAGGGTTGCACATGGGGGAGTGTGGGGTTGCGGGCTGACGGGATTGTTGACGGGGGGGGGGGATGTCTGCTGTGAAAACGTTGTAAGGGGATGTCTTAAACTCCTCCCCTTTCCTTAAAAACAATACTCTGTGGTCTAGTCTAGTCAAGTCATCAACAGAAAATTCACGTTTGTTTTTTTTGGCGTGATCATTGTTGTGTGTGCGTGACAGCGTGCAGGTTGACGCTTAAAGCGTGGGTCACGCCATGGACGCATATGAGTGCACTGACATGTGTTTGCTTAAGAGTGAAGGAGACGTTAGTGAGGCTGAACCTGACTGCCTGGTGGAGGTTTCGGTGTCTCATGCAGGGTGGTGGTGACCACACTCTGCATGATTATCCTTCTTCCCCACATGTGAATTGTGAACAGAAGTTCATTTGTTGCACTGCTGTTAACCCCTGCTGCTGCCTTCCCTCTTTGGAAATAACGCTTCTTATCCACAATGAGCTATTGACTGAGATGTCACCATTCTTGACCTACAATATCTAAGATGGCGTATCTGAGACTGACTGCATGCTTTGTGTCTCGTACGCGTGATTATTGTGTTACGTAACACTTCATAGTATGTTGTTTGGCCACAATCATTTACTTTATTGGCTCTTCCTGGATTACAGACGTCGTTCAGTTATTTGTTCAGGGCTGAGGTATGAGCTCCTTATAATGTCACATTCCTTTGGCCTGCACACGTTCTCTAAGCCGCTGCCTGACTTCGACCTAAAGTAACAGCTACTGCACTTGCTAGGTTTTTACTTCCTTTAATATTGTTCTTATGGAAGATTACATTACACTTTGTGAATACAGAAACCTTTTGGGTTTTTGCTACAGCAGCAAATTGACAGCGAAACAAGGGGAACTGGTCTGCATGTACAGACCCCCTGACCATCCCCCTGTCTGTGTCTGGTGGTCCCCAGGACCCCCAGACACCCTGACCCATCCCCCTGTGTGTGCTTGGGGGGGGTCCCCAGGAAGGGGAGCTGCAGCGGCAGATCGAGGTGGAGGTGCGGGTGCAGGAGGGGGCCAGCCGGCTGCTGGCGGCCTGCTCCCAGAGGGACCAGGCCCTGGAGGCCTCCAAGAGCCTGCTGACCTGCAACGCCCGGCTCCTGGCCCTGCTGAGCCAGCTGCAGCGCGCCAGAGAGGCCCAGGTCCTGCAGAGGATGGGCCACAGGTCAGGGATCGGAGTGGGGGGGGACTCAAACGCTGGTTAGGGACCGGAGGGGGGGGGGACTCAAACGCTGGTTAGGGAGCAGAGGGGGGGGGGGGGGACTCAAACGCTGGTTAGGGAGCAGAGGGGGGGGGACTCAAACACTGGTTAGGGACCGGAGGGGGGGGGACTCAAACGCTGGTTAGGGACCAGAGGGGGGGGGACTCAAACGCTGGTTAGGGACTGGGGGTGTTGCACGAGGTGGCCCGGTAAGCCCTGTTGGAAGACTTTAAAGGTCCCATGCCACGCCACCAGGTGTGGTGTGATTAGTCATTACAAGCCGTTTTGAAAATCTGCCTGTTATGACATCACAGGTGGGCGTGTCCACCTAGATGTGTGCTGGATATATCAGCCTACCAGCCAGTCAGTTGCCACACTGATTTTTTCTAACTTTATTTGTGTACACTTTGAACCTACCAGTGGACTGTAGCAAACGTTGCTCATCTATCCGTCACACGTGTCCGGGTCCACAGGTGGACACGCCCACCTGTGATGTCATAACAGACAGATTTTCAAAACTGCTTGTAACGGCTAATTACACCACACCTGGTGGCATGTCATGGGACCTTTTAATACATAAAGTCTAAAGTTATATATTTAAAGTTTAAACTGACTTGACTTGAATGGACTGATGAAGGGGTGGATGGCTTGATGGATAAACGGACTGGTGATAGATGTTTGGATGGGTGGAGCTGTGACTGAATAGTGAATGGATGGAGATATACTTGGATGAGTATATAGGTGGGCTTATAGTGAATATAGAAGGGGACAGAATATGCTGACTCTGTTTCATTGCAGGTCATCGGATGCAAAGGACAGACTGCCGTGTACAGGGAAATTAGCAATTTCAGGTGAGAAATGGCTCATTGATAAAACAGTGAAAAAATCCTACATAACCTACAGCCTGATTCTATAAACCCAAGGTGTGTTAGCCTAACAGGCCTCACGCTTAGCGCTGTACGTCAATGCTGCATGTGTTGTGACCCCTCTGTAGGCCTCAGGATCCCTCTCATGTGGAAGGACTCAGAGTACTTCAAAAACAAAGGCGGTTAGTCCACCAATACCCAGATGCACACCGTGAAGAAAGAGAAATGATCCTTTACAGTTATATATGTATATCTGAAAAATATGTTTTGAAAAGTGAACCCTTTCTTAATTCCTCCTTTGTTAGATCCTTTGTGAGTTCCTTCTTTAGTTGTGTGTGTACTCATTCATTGTTGCTTTATCTTTCTTTCTTCATTGGTATTAGCAGTTGTCTCAAATGAATGTGGCGTAAATTCACCGAGGCGGGAACTCGGGCAGATGCACAGACAGACTATGTTGACACCTTGGAGCTCTCGAAATGTCACTCTAGCATGCCGGTGACATCGTATTAATTCTGTTATTGAGACAGCGCAAAAGCTCTTACGTTTGTGTGACAGCTCTGACTGCCAGCGGCTCTACGGTTCAATGAACTGGAATGTCTGTGTTATTGCGATTGGAACTCACACAGGATCTCTATCTCTCTTCGTTATTAGGGTGTGTCCCCAAGGTCTCTCTCTCACGATCTCTCCCTCTCTCCCTCTGGTTCTCTGGTAGAGTTACATCAGTGTGCAGTGTTCTGCCTGCTCCAGTGTGGTAAAGACATTCATGACACTAACCTGGCGGTGGTGGACCGGACGCTGACAGACATCTGCTTTGAGGACACCGTCTTATTGTAAGCCTAGCATGCTGGCTCCCCACTTTCCCTTTCCGCCCTTTCTATTCACCTTTTTCGCCACCAGACGCTGTTGTCTGTCTGAAGCGACTCAGTGAATCGTGATTCAACGCTCAGACACAGAACCTCTCGGCTAGGGGTCAGAACCCCTGTATCACTACACTTATATCACACCCCCCCCCCCTCCCCACACATGTCTACCAACACTATGGCTACTCCTATTAATGATTAATTAATAATTGAATCATTTACATTTATGCGAATCAACCTACCTTCCCCAATCAGCAGCTAGAGCTGAGGCATCTTGGGCCTCGATGCCTACAGGACCACTGCTTCTGAACCAAGAACCTTCCCCCCCCCCCCCCCGTGTGTGTGCTCCAGTACAGAGGTGGAGCCGGGGTTCCAGCTGCGGGTGGAGCTCTACAGCAGCCCCATGGCGGATGACGCCGGGTCGGGGGTCCGCAGGCTGAGTCTCCTGGGCAGCACCCTGGGGGGCCAGTCCGGCCGCAGGATCCGGGCCGCCTTCGATGCCGCAACGGCCTGCGGGTCCGGCGGCGGCGGCGGGGGCGGAGAGAGAGCCGAGGACCAGCCCCCTGCGCCGGCACCTCCCCCCGTCACACCGTGAGCCCAGAGCCGCCGCCGTAGGCTTAGAGGCGCTCAGACATCGTTTGATTCCACACTAGTGGTGGATTTCATGATTTGTTCGAATGAATCCGTTTGCGTCGGTCAGTTCGCCCAGAAGAGTCGCTTGTTCGTTCGCATTTCCGGTAGAGGTGAATCATGATTCTCAGTCACTGAGTCGGTCAGACTCGGCTCCTCCCTCGCTCTCATTCTCAAACGAATCACGATGGTGCAATGGTGCAAACGGTCATCAATCAACACAACATTAACTAAGTTCCTTTTAGCTGCGGAGCGCTTCATGTTCGGAATCGGGATGTTGTTGCCCGGCTGGCGGTCCCGGTCTTGTGACTTCTCAGTCCTCGAGTCTTCACCGCTAAACACAGTCGGTGAACGAACGGCGACTCGCGAGTCAGCGACTAGTGGGTGGAGCTGGGAGTCGAGTCTCGGCGAACGAACGATACGAACTAGACAAACTGAAACGGGGAATCAGGTCGGTTCGTTCATTTTAAAAAGTCGTTTGTTCGAACTGATTCGTTCGCAAACGAGCCATCACTATTCCACACGCCGCTTTATCTGAATCCCCAAAAAGGAATTTGTTTTGAAATGTTGTCACGTAGACGATAATTTTAAGGTGTTAAGGATCAGGCCGAATTGCTCGAGAGTCCTCAGCAGAGTATATAAATCTCAAGCTATTAGGGGTGTAACAAAAACCGATTTGAATCAGAAAATCGATTTTGATTTAAAAGATGCAAATCTTCTGAATCGAACTGAATCGAATCGTTCCATTTTAAAAATGTATCGTTTCTGAAGCGTATCGTACCCCATGTATCGAGATATGCATCGAATCGTCTTTTATTGGAGAGATGCACACCCCTACAAGCTATGTTTGCTATGTATGGATGACGACACGACATTCCGTCTATGCCATACGCTATAGCTCGTCTATCTTGATTTAAATACAGCGTTCACCCCTACACAACCTCCTGAACAGTAACGGTCGTCTCTCTTGTGTTCCCGCCCGCCTCATGCAGAAAATATCTCTCATGGCATTACAATCTTTCATCAGTGGGATTAAGAGAGATTCAAAAGAAAGTCCTCAAAGGACATAGTCTTTGTGATTCTCAGGCTGAACTGACAAAAAGTCAGTATTCACACTGATTTTTTTCAAACTTTATTTGTGTACACTTAGAAAACACAGTGCAATATAAGTTAAAAACAATGTACTACGCACTATGCGATGCAAAATAAAACATTTTAAGAAACAATAAAAACAAACCATAACATTGGTGCAAAGAGACACGAATACAGTAGACATGACCACTTATTTTTTCTGAGGTTACTTTTGTGTCTAATACATTGTTTTTAGTTTTCTGTATTCCTTAACAGATTTCTTCTTTCTTAAAAAAGGGATTTTCTTCCTGCCCCTTGGGGTCTTGGATCAGGGGGTATCATAAATGCAGGGCCTGTGACGCCCTTTGAGACTGTAGCGGTTATTAAGGGCTGTAAAAGTTAACTGTTCTTGGCTTGTCCACAGGGGCCCCAGGTTCCATCTGTTGGGCCACGCTACACTGACCATGGACCACGTACAGGACAGCTTCAAGACCCATGACCTGTCTCTGACCGCTACAGGTCAGTGGATCTCCTGGAAGTACCAAACCACCAAACTTATTTGCCGGCAATTCTAGCACCTCCAAGATTTTGTAAAATCTCAATCTCTCAAAATCTCAGCAGAATGACAATAGGACGTGTGTGATTAGTGAGACGATTTTTTTGAATTTGCGCAATCTGAATTCTGGTTTCCTGTCTCCATGGAGACTGGTCTTAATGGGGTGTTCAGCGCGTATCGTATTGATTATGTTATTAACAAGCTTGTCTGCAAAGAACTTCTTAGAAGCGTCTGCATTGCGTGAACGTGGAACCATAATCGGCCCTTAAGCCTCCATTCTCGTAGTTTCCCTTTCCTTTGAGCCCAAGAGGTTTTGACAGTCACCTTATCTTCCAGAGGACAGTCCATTCTGGCTGCCTCTGTACGGCAGCATGTGTTGCCGGCTGGTGGCTCAGCCCGCCTGTATGACAAGGCCAGTTGTTATGGGCAGTCTGAGAGTCAAGGTAAGCTGTCTGTCTACTTAATGTGTCTGTTTGTCTGCTTGTGTATGTTTGCCTGTTACATTTCTTACATTTGGAGTTTCTTTGTTGCGTGTACTTTTTTTAATTTCATTTTTGAAACCGTCTCCTTCCACCCATTCAGTCGACAGCCGACGCTGACGGCTGGGAGGATGTCTACGGTGTCCTCAGAGGGCCAACTCTGCTCTGTTACCAATGTGAGAAAGACATGCACTCAGAGGAGCTGCCGGTATTTGTAATCCCTGTCAACAAGGTTGGTTCAAATGAAAACAGAGTCGCCTTAATCACCTTACATATCTGATACGGAGTGGTGACTTTCAACACCACTTCATCCAAACCCTTGTTCGACTCGTTTTCAACTGTGATGATGCCTGTATTGATAGTATTTTCCCCGGGCTTAAAATCAACTTGGCACATCATTGGCTACAATACAAAGGTAAAATAGTAATGGGGAGTAGTAATAAAAGCATTTTAATTCAATCCTATTAAATTGATTTGACCACCAATGCCTCCCTTGGTGTGTGTCTGTAATCTGTAAAAACACAGAATAATTATGTCTTGCTCTAAGGGTGACTGTTGCCTGCATGAATAGTTAATAATAAGATAGTTAGTATTTAAAGGGCTCCTGTCATGCCCCCAGGTGTGGGTGTGATTAGCTGCTACAAGCCGTTTGGCACAGGGAGGGAATGATTTTCATAGTGACATGCCCACTTGTGATGTCACTATGAACATCATTCCTTCCCTGTGCCAAACGGCTTGTACCAGCTAATCACACCCACACCTGGGGGCATGACAGGAGCCCTTTAAGTTGAGTGTGAACAAAAAAGGTGTCACATACACACAAACACACACACACACACACGTTTTCCCTTTCAGAACACCATTGTTTCTGTGTCAGAAGAAGAAGTCCCTCCAGCCCCTACGCTGCTGATCAGCACAAAGTGTCACGGCGAGAACATAGCCTACACAGTGGCTCCTCCCACACCCCAAGAGACCCAGCGATGGCTGGCCCTGTGCCAGCAGCACCTCCATGACCTGAGTAAGTTATGGGTATTAAACAAACATGCCACACACACACACACACACACCTACACACACACACACACACACACACACACACACACACACACACACACACACACACACACACACACACACACACACACACACACACACACACACACACACACATGTATTTTTGTTTTGGCTGTTGTATAGAGGTGTCTTGCGTACCCCAGACAGGAAGTGGGGCAAAGGGTGTAAGTGTTGGTCTCAGCTTTGGTAGGGACATTTAGAATCACCCCTGCCTGCTTCAGAATGGCTGCATTCACAAACCTGTCCTTAAAACAACCCTCAATGTTCCAAATCAACTATCATAGCGAAATACAGTTTCTGTCGTGTTTCATTGCACATTTATCGCATTTGTAAATCCCATTGATTTCTTTTGGAAGACTCATTGTTCGTTGGCCGGAAACGGAACGGGTAGCTGTTTACGTTTGGTTGTAGTCTTTTCGCTCGGTTCTAGCCCTACTGTTGAGACGGAGAAGCAGGCAGGGGTGATTCTCAATGAGCCAAATACCCGAGACAGGACCAATAGTCAAAGCTTTGGTGTCAACCAGTGGCGGATTCAGAATGTCATTTATGGGTGGGCTTAGGAAGATTTGGATCGGCCACGTATACATACAGCGTTGCCAAATTTGGGTTTTTGGCTGGGGTGAGACTCTGTAAAATCAGACCGGATTGTTGACGGGGGGCTTGACAGGGGGCCCACCCCTGATTGGATGGGCCCCCTGTCAATCTGGGTGGGCCTGTACCCACCTAGGCCCCCCATAGATCCGCCCCTGGTGTCAACCGCTCTTTTTCATCCTACACAAACCAGAAAGGGGACTCAATGTTCAAAATACCGGAATTGTCCCTTAAATAATGAATCAAAACATTGGTAGGGACAATCTTTTCTTTCCCAAAGTTGGTCGGGACATGTCCCTCCGTCCCTATGCAAAGTTACGCCCTTGAGTGGGGCTCTTAGCTTCCAAACCAGTGCACAGCTCAGCTACATTACTACGCTTTGATCGCACTTAAATAGACACATGTGGATTGTTTGATTCATCGTTTTAGTGTTTTATCAACAAGGTCTTGCAAAGTAACACACGGCTCATCTATCAAAGTAAATGCTTTTATTCCACTGTAAATTTGGGCAAATTCCGTATTATTCATGGCACTGAATTAAGAATTTGTAGCCTACTAGAATACTAGTAATATAATGTTCTAAAGAAACAGTACTACTAACGGCCACTAGAGGCCGCGAGTGAGACATTAGGAAACTGGCGCGTCTTATCGAAAGTGTCTCAGAGATTTCCTTATTATGCAATTGCATCTCCTGTTAATCCCTGTTAAAGTTTCTTTACCGTTTTGGTCAACATGGTACCGGGTTTGAATGACATTGTGATATAATTGCCCTGCGAGCTGTAAGGAAGCAGCCAGATGTATTCAGTGTGTGTGGGGGGGTGGTTACGCGCGTTCAAGATTGTTGACGGGGGGGGGGCCTCCCCCTGCTCCCCCTTAATTCGCACACTGGATGTACTGCCTCTAGGCTACATTTTACCACCCTGTCAGTAGCTGTGTCAAAGACACTTGCATACGGCAGCTTCTCGTCTAACAGCTCTGATTTACCATGGCTTACCCTAGATTTTTAGAGAGAAAGCCCATGGGCAAGTTGTATCTCTGTCTCTCTCTGTGGGTAGTGACAACGATAACGTCATCACCGGCTGGCCGCATTGGAGGAACCAGCACACTGTGGGTGGGCACTGATATTTAAGTATGAATGTTATATTACTTGAACGGTGAAAATTATTTCGGGAAACATAACTGAAGGGTCCAACTTTTCACTGGCTTATTTTGAATACCAAATAACATGTCATTTTCGGATTTTAACATTGTAATATGAAAGGTGAGTCAGGCCATGCCTTGATGAGTCAGGAGTGGCTCTTCAAAAATAATAAAACATAATCGTCATCAGCATTCATCGTCATGCCCTTTGTTTTCTGTACTTGTTGACACCGAAAGAATGTAATCACAGTTCAATGCACAAATTAATTATTCAGAAAGGAAAAATTCAAACGCTGTAATCCATTCAAACTAGTACCCTAGTTGTATCAACTAAGCCTGTAATCAGTAAGTGACACAGGCTTGGCTGGCATTATCAGGGCTGGGCGGTAATGTCACTCTGTCCCCAAAACCTGCTCTGGTGCATTCCAGTGGAGATACCAGTTGTGAAGTTAGTAAGTTACTGGCAGTCCCCTGGTCTGTTCCGGTTCACTCACTGGCACTCACAACAGATTTGTCTTGGTTGTTGTTTTTGGAGTTTGTAGTTCTTCTTATGTTGATCGGTTAAACTTTGGTAAGCAAATCGCTAAGTTTTTATTAGTATTCATAGCTGCGGGAAGAAGTCTTCAACGAGGGGTTCTGATAAAAAGTGCTGTGTTGCAAATCATGCATTTAAGAACAAATTCAAATGCAAATTCAAATGACTCAACTAACTTTCTTCCCATGACACTGCAACCTTCTTCTGCTTCATGTGGGCCCTTGAAAATATTGAGACTTGGCTAGCTAGAAGCAAAATGAGACATTACTATCTCTAGAAGCATAATGAGACATTACTATCTCTATCTCTGAATCATTCACTAACATCCTTTCCACAATATTAAACAGAACGGTCAGAATAACAAACCATTACAAGAACAACAAGAACATAATTTCACAACTATTGACATGGGCTGTAAGCCTAACATTGTTTGAGGCAAATGTGGGTGTTAATGGATGTTTCAGAATGTTGGTTATGGTGTTAAGCCAAATAAGATTGATCCCCATGTTATCCACCGGCCACCAGTAGTTCCCGAGAAATTAATGGAGGCTGTCAATGGAGTCAATGGAGGCTGAGGGAGGAATGTCCACCCCGAAGTAATATTCAATAGGCGATAGGGGGTGCTAATATCCCTTTACCCAGGGAAACAAACATTACATATACAAAGGCATTAAAGTAGTCATATTTAAGGGCATTAATTCATTACAGTAGTCTGGGCAATCTACACTTTTTATTCTCAACAATGTTTAGGAGGACCTTCCTCCCTCTCTTCACTGGAGAAGCCTCCACTGGTACACACACACACACACACACACACACACACACACACACACACACACACACACACACACACACACACACACACACACACACACACACACACACACACAGAGCAAGTGACAACGTTAAGAATTACAACTGTGTACCGAAAAAATTGTAAGGCTAAATATAAATGATATTAAAAGTTGGCCCACACGTTGATAACTGAACTTCCATAAGCCTAATGAGAAGGGTGCGCCTGCCTCTGAGAACACAGTCCTGTGATGTCTGGATCAATGCTTATGTATTTCATTTTTATGATGCCAAGGGAGTTGGCACACAGCGTGTTCCGAAAGCGCAGGGTATTCGCAGTGTTGCTGTTTTCCAAAAGGCGAACAATGACCGCCTTCTGAAAGCAGACTTTAATGTTTTGTTGCGTGACAAATCTGTTAACGTCCGCTGCTAACCAACAGTGAAGGCCTTTGGCATGGCAGAGGTTTCGATGCTGAACAGGTTTCTCATCCAGTTGTCCGCTTCAACCGTCACCGAGAAAAATATGTGTTGCGAGTATAAAACTGTACATAAACTGTTGCGAGTGAGATGTTCAGTTGTTCACGTGTTCGGTTGTTAGATAGATGTAGATGTAGACCTTCGAGATGCTATGGTTTCATGGATTCATTTCTGAGAACATCACCACATGCCACCACAAACCAACGCCGTAATCAGCGTTAGCTTGTAATCGTGGAAGATTGCGCACGCCACAACCCATCTACGAAACAGGCCGACATTGAAACGAAAGTATTACAGGAAAGGCTAAACTTATTTTATACCCCATTTTAATGGTCTCATGGTTGATTTAGTTTTCATTCAGACTAGTATTTTGATATTATTATGTTTAAAATAGTGCGGACCACTAAATAGCGCATCGCCACTGGTACGCGTACGACAGTTTGAGAACCACTGATCTAAATATTAAGATAATTTAAGATTTTCAAATAAATCATGGCTTATTTAGAATTTATCATAAAATATTTAATACAAATTAATAATATTTATAACGTAAATACATTTATAATATTTTTATTTTATTACTTTATGAAAGAACTACATTTCCTTTGTGTGATTATGTTTTTTTCTTTTTGATTGGTAATACAATCTAAATGATTGTTCAAATAAAAAATAAAAAGTTAATGCTGTCGAGTATTGGAATCTAGCTGTTAACATTTGATATGATATAACTTGAACATATTTGTTACGCTCCATTGACCCATCTCAAAGATAATTGGTAGAAGAAAAAAAATTGAGACTTGGCTAGCTAGAAGCATAATGAGACAGTACTATCTAGAACAGTGGTTCTCAAACTTTTTATACTGCGTCCCACCTCAGAAGATATTTCTCTCCCCAAGTACCGTCATTATGACCGATAAAATAGAACAGAATACAGCAGCGTAGGCCAGCCCTATTCAGCTAGGCAACAGCTCACAAACGAGGCACATTTATTCCTTAAAATAATATTATTTATTGTTGTTAATGTTTAACTGTTGTCAGCTGTACAAAGGGGTAGCACTAGTACACACACACACACACACACACACACACACACACACACACACACACACACACACACACACACACACACACAGCAAGTGACAACATTAAGAATTACAACTGTGTACCAAAAAGCTGTTTGAAAATTGTAAGGCTAAATATAAATGATATTAAAAGTTGGCCCACACGTTGATAACTGAACTTCCATAAGCCTAATGAGAAGGGTGCGCCTGCCTCTGAGAACACAGTCCTGTGATGTCTGGATCAATGCTTATGTATTTCATTTTTATGATGCCAAGGGAGTTGGCACACAGCGTGTTCCGAAAGCGCAGGGTATTCGCAGTGTTGCTGTTTTCCAAAAGGCGAACAATGACCGCCTTCTGAAAGCAGACTTTAATGTTTTGTTGCGTGATAAATCTGTTAACGTCCGCTGCTAACCAACAGTGAAGGCCTTTGGCATGGCAGAGGTTTCGATGCTGAACAGGTTTCTCATCCAGTTGTTCGCTTCAACCGCCACTGAGAAATATTCACGGAACTGTTGCGAGTGAGATATTCAGTTGTTCACGTGTTCGGTTGTTAGATGACCTTCGAGATGCTATGGTTTCATGGATTCATTTCTAAGAACATCACCACATGCCACCACATACCCATTTTAATGGTCTCATGGTTGATTTTGTTTTCATTCGGACTAGTATTTTGATATTATTATGTTTAAAATAGTGCGGACCACTAGATAGCGCATCGCCAGTGGTATGCGTACCACAGTTTGAGAACCACTGATCTAAATATCTAAACATTTGATATGATATAACTTGAACCTATTCGTTACGCTCCATTGACCCATCTCAAAGATAATTGGTAGTAGAACAACAAAAACCTGCTGACTTCACACCCAAGATAAAAATTTGGAATGATGATCTGCCTTGAAAAAACCAAACATGTTGAAATGAAAAAATTGAATTCAATGTCTGTTTTCAAAGGAGTTCAAAGGACTGCTGTGTACACACTGAGTATACTTTCAGAAGCTGTCAATCACTAATTGTGGGTTGGTATCATCACTCACCCGAATGACAGGGTGATGATCTCGGTGCTCTTCCTCCACCACAGGCTGTTGGCAGCGCTGTTGCACCGACCTCATGAAGATCGAAGAGCCGGCGCCTCGGAAAGCCTCCGCCGCCCGGCAGGGGTCCTTGTATCACGAGATGGGTACGATATGCCACACGCGCCCACCCCCTCACCCCAATGTCACCCCCACCCACAACTTGTTGATCTCGTTGTCATTATAGAATGGAAATTGGAGTGAAGCCTAGAATGGATGTCAACCAACCTGCTTCAGAACATACCACAACACAACAAACTAAAAATACAATCTGAAGGATGCCTTCCTCGCAGGCGACAAACCGTGTGACAATTACAGAAACAATGTGAAATATTGTACTAATAACATGTTGGGCAGAAAGAAAATATGGTTGGGTTTGAACACGTGAGCCAACGAGATAAGATTGCGGCCATAGTTTGTCGGCATTGAGAACGGTTCCATATTATATTTAATCTGGTCGAATGTCCTTCCAATAGTCACTGTTTGGTCCTTGCTGATCCCCTGTCCCCTCTTCCTGCTTCAGTGACACCTTCTGCTGGGGAGGGGCATGTGGTCCAGGATTTGTCTGCAGAGATCACTGAACTCCTGGTGTCCTACTACCAAGAGAGGTGAGTGTGAGCCCTCTGCAGCCTGTCTGCTTTGAAGTGTGCTCTCTAACACATGATGTCGTGCGCAGGGTAACTTGTAAGGGATAATCACCCCTTACAAGAGCAATAAACAGTTTGATATGCCCGGCTTGTGGACGGCTCACCACAAGCCGGGCATATCAAACTACTTCTTGCTTGCCAACTTAATAAAACAATTCAAATACTTTAATAATTATGCTTTTTCTTATTCATGTTGCATGCTTATTAAATGTATACTCTGTTTGAGTTAATCTCCCTCAAAAAGTAGTCCCCTTTAGAACTACGGTGAATAACGTTAGCTCCGCTGTAGCTAATTAGTAGATAGATTTCCGACACATTTTCTTTTTTAAACAAGGTTCATTTTTACAATGGACCTCATGTTTGAAATTTCTGTGATAGAAAAAAAATACAAGCAGTGTATTGATCTACTATTTGATGACGCTGGTCTCAGTCAGCAGCAAGTACAACCGACAAGTCAGCGGGCAACCTGCCGGGTTAATGCCCTCCTCCCAGCCAATCAGAATCAAGCATTCTTAAACGAAGTAGAATAATGATAGTTAATTTATTTATAGCATCATCTTGTATATATGTATACAAGATGTATAGCCCGATCCACATTAAGTCATCAGTCAACACAACTCCATTCAATTTTTACATAATAACTGGCTAACATAAAACGTAATCAAAATATTTTTTAAACACCACTTTAGAGCATGTATAAACTCAGACCAATGCACATACCCTGAAGAATGACCTTAATCAATGTCATGATTAATAATCAAGAATAAATCAATAAAGCCACGCCTCTGCCAATACTGTGGAAACTAGCAGCACTTGTAGCAGTATTGTTCATTCTTATTTGTCAGTTTTCAGGATACATTTCACTGTTTGCATTGCAGTTGACACACACACACACACACACACACACACACACACACCCATACAAACACACAAACTCACAGATTCATGTCATGCCCGCTGAGGGTTAGTGTGAGAAAGCCTCTGAGTTATAGAATGGAACAATAAAGGTCTGTGATGCTGTGGAGGCCCGTGCTCTCTACACACAGCGCCTAATCCTGTTCATACTTTTCTCACCAAACACTCAATGCCGTGCAACATAGCATGTGGTCGCATTTAGGTCACTGAACAATAAGGACCCACAAACAGACGTCACATGTTTGGGAGAACATGTTCAGCATACACATATTGAACCAACTATTGATGGGTACCTGGTTGAGTTTATTTGCAGACAAAATGCCACTTAACAACTCCAGGGGCTGTGGGATTAGAGAGTGATGGGATTTTAGAGTGTAGTGAACTGTTTCAATTCATTTTACTCGGAGGGTCCGTGAAGCGTGACCCTTTCTTGGACACAGCCCACCACATGGGCCGCAGTCCAGCTCCTTGGAGGAGGATGGCAATAAACATAGGATTTTAGACCTGTTTTTTCTAATTTATGCTATTATTATTTAGTATAAACAACAAAATGTTCATTAAATTAAAAACGAAAAATAATAAATTTGAGCACATTTAAGACCTAATGGTCTACATCTGATCACTGGCGCTTTAAACACCGTATCAGACACGTAGCTGTGGATGGCTCAAATCTCCCCTGCCCAATCAGAAAGCTTGATAATATGTGTAGTAAGATATTCATTATTAATTAAAGGTGCTATAGGTAATGTAGTAAGATATTCATTATTAATTAAAGGTGCTATAGGTAATGTAGTAAGATATTTATTATTAATTAAAGGTGCTATAGGTAATGTAGTAAGATATTTATTATTAATTAAAGGTGCTATAGGTAATGTAGTAAGATATTTATTATTAATTAAAGGTGCTATAGGTAATGTAGTAAGATATTTATTATTAATTAAAGGTGCTATAGGTAATGTAGTAAGATATTTATTATTAATTAAAGGTGCTATAGGTAATGCTGTACAATTTGAGAGTTTGAGAGCAGAAAAGAAGGAGCACAATGTTTTACCTAAAGAACCACAGACGTGGTGGTTCGTCCCTCTCTGCTCTCCCTCCCCTGCAGCTGCCCAGTGCAGATCACCAGCGAGCTCTTCTTTACAGATCACCAGTGAGCTCTTCTTTACAGATCACCAGTGAGCTCTTCTTTACAGATCACCAGTGAGCTCTTCTTTACAGATCACCAGTGAGCTCTTCTTTACAGATCACCAGCGAGCTCTTCTTTACAGATCACCAGCGAGCTCTTCTTTACAGATCACCAGTGAGCTCTTCTAGTGAGCCCATCTATATGAGAAGATGTTGAGGTTGATTCGCTCGCAAAAATTGCAGCACTGTTTCACCTGAACTCGTCTGCAGTGGAGGATGAGATTTTGATACTTAAAGCTAATTGAGCTTAAGTCCAGGGCTCATGGACAATTTTGGAATTTACTCACAAAGGGAAAGAAACCTGCTACCTCCTTGACTGCATTATTTGGCTCTACTTATTTATGCCCGTCAGCCTTTTCCTACATGAAGATTATTAAGTCTAAATACCGTTCCACCATGACTGATGGCCAATTGGAAGCCTGCTTGAGACTAGCTACCAGCAGCTACTGTCCGGACTATGCAACCCTGGCTGACGCCATTCAGTGCAAGTCATCAGAGTATGTACTCAGTATAACATAAATAAATAAATGTTTAGCATTTTTTTATGTAGGTAGATCATTTTGACCTGGTCATTTTGAAAGTAGCTCGCAAGCCGAAAAAGTCTGGCCACCCTTGTCCTGAAGGGTCAGAAATAAGCCACATGCCACCAGGTGTGGTGTGATTAGCCGTTACAAGCCGTTTTGGAAATCAGCCCCTTAACACATCACAGGTGTGCGTGTCCACCTAGATGTGTGACAGATAGGTGAGCAACGTTTGCTGCAGTCCACTGGGTAGGCTGATAGACCTGAGCCGTTTCTCAATTTGCGTTCTCGTCTGTACTCGTGTACTTGCGTTCTCGTGAAACGTCATCAGTGGTAGCCCAAGTACTGTTCCAATTCCAAGTACGAGAGTACGGTCGTAAAACCCGGAAGTGTTCTCGATGCGTTCTCGATGAGGCCGTTCTACCGAGGATGCATCGGAGGTGACTCGTGTGGACTTGGGACCGTTCAATATTCCAGGATGCATTTCGCATTCCCATGTTTTAAAATATTAGTATGTAAGCTATAATAATAGGCTATATATAGGAAAATTTTACATATATAACAAAAATCTAGGCCTATTCATTCAAAATATTGACATACTATTTTAAAATTAAAGAGGCTGGGGTTTTGTTTTATATAATTTGTTTGTATTGTATACGTCGCTGATAGAGGAAACCCATCGCGGCAACGAAAATCGCGGTCGGATCCATCCGACCGTGTGTGTGTGTGTGTGTGTGTGTGTGTGTGTGTGTGTGTGTGTGTGTGTGTGTGTGTGTGTGTGTGTGTGTGTGTGTGTGTGTGTGTGTGTGTGTGTGTGTGTGTGTGTTTTTTCCTATTGTAATCTGTGTAGTTTCTCGCTCATTCGTTATTATTATTCGTTATAATAGTCTACTCTCCAACTACATAGGCAGTTAGGCACGCGCATCTGTACCCTACATATTAAAAGTCGTTTGCATATAAATACACACGACAAGCATATCTTTTCATTTATATTCATTCAAAATATTAACATACTATTATAAAATGAAAGAGGCTGGGGTTTAGTTTTATATAATTTGTTTATATTGTTCAGTAGTGTATGCCTACATGAGGCCGTAAAGCAGTTAACAGAGCTGAGGTGGTGACGTCATCGAGTCCGCTGCTGTTCCAATTGCAGGTGCGTACTCACGTTCTCGGAAGTCTGTACTTCAAAGTCCGGACTTGCCAAGCACGTACTTCCAAGTCCGCGAGTACGTAGTCCGCGTACTTGGTATTGAGAAACGGCCCTGATCTATCCAGCACACATCTAGGTGGACATGCCCACTTCCTGCCCCATGTGATGTCATATGGAGCAGATTTCCAAAATGGCTTATAACGGCTAATCACACCACACCTGGTGGCATGACATGGCACCTTTAACGTGTCAGCTCTAACTATACGTGGCCCTTTCAAAAAAAAAGTTTGTCGCATTCCTGGACATTCTTCTTGACATAGTAAATCAACCCAACCCGGATCTAACACAACATAATTAATCAACTGATACAAGACATAATTATGTTGGCACACGCCCAGTAAATATAATCAACCATCATCATAGAAAAAGCCATTTGCTTTTGGCCTGGCTTTCAAATCTGTTATCGTGTACCGAAATGAAACTCATAGTTTCAACCTGAGTCATGCAGATATTTTGATGAGATATCTAATCACTGCAGAACAAGTCAACATTTGACAGTTATTTAACTCATTCACTGTATTTAGCTAACTATATAACATTGTAGTAGTTGTTACTGTAGCTTTGTATGAGGGAAACATTAATATTTTTATCAACAATGTCTGGTTATAAGATAATCTAAGCGTGAAAAAAAATAATGCCTGCAGAAGTCCCGACTCTAAATAAAAAAAAGAAGATCATGCCGATCTTAAGATGATGTAATTAGATCCACTAGTAATAGTGCATTGAGTATCACTCCTATAACACCACTATGCACGGTGGGGTTGTGTTCGGATTCCATGCTGGTGTTGTGACATCGAAGGGAACATTAGCTTGTAGCTTCAAGCTAGACATTCTGCGTGCAAGGGTGTTCAGTGTGATTTTATGACATCCTGGCTCACGTGTCTTTGTTGTAAGAGATGTCCTCCTAGACAACGACAAACAGATCATTATCGGGCTTCAGAGCCTGACGTCATCCCCTCCAAATGAATCCCATGGCAGGGGACACACACACAGAGGACTCCGTTGAATAGATGGGTCAGCCAGAAATGTTATTCACGTGACCAAACCGGTTCGCTCTCTGTGTTGTCTGTTCAATTAAGAGACAACCGCAAACGTCATTCATCGCAGGGTACACACCGACGGTTATGGCTGTTGTTTATTGTTGATGTTAAAAACTCGTTTTCCTCTTTGCAGTTGACCTTGGAGAGTGAGGACGATGGACCCATTGGTGGAGCTCTCCCTCCCCCCCCCCCCCCCCCGCCATGTTTAGGGGAACAAATCACTGCAGAAACACTGCTTCTCACCCCAGGTGGAACTAGTTCTGTCCCTTTTTCAGCACGGCGTTGACCTATGATTACATATGTTGTTGTTGTTTTGCATGGTGAATGTGATCCCTCCCTATGATTGGATTGGCTTTTAATTAAACCTTTTGATGCATACTGGAAAACTTTACAGAAGACAGAACACAAAGTATGAATGATTTAAGATAATTGCACGGTGCCATAGCTGGGACGAGTTCCAGACAAGAAACCAAGCAGGATGATATTGCTAAAAATTTAAGGTGTGTCGCCGGCCAGGAATTCATGTCCCCCATTGTGTGTCGCAATTCTCTTCTCAGATATTGTCTAGACTTGTTTGTGTTTCTCAGGATTGTTGAGCAAGTTGTATCTCTTTTGTGTTGTTTTATATATGTGACAATGATAGCTGACTGTACTGACAAAAATAAAGAAAACTATAAATCATTTTTCTTTAGTAGGAATGTATTTGTGGCTGTTTAACTGTCTTTTGAGGTTAGCTATGCTGTTCCGCCCATCAGTTTGGCAGTGTTGGCAGAGCTCAGGTGACCGGAAATGTTCTAGATAAACCTGTTATATAGTACATTTAGTCTGCAGGAGACTTTTGTGTAATACTGCGATATGTTTATATTTCAGGTGTAGTTACTTTTCAAGCATTTAGGACAGCATGAAGAATTCTTTATTCTTAACAGGTTAAGGCATTGACCAGTGCAGTTGCTGAGTCAAAGTTACAATATATTGAAATATCAACGCAAGCTTCATGCTGCATCACCGTGTTTTAAATGTAGAAATATATATATAAAAATATAAAATAAGATTAATGAAAATAAATAAAAGCATTTGTTCAATCAAATAATCGTGTATAGTTACAAAACTGGAAAGAAAATAACCGGTTAGGCATGTGTATCTTCACGTAGTCAATGTGTGTATCAGTAAAGTACAAAATATACAAGAGCACATTATAAAAGCATGTCATTGCACACACACGTTTATGGACATCTATATTCCATTGTTCATATTTCTATTTACATAATATAGATATACTTTTACATTCTTAGTAAGCTCAATTATTCAGGTCATCTGACTTCATGCACGTAGCGCTTAGGCCTATAGCACGGATATTCTGCACGAATATTTGTTCAAATTAAATGGACTGCATTTATATAGTGCTCTTCTGACCAGTGGTCACTCAAAGCGCTTTACAATTATTGCCTAACATTCACCCATTCATGCACACATTCACACACCGACGGCGGAGTCAACCAGGGAGCAGTTAGGGTTGGGTGTCGTGCTTAGGGACACCTCAACACTCAGCTAGGAGGGTCCGGGGATTGAACTAGCAACCTTCCGATTGCCTGTAAACCCACTCTACCTCCTGAGCCAGTGCTGCCCCGTATTACTTTCTAAAGTTACTATGTCGTTTTCCTTTAATTTCATAAATTGTACTTGCATTTAAATAATAGAGACTTATTTTGAATGTGGTGATTTGTGCAAATACATCATCAATCCATTTAAATCACTAACGACACAATAATTATGTTATTTTCCTGAGCATTAAACACAATTTGTGTAAATTAAAAAGCTGTACATAAGCAACAAAATGTAAAAAAAAATTGTCATTTCTTCTCAGCTTCTCTAACAGTAAAAGCAAAAAATGCCTTACAAATTCTTCTTCGGGCTTGTATACATGCTACCACTTGGCCACAAAGAGCAGTTGTTTCAAAAGATAATCCCAGAAAGACTGAAGAGATGTCCTGATTGGTCAGAAACGAGCGGGGAGCTGTCTAAAATCCCAATTGGCCCATACAAAGGCAGGCTACTAACCTACGGAACCTTTAAGTGGCATTGCGTGATTCGGTGTTCACATGTCCTTATGGCGAACAGGATATGATCCTCTTCAGCTTCATGATCTCTTCAGTGGTGAGCTGAAGCACGGACAAGGAGGGGGCGGACGAGGAGGGAGGGTTGTTCATCGCCATCGCCGTCCCCTTCCCCGCGGCGTCCTCCTCCCCAGACGGCCGCGCAACGTCCCCGCTAGCATGGGCCGCTCTCTGGGAGGAGGAACCCTGAAAGTCCTGTCCGGCCGCGGGGGGGCTCCAGCTCCCCCCCAGCCTGAGAGGGAAGGGGTGACCCTGTCCGTGGGGGTCTCTGCTGAAGGCCTCCGGGGCGCGCTGGAAGTCCTGACGCGGGTCCCAGCCCGGCCGCCCCGCGCCGTAGACGCCCTTCTGGAATGCGCCGGACAAGGCCAGCTGCTGGAGGTAGCCTAGGCCCGGGGGGTACGGGCCGCTGTGGCCCGCGAGGCCGGGCGGCGCGTAGCTGGGTGGGGGGTCCTTCCGCCTGGGGGACCCCGCCCTGGGTTCCTTGTCGCTGGGGGAATTTCGACGGGTTCTCAGGTCGAAGGGAGAGACTTCCGAGCCCATGCACGCGGCAGCGTTGGCGGGGGTGGGGGTGGGGTTGGCGGCGGCGTCCCCTTCGCCGGGGAACTTTTTGCTCGCTTGAGCGGAGGATGAGGAGAAGAGCTTGATCCAGCTGTGCAGCACCGACAGCGGGATCTGCACCTCCCTCTTGCCGCCGAGCTCCGCCACCTCTCGCCTGAGGCTCTGCTCGCTCTCCGCCCGCCCGTCCCGCGCAGGACCCGGACCGCCGTCCGCCTTCGGAGAAGCCATCGGCGCCCGGACCCCTGGGGGGGTCCTCTGGGGACGGGGCGGCGACGCAGGGGGGCTTCCGGGCGCGGTCTTCAAGTTCAGGACAAAGTCCTCCCTGGCACCGTGGGGGTACGGCGGCGGGCTGCCCGGATACCGGGCGTCGCCGGGGTCTTGTTTCACGCACGGCGGCGAGCCCTGGTCCCTCTCCTGGCGCGCCGGGTACAGAGGGGAGGGCTTGTTCAGGAACTTGGGGTTCTTGTTGGCGGAGGGCGGGGCGAAGGAAGAGGCGGGGCTCTCGCGGGCCTCCGGGCGGGGCTCCCGGAGGCTGAGGTTGAGCGGCTCCGTCAGCCCCGTGGAGGACTTGTACTGCTGGGCCAGGTAGCGCAGGTGCTCCAGGGACTGCTGGGCGGCCTCCAGGGGCCTCTGGCGCGGGGCCGGGGGGTAGGAGGCCTGAGGCTGAGGCACTGCTGGGGGCGGCGGTGATACCGGTGGAGGTGGTGGTGGTGGTGGTGGTGGTGGTGGGGGTGTCGGGGCACGGGGGGCCGCCGCCGGGGGAGGACCAGGGGATGGGCCCTGCAGCGATGGCGGCATGTAGGGGGACAAGACTGGGTAGCTGGTGTGGTAGTAGTGGGGGTAGTGCACGGGCAGGATCACCCTGAGGTGGGAGTTTGCGATGCTGCGCGGGGCCTGCAAGGGCAGCAGAGGGGAAGGGCGGGTGTTATTCTGGAAGAACCGGAGAACCCAGAGGAAATCTGTCCAGGTTTACTATGGAGAACGGATAGCTCTGTGTAACCTCAATGAGCTGAAATGGCGGCCATGGAAACATGGTATATAATACGAGCGGAATGAGCATAGCGGACCTGGTAGAGGTTGCTAGGTAACAGCCTGCGTTTCCCCTGCTGGACAGCGCCTTCCTCCAGCAGAGCGTCACAGGACGGGCGTTTCTGAGTGGGCAGGACGGCCCTCAGCTGGCCCCCTTTCAGGTAGCATTCGTAGGGCAGGAGGAGTCTGTGTGGGAACAGGAGAATACAGAACATAAATCACCCTGGTCAGGTTACTTCGGGTGAGCGCCTAGTTCAGCAGCAGCAGCAGTAGCAGCAGCAGCAGCAAGAGCGGGATATTAAAAACAACATGCAAAAGTGTAATGATTGTCATTTGAACCGACTTTTCGTAGTGTCTGCGGGTGCAGGTCGCGGCGCTGGTACTTCGGGGGTTGCCACCCAGCGTGTTGTAGACCTGTTTCCACAGCTGGTGGGTGGTGACCTGGACCAGGGGGAGCACAACATCATTAACTGAACTGAAAAAAGGTGGATTGAATTATATTATGTTATTATGTTTGGTTTGTCCTGTACATTGGCATGTCGGTGTCTTATTGAGGTTGTGTTTACCTGGTGGTAGCCCCCCAAATCCTTGACTGTCTTGTACATCAGAAACAAATCAACTAACAAGGAAAACAGAGAAAAAAAGAGTTAAGTCATGTTTATACATACACACGACAGGGCCATCGCAGACAATAATGAGTAATGCTCAAAGGACTCTCACACGGGCACCGCTTGTAGTAATGTAACAAAAAGACGCAGGGTGAAAACATAAGCTTAACACAGATGCTGGCTTCTCAATACTTACTTTGTTTGAAGCCCAAGTGTGGGACCCTTTCGATGGGCGTGTCCCTCTTCTTCATGTTCAGATAGAGATCTTTAAGAAAAGCTTCCTCTGACATCTCCTCTGGCTCCTTCTGTGCCTGCACCGCCATCCCCTCCTGGACCTCTCCGTTGGCCATGACGTAGGGCTGGGAACACGGAGCACACAAACAATATGTAATAACAATAAAGTTGTCTGCAAAGAAACGTTTTGACGTTGTTGTTTTTTTTGTCTTGTTTGACTAAAACCACAGACCCACACACATTGAATTAAAATGTTCATGATGCAGTCCAAAACGTAAATGCTGAATGATGAATACAACTTGAACCACACTGATATTAACAGAGTTGGTATGCAATTTTATTATATCTGTCAATGTTGCACATTTCAAGTTAGTTTTGATTTATTTGCATTATATTTTTACTGCCATTAGAAATGAGTGAGATATTGCATACAAAATATTTAAAAAACGTAATTGCATAAATGTGAATGTGAATTCAATATAGTCCATTAAAAGGTCAACAAAAACTAAATGAATGTCACCATGAATGTTCTTTGATTAATGGAAGAATCATGTTATTATGTCAACAAAATCCACGGCCAATGAAGTCATGCCCCAATTCTTTCTTTCTGCTCAAATAAACACATGGAAAATAATAGCCTGAGGGTTTCACTAGAGAAAATTAAACTAAACAAACTAGAGATGTATTTATGGATGTATGTGTCTAGGCCCCGGTCTTCCAATTTAACACCAGCTGATTTCTTAATTCCACAAAAAAACACAAACTATCTCCCAAAATGTCTATCTTGACTTAAATATTGATGAATTAATTCTCAATCATCTCCGTCTAAATGTTTCTTACCTGTTTCCACTGATGGTTGCAATTTCATAGACCCTTAGAAATCAGCCAATTCAGGGTAACAATACCAAGACTACTGGTAGCAGTATGTTAGTGTTACCTCCAGTGTTCTGCAAAGAATAAAGTTAGTGAAAACAACAGAGGTGTTTTGAATGACAGAACGGCAACTGCGATGAGGGTGTATACTCCAACCTCTTCCTTAACAATGTTGGACCAGTTAAACCGGTTTGAAAATACCCGCAACGGCATCTTGGCATCACCTTATACTAAATAAAAGACGTAATATTAGGATCCTCATGTACAAAACTCTATTCATTGTTTGGAATAATAATATTAAATGAATAAAACATAAACATGGGGGTTATTTTATATTATCTGACGCATGTAGTGTGTTTTGTATTTTGAATCAATACCAATTAAAAAAAATTCAGTACTATATTAATAATATTGCTAATTATTGGTTGTAAGCTGTGACACATTGTCTCTGTCATGAGCTATGAATACGAGGGGGATGATAAATGTAATAACAATGGCCCTAATTTAGCAGGGAGGTGCTGTGGAATTTAGAATGCTTCAATTATAGCTTTTAGATAAGAACCTGTGTGCAGGTGGTTCACTTTTTCGTGAGAGACTAAGGACACACTGACGGCATGAATATAGATTTAATTGAGGGACTGCCTCGACTTGTTGCGTGTGTGACATATAGACCTACAATTATTCCATTGCCAGGTGGTTATTAGGATTATTGTGTTATGATTTTGATGGTGAACATTTACTCAGGTCGTGCGTAAAATGGCGAATAAGTGAAAATAAATAACCATCAACACTGATAACAAATCGGTCTGTTCGTCTTTTAACATTTCATTGTGCGGCTCTATGCATGACTTCTTAAACAATGTGTCTTGTTTTTATTGGACCATGATGATTGATGGCTTTATAGAAAAAGCCACCACATTATCACAAGAGATCAACAGTGAGATTGCAGCTGTCTGGAGCTGGCAGTGTAATTCGTAAAACAATGTCAGTAAACTGAAAAGTTTAAAATGTCATCTATTAAATGACGGTCTGTGTATATATTTCCTTCTCTGTAACATAATATTTTAGCCAGTTTCTATATGATTTCATCACCTTTACTTAACCAGGAAGGCACATGGAGATAGAGAGATTACATTTTTTTTAAGAACACTGTGGCAAAGATAACAGCACACGGTTTGCAAAAATAGTGCACATCTTATCACGGAGTTGATTCCAGAGTGACATCTTTGTGTTTTGTGAAGCGTAAGGAGGAATGCTGTGCTGACAGAAGTTGTGCTCCATTGCTAAAACACACAGGCCAAAGGTACACCTCTCCAGTCCAGCCCAATCTGATGCTCACAACCTTTAGAAGGAATTCCGGGTTGATATCAGGGCAATTTTAAACCTTTTGAGTGTCTAATCTCAGCCCCCATGACAATTTCCAGTAATTGTTTTGTCCAACAGGGGGTGAACCACTTAATTGGTTCACCCCCTGTTGAACCAATTATTTTTTTAATATCAAACACATCTCTTAGCAACCAGAATAGCAGTAATTTGACCAGTGTGAGGGGCAGTGTGAGGGGCATGATTCAGTTTAAATGTTGTGTTCAAATTGATGTGGCATGGGGAAATGTAACTGGCACCTCTGGTCGCAAAAACAATGGCCCTTTGTTTGAATCGCGGAATACATAGCTATTTCTGTAAGAGGAATTACTGGTTGCCACAAACAGGAAAGATTTGTTGAGGATAAGATTTAAGAACATGTTAAATAGTGTAATAGTTATTCAAATATTGACACAATGTATGGGGCCTTAGCTGCAATGCATCAAGACCAGACTGAGACAGGTCCATGGGTACCTAGCCTGCTCCTGCACTACTTCTCTTTCAGTTTTTTACGAGGAACAAATCCCACTATTTGTCTCACAGGGGTGTTTTTATAAGCGTGTCAAGCACGCTGACAGAGAGCCTGAATGTTAAACATGGAATGTTACTCTGTGGCCGAGAGATTTCTGTATAAATGTTTGTTGCAATCCGTCAGAGTCCCTTTGTGTCGTTTGCAACCTCATAGTGTTGACACTTTGAGGAAACGTCCTCGAAGGACAGAAAAAAGTCTTTGTCTATTGTTTGCAGTGCAAGATGACCAAGAAGCACAGCGTTTAACGAAATGTTCCACTACAGCTTTGCTGTTGACAACCTGACAAGCGTGCTCCCTTAGTGATAAGGAAGTTACACCTAGTTTACAGTTAATAGTTATGAGGCCTCTTATTTCCTCTTAACAAATCCAATCCTAACCTTTCATGGAACATGCATCTGAGAATAGTATAGTTCATATATTTATATACAGTATATATTGATATTAATATCGATTTTAGCCATTGTATTTTAGAGATTTATGGGCTTGTTCATCGTAATGTCTCATTGTTAAGCAAATACAGCAACAGCTCTGACTGTGCGTTCACACCAAATGCGACGGGGTGACACGTTTTCATACAAAGTCAACGTAGAGACGCAAATTGGTCAATTTGTCACTAGAAAAACCTGCAACAAGATTTGATTGACGGTGCAACATTTTGCCCTGTCATGGGCGAGTGCGTTCATGAGGATTTGCAGCGCGCCAATTTCTACTAATACTAATCTACTAATATTACTACTGGAGTTGAAATATTTGAACTTTGCCGCGACATTCGCGTGATGACAGCCAATCAGCGTTCACTCCCTGGGTGACGTAACATAACAGCCAATCAGCGTTCAACCGGCCGGGCCAACTGTTCCCTGCACTCCGCATTGAACCGCAGCTTGGAGGAGAAAGTGCTTGTTGCCGTTTGCGACTCCCGGAGCTCTATATATAATATTATATGATATTATATACTATAATATATAAATATCTATATAATATAATATATAATATCACAGCACAAAGCTGTGTGCGCCTCCGGATGATATTATGAACCCATAAATGACGGGCATTCCGACGTCTCTCCCTCTTCCACAACAGGTAAAGACATGCAATGGTGGTTATCTCAGCCATGGTTGATGAGAATGAATTGGCATGAGGCACCGTTGGTGGGCAAAAGATGTTGCATGACAAAATTTGCTGCACGACAAAATTCGCCTGACATAACTGCACAGCGACAGATTATGATTTGTCATGCGACAAAACTTCGGCGACAGCGAGACCAGGCGAAAAATGTGTCTTTTGGTGTGAACACACAGTAAGATGGTAAAGTTAAAACCCCCTTGCGTTGCGTGAACGTGGGACCATAATCAGCCCTTTATGGCGCATTTCCACCGCAGGGTGCGGGTCGGTTCAGTCTGCAAAGGTGCGGCATGGGTCGCGTTTCCACCGCCAAAAGTGTCCGTGACCCGGACTGAGCAGTATTGAGCCGTTCTCGTTCTCGTCTCACAGTACTACTCCGTTGGGGTACTGAGTGCCTGAAAGGGTCCCGGCAAGTTTGAGCTACACACGCTGTCCGTTGATTGGTCGACAGAATCGTCCCTTCCGTGTGACAGGGGGATAATAACAAACAAACACAGTACCTGCAAGGTATTTCTGGACAACGGCGAAAGCTTCGTTTATGGAAGAAAATGTTGTGCAAAAGTTTGCCGTCCTTCTTGGACGTCCTACATTGTTGCTCTTTGTTCATTGTATGCGTTCTTCTTTTCCTTGGATTTATTAGCGGGCTACACTGTGTCGGGCTGCTATGAGATCCCGATGCTTACGTCGCTGCCGTGGCTATCCCCGTCCGGCTTAAACCCCGCCCTACCATAAGGGTACTTAAGGGTGGCGGTGGAAACGCAAGCCGTAACCGAGCTGGGCTATACCGCACCCTCACTACTGAGCTGAGGCGTGCTGGGTCCGTTACATTGTGACATTAGTGACACACAATGACTCTGGGAGGAGGAGCTGGGAGGAGGGGACACTACAAGTGACTGTGCCCTGCATCTTAAAGTGTGTATGAGATAAAAGAGGAGGATGAGGATGTTAGTGTTGTGTTCCTGAGCAGCATCACAGCCAGCAGTGAATCACAGACGAGTGCCTTTTAAAATCGACACAGGTGCTGATGATTCCGTTTAACCACACACAATGTTTAAAGATCGCCCCCCCCCCCCCCCCCGTCAACATTTACACCTGCAGACCCTGCTATAAGGTATGCATTACAAGATTATACAGAATCTCACGCAGGCCAAAACCCAAAAGTTGGCAGCCCTGGCATCAGCATGGAGACTCTGAGAACAAGCGACCCGAAGCTGTGCAGCGGCCTCGGAGAGATGCTTCAGCCATATGCCATTTGCCTCAGACCAGGTGCTGACCCGTTCTCCTTGAAGGCCTCCAGACGGATTCCACTGAACTTAATGGACAAAGTGGTGCAAGAACTGTCACTCATGGAAGGCCTCGGGGTGATAAGCAGAGTGGAGCAACGGACAGGCTGGTGCGCCGGCATCCTGGTGGTGCCGAAGAAGACTGGGGCAGTGGGAATATGTGTCAATCTCACAAAGCTCAACGGATCTGTATGCAGGGAAGAGTGTTATGCTGCCATCGGTCGATGAAACAAAGGGAATGCCGGCACATACAGAATTTTTCAGTAGGGGTTTCTGGCAAATACCCCTGACTGAAAATTGAATAAAATACACAAAGTTCATCCCGCCCTACGAGCATTTCCACAGGCTTCCTTTAAACATGGCCTCTGCACCGGAACAGTTACAAAGAGAATGGTGACAGGTCAAAGATGGCTTCCAGGGGTTTGTCTGCCATACGGATGATGTGCTGGTGTGGGGTCAGTCGCAGGAGGAGCATGACACCCCAAGGCCCTCAGGGCGTGGTGAAGCGGGGAGCGTGCCCGACCGTCAGTGTGGTGGCAGGGCCTGAGCCAGGCACTGAATGAACTGGTCTTCCAGTGTCGACCATGCTGCAAAGAGAGGCAAGACACCAAGGAGCCGCTGAAGCCCTCAAACTACCCCCACAGACTGTGGCAGAAGTTGGGAGCAAGACTTACTGCTGGTGGTGGATTATGCATCCAGGTACCTGGAGATACAGTAGCTCAGCTCACTCCCTCCAGGATGACTGATGTCATTGTCCACCTGAGATTCATCTTTGCACGAAACACTGATGACTGACAATGGGCCACAGTCCTCCATCCCGGAGGACTGTGGATACTTAAACACTCAAAAGAGAGACAGGAACGAAAAAAAGGCGATGGAATGGTGAATGGAAAGAAAGAATGTCAATGAATGTTGTACTTGAATTCAATGTGTTGAAAATGGAATCTGAAAATTTAAAATGTATCATGTAGGGTTACATGAGATGTTTAGTTTTGAATAAGTGTTTCCAGAATCTAGAAAGGGGAGATGTGGCATAATGTTACGATAAGGTTACACTAAAGGTGACACTTTAGGGCACGGTATGATGACATCATCAGTTAGGGTCTGTCTCAGGCGCGTGCCGTCCATATGAGCAGGTGGGGCAGTCAACTACTTGCAAAAGCAACTAAAGAAATAGTTCCTCAGTAAATCATTGCTCCAAGTCTATTTTTAATAATGTTATTGTCACGTTAACTATCTATAGTTTCTGTAGGCTTTCCGACTATTTTTGGTCTGTTGACATAAAATTTTAGATGATGGTGGCGATTCTAGTTGAGTTTAACGTGTCATGCCAGTTGGGGCAGGGCAGCTCAGCTCCCGCGTTCCTCCGTATGTTTATCACATAACCCTGCAGGCTGCAATAAGAATTGCAATCCGCTCTAAAAGACGCCTATATGGTCGTAAAGTAGTCTGTCCCATGGTCATATTCTAGAACTGTTAGGATAGGGGGAAAACTTACAACATGACTTTCTCCCGAGCATGGTATGAAAAGAAAAAATGGCTATGTGGTTACTCAAAGAGAAACACAATGTTTTGTTTCCCACGTCTACTTTTTTCCCATCACTCACGGGTGTGAGTGATGTGAAGCATATATAAATATAATAATATATAATACAATATTATATATGTATATAATATATACATAACATACATAACAACATAAATTGTGGATGTGGTCATACGCCAGTAGTTTCTGCCCGACTGAAATTTAGGGTCACCGCACGCTACTGGTCAGTCTAGAGTTGACGTGATGCTTGTAGTCATGAGTACAGTTGGACTCACTAGTATTAATTATATAACACGACAGTTCCTTGATAGACATATTCATTGTTTCAAGTTATTTAGTCTGTAGTCTGTATCGTTCATAGCTGTTGGAGTGTGTGTGGATGATGGCTGGTTGAAGCACCGAGTCCTTTGTCTGGAGGAGCCCAGAAGAAGCAACCTAGGTGGCGTGTAGCTTGGACATTTGCTACACTAGGGGGGGCCTTTCCAGACTCCTGGGGACCCAGAAGGGCTGTCCACGGACTCACTGGCCAACAGCAGCAGCAGCAGCGATGGGACAGCCCCCACCCAGCACCAGCCCTCTCCCCAACAACGTGGTGGAGCCCCAGGGGGGACTGGGGGGGCAGCCCGGCGACCACCACAGGCAACCGTCTGCAGCTGGCCGACCCTGCACTCATCCCGCAGCAGCCCAGGCCCAGCCACCCCTCGGCAAGCCACCACAGGAGCAAAAGGCTCCCATGCACCACGAGGGGGATGGTGAAGGCCCTGTCGCCCTGGGAGAGGGTGGCCCTACCATGGCCCGTTTATGGCCCTCCGAGGAGCTACCACCGCAGCCCAGCTGAAACTGAACCTAACCAGCCCCGTCCAGACAGCCCTGGCACCGCCACGTCCGTTGACACCTCACCCAGGCAAGGCAGCATCTCAGCGTCTCCAGGGTGGAGGTGGAGGGTGGGTTGGTGTGTAACCCTGGGGGGTGTGGAGACAATTGGATTTGGGGGTTGTTTTATTTATTTTAGGTATGAGGTGAGAGGGTGGGAAAGAGGCTTCAGCTTGGGATTCTCCACAGCGTCAATTTGGTGTTGGGGGAGTGTGTGTGTGGATGGAGGCTGGTTGAAGCAGCTTCACCTGGCCGACTCTGCTTGGACTCTGGGGCTGGGTTAGGCTGCACACCTGTTGCACATTGATCAATGTGCACAGGTTAGACCAGCCATCACCACACACACTCAGGAGATGGATCTTTTTTTACATTTCCATTCTACACTCTACCTAGGTGCCTTCTTTTGGGCTCCTCCAGACAAAGCATGGTAAAAATCTGGTTTATTGCAGAGGTTGGATATGATATGACGTCTGCCATTTGACGGTGGTGCGCCACTTCCGTCGAGGAGATCTCCTGATTGTGTGTGGAGACGGCTGGTCTAACCTGTGCACACTGATCAATGTGCAGCCTCACCCAGCCCCGGAGTCCAATCAGACTCAGCCACGTGAGGCTGCTTCAACCGGCCTTCATCCGCACACACTCTCCCACAATAGGTACATGTAAGAATAGAAAGTTAAAATCCTGTCCTCCTGACAGCTGTTTGTCCGTTCTGGGCTACTGTAGAAACATGGCTGTGCAACATGGTTGGCTCTGTGGGAGAGGACCCTATGATTATTATTCTAATTTGTATTAAACACTAATTAAAACATGCTTATGAATATTATATTCCATTTCTCCCAAGTCTGTTCTGCTATAGGCTACCAACCCTACACATTTTACCTTTCAATAAAGAAAGGTCCTCACTAGGTGAGGATAAACTTTTTGTAAGGTTCAACCTTGAGTTAAGGACAAAAGAAAGCCATATCAGACGCTGTCAACTGGCAAGGAAGCAAATGAGACATTCCGCATACCTTCTATCAGAGGTGAATCTCCAGGGTGTGGGACTGTAATTAATGCACAACTGGGGAGATATGCATTGTGTGCCTACTCTCACTTGTCACTGTTTCCTGAGCATGTGGGTGTGGTGGAGAACGAGTGAGATTAAATGACAAAGAAAAGAAACAATTTAGTTGCTTACAAAACAATTTTGCATCTGGAACGAAATGTTTTATTTTTTACTTTTATCTTTTTTATATTAGGTCTATTGTTTATATTTAAATGCCGGCTTGATATGTAATGTTATAGCCTTGTTCCTGCAAAGGACAATTTGTATTTGTGTTAAATGAATGACACAGGGTCGTCCAGCCTCATGGTAGAGCAAGCGGTTGCATTTATCTTATTAGGTATAGGCCTACTCTAACGGCAGTAGATGGGCTTGACCACTAGATTACCCTAAATTGATCGTATAATATAGTTGTTTAGGGCGTACAAAACCCAAATAAATGATTTCATTTAAAAAAATAACAATAGTCCTAGAAACGCTTAACCACTACAAATGTCTAAATGTTTATTTGCTCACTCAGCCTGTTCTCGTTTCACTACGGAACGCCTGGAACGAGATTCTTCAAATCTGTGTTACTGGCGGGAGAGAGGGGGGAACTTCCGATAGAGGGATATACGATTCCGTTTAATGTTTCGTGTACTGCTTCGTCGAATTATTGGTTTAAAAAACCTCCCTAACGTTATTTTTAGTCATGTTCTTCTCGCTTCGGAGACTGTTTAATGTCAACTGGCGTATAAAGCTCATGGGAAGTAAGAGACCGGAAATTACGTTGCGGTAAACCGGGATAACGCTACAATCCATGAGCCTTTCTCAGCCCAAGCAGACTCGAGGGTGGATAGCCTTCTTCCGTAAACCTCATCACACCTTTGGGGTCTTCAATTAATGTAACATGCGGAGAATGGGCAGGTAATTAATCAGTAGCCTACACGACACCGCAGGTACAAATTAGAGTCGCTTCATCACACAGACGAGTTGTAGATTTTTTTTTCTCTTAATGCATTGAAGACTGATAGTTATATAAGGTAAATATGCTTTGCATATTATTTCATATTATTTCGAAAAACGTGTCAGATTATAAGAATTGTTGTTTTTGGCCTGATTCCTTGTCGGTTTCAATCTGACAAGTCGGAGATGTTTCCACTGCGTTTTTAATCGAAAGGATTTCAAATATGTGTATTGCCTCCTATATGTTGTCTCTGGGTGCACTTTACTCACGCTGAGCATAATTCCGAGCAGCTGTTCACGGGGACCGTTCAAGCTTGGCCTAGGATGTAATATATTAGTTGACCACACGGTGGCGGTACACCACTGTCAATAAGCAGTTACTGTTCGTCTGTTCTATTTGGACTAGAATAGTGGACTAGTGTTTGTTATTCTTTTGAAATGCATTTATAGCAGTAATGGAAAACAAAGTGTAGAAAATGAAGATGCTTTTGCACTATAGATTAAAGTATTATATATGGAAATAATTTATTTATGAATCTTTTTAAATTTTTTAATACAATTTTATTTTGATTACAGAATAATTGATTTACATTCTTGATTATATACTTACTTACATACATGATGATTGAACCCAATCTGAATCAGATACTGTTTAACCAATACATTCATACAGCCTTGATAAACCATAAATATCTTAATGAATGACAAATTGTTGTATAATAAGTGTTCAATCTATCATCCACTAATAATTGATGACGATCTATAGAGGATACTTATTGCAACTGTATATCTAAAGCTCTCATTTGGGGTGTGTGTGTGTGTGTGTGTGTGTGTGTGTGTGTGTGTGTGTGTGTGTGTGTGTGTGTGTGTGTGTGTGTGTGTGTGGTCTTACTTTGTGTACTTGTAAATTGCAAGGTGGTTGGGTAACACGGTTTCCATGAGTAACACACTGAAGTAAGTCACTAGCCCCTAGCTCCACTCGTAGGTAACAGATGTGGGTTCCTGATGGTGACATTTGGTACGGCCCCTCCCATGTGTAGATCAGAGGACGGGATGTCCCCAAGGAGGAAGAAGGATTGGCGTGTCTGAGTAAATAAAATCCAAACTATTCACAGACATAAATGCTTCACTTTGGGGCCTGTTTGGTAATGCTATACAGCAAAGGTCACGCCAACAAGGACTTGTTCAAATGTCAAATGTCAAAATGGTTTGTGCAGAATGTCACATCGACCTGCCTGATGGATATATATTAGGGCTGGGCAACGATTAAAAGTTTTAATCGCGTTAATCGCATAGTATTGGTGAGTTAACTCGTGATTAATTACACTTTTAAAATTCTATTTTGAATCCACTCCAATTGAAGTTAAATGAGATTATCAAATGGAATGACACATTATTATTCATACCAAATGTACTTAATAAGCAAAAACTAGACCAAGTTGAGGGAGTTGCATATTCAACCCAGTGTGGGTTGATTATGAAACTTATGGAACACTACAGATTTGGGAATTGTAAAAGGGCAGTTAATTAGTACAATTGTAAACCAACAGTTACTACAAGTGTAGTTAAATTCAAATAAGTAGCACCACAGATTTAGGAATTGTAAACAGTTGTAAACAATTATTAATCGTGTTCAAATAAGATTGCATTAACGCGTAATTAACACGTTGACTTGCCCAGCCCTAATATATATATTTTTTCCATTGGGAATTGCATTGATTTTATCTATGCAGAGATTCATTTGATGGTTTCTAAAAGATCCCCAATTCTAAATTTGAAGAACCGTCAACTGTTTTCGAAAAGGAATCCTTTCTATCTATTCAATAATGTGGGCGTGGCCAGCTGCTCGAATGAGTGGATTGGTCGACTGCATCAACTGGTTGGCTAGGATTGAGACCTCCCATCATATGTCTGCCTGGACACTCCCACTTGTGATGTCACAAAGCGATACATTTTGACATTCCTCCAGTATCAATAAAACCAGGAGTATAAAACCCATCTGTCAGCACCTCAATACACTCCACCACTAGGAGTTCATCTGGACTAGTGATGGGAAATCTTTAGTGTCAACCCAGTAATAAGCACATCTTGAAATGAAGCCCCTTCCTACAATGTGAACCATAATGGACTGCAGTGACCCCTGGTCCCAGGACTCTCGTCATGCATTATATATTTTCCCGTTCCCCAGGTACTCTTCAGTTTCACTTTCACTTCTCCTGACCTCGCACCGTTTGAAAGCACAGGAGAACTATTAACTCAATTAGCATACTGTTCACACCAAAAGGACATATTGCTGGTTAAGTGGTGCAGTAAGCAACGCTGAAATGTTCTTCTCTGACCCTCCCTAGAGACACATACCGCCGACTTGAACTTTCCCCTTGACTGCTCTGCGCTCAAGGTGAGGGCGTGCTCTGTTAAAAAGAACCGACTGCTTCTCTTTCCTATATGGAAATCATACTCTTTACTGGATAAATATAAATTAAATGAGCTTTTTGACTATAGGTGTCTTTGTCAGACATGATTATTTTGGAAACATGAGTAAGTGTAGCTTTCATTTGATTATCGTTCAGATTATCCTGGAATCATCATTGTTTGCATTTGTTACTCCTATTGGACTCGTACAACAGGACAAAACATTGCAATGACTACCTCCGTTTGGGAAGCAAAAGTAATCAGGGTAATAGCAATTTTTTATAATGGTTTTGTAATTTTTTATGAAATAAATTGCCATTATAAAGAGACATGTCAAACTTGCCATTACCCTAGGTTACTGCATATCTCCGTCGATTTAGGATTTTGCAGTACTACAACTCCCTTGAATCGTCTCAATATGGTGCAGTATTGCCAACAAAAAATCCCATGATGCATTCTGATTTATAAGCCCTATAAGATGGGCATTGCGTTTGGGTTCCTCACAAGCTGTTTCACTTACATGTTGTTAGTGGATGTCCATTCCATCCTAATGTGTGCGTAAAACCCTCAGCCTGCACTGAGTCTTACTTACGAGTTATTTCTCCAGTGAAGTAAGGATATTGATTTTGTTTTCCAGTTGCAAACTTTCAGGGCCTTCAGGGTATTCAGAAATCACTGGCATATCCAAATGAAAAATACACTTTATGATTAAGAAAAACGTAGTAGTTTTAAAAAGGGGATTTGGTTTAGGGAAATGTACAGGGAAAAGCATGCATGTGTTTTTCATCTTTACATTTAAATTTAAATTTTAAGTTTTATATAGTTCTACCTGCTGTATGTCACTTGAATCTGCAGTTAATAGCAAGAGCTAGGACTTGGCAATAATTTAGATGAAGCACGTCGATTTACATTCCAGCAGATGGAAATATTAGAATCATATAAATATTTCAGCATGCTTCTGGGGTTTTCTAGCCGACCGTGCAAATGTGGTCAGCCGCTGTAGGAAGACGAAGACGGGAGGGAGACGAAGACGGGAGGGAGACGAGTTTGACATCTGATCTGGGACCACATGACATCTTGACATGAGCGCCGGCCCCGGGGAGTTCAACCCCGCGGTGGGCTTCTGACCGGCTTACTTAGGCTCTCGTCGGCACTCTGCACGCATTCTCAAAGTACAGTCAATTATTTATCTGTCCATCGATTAGATGAATGAACTAATAGAAGAGCCCTGAATGTAGAGCCACAGCGTCTGAATATGGACTGACCTCAGTACAGACTGACCTCAGCACAGCCAGTCCTCCTGGGTAAAGCCAGCGCTAGTCGGTACGGAGCATGTCCACACCCCCATCTCAATGATGCTTTTAGCAAACTCGATGTGTATGCAGAAACCTAACTTAAGTACCTCCCTTGTGTAGGTTTCAGTAGAGCTGTCAAAGGGGTAGCTTTGAGGTGAGCTTCTCCGATATTTTCTTAGATTTATTATTATCCGTTCCTCTCAGGAGGCCAACGTGTCAGGGAGATGTCGACATAAAGGAAACCCAAAGCAAATTACACTTGAAAGTTTCGACATTTCTGCATCGACCACCATTACCGCGTTAGAGCGAAGGGTCAGAGGCAAGGTGCCGGCTCCCGCCTGGCCCCGTTAAAAAGGATCCGGCTAGCGGCCAAAGCCAAACAAATGAGGTTGGAAAATGTTAAGGTTGGGTTCAGCGGTCGGGGTTAAGTTTGGCGGCGGCTGCAGGATAACATGGTGGTGGGTGTTGTGGTTGAATAGAACAGGAAGGAAAGAGGAGGATTGTAAAGACGGCTTATTGATATATGCTGCGTTCATACGCTGACCTATGCACAGAGAAAAGGTAAAGGGCTGTGACCTCAAAACGACTCAACACTCCTCCACGTCTTCTCTTCATTTCTTTATTTGCTTCCAGTGTGTGGTTGCCTCGAGTGGGCGTGCCTTGCTACATCTTATTAATCACATCAATCATACTGTCGGCGTCTACACGTTGTGTAGGATTAAGGCTCCTGGCCACTGAGGTGCACACTATAGCGCGTAGATCCCGGTGTAAAACACGGGGGCTACGGCCGCGGCCCCACAAATCACCGCTGTCCGAGATAAGGTCAGAGATTAAGAGTACAACATCCCACAGCCCAACGGACGTTTTTATGCACATGCCCTTTATCTGGTTTTATCTCTGCAGAGGGGAAAGAGAGACGGTGAATTCTTCAGTCTACTTCTTCTTCAAAACCTCTCTGATGTGGAAGGTTCCACAAGCCGCTAATAAGGAGTCCCAACAATATATATTATTTTGAATTCGGTAAGTTCTCAGCAAGTTCCTCACATACAAATATTAGATAAGTCCTATAAAAACAAGTTGCTGTGTTAATAATATACAATAATCAAAATAAGAAGATGGTGTGAGTTAAAGAATTAATCACACAATTTACAAAGGGATTTTAGTTTCAATCAATAAATCAAACATACTTCAAGACAAACTGCTGAATAATACATAGTCGTCCATTTGAGTCTTTCCTCTTCCTCTCGTCTTCTCTGGATGCGTGCCTCTCCTTCCACGTTGTAGCCCACCATCGGCCCCCAGGAACGGGGCCAACAAGGGCACCAAGAACCAGTAGCCTTTCACTCTGTGGAGGCAAATGGCCGCAGTGTTTAGAGGAGACCAGTTTCTTTAGGATTCATTCTACCAGACAGACAATTCTATCAAAATAACTTTCACTTATTATAAACCCACAATATGCATGTTTTATAGTGGCACCCTCTAGTGGTTTGGGTTGTAGCTGAAGGTATAGCTATACTGTATATTTTCATGCGACAGGTCTTCTGAGATTCTCCCAGTTTCTTGAGTAGAAAGTTTCTCGAAATGTAAAAAGCTGCAGTACAAAAGTGACAGGGCAGGTTTGCGTGATATTGAACTGCAAAAAAATTGCAAAAGGAAATGAAGCCAATGCTAAACAAAACTACATGACATGGACTTCTATCCTTCTCTCTGGTTCTTTTTAAGGCAATATGTATATATATCTGAGGCAATCGGTGAGGTGTCCAGACGTACTGTTTCATTAGGGATGGTATCGGGTCCCTTCCATGGGTTAACTGAACTGTTCCTTGACATTTTGACTGGTCATACAATGGAGGTGGAATAACAGTACATCGTTTCTACGTTTGGAAATAGTCTATAAACTATAAACTTAAATAAAACCAGGCAAAAAATATGTATTTATTGATTTGTGGAAATTGTGAATCGATTCAGAATCATAGAAGATAATAGACTTTGTTGCAGTGCAGTCCTTCATTGTTTCCATCATGCGCTCTACTCGGTTACAACCCCAAAAGCATTCACAGCCAAACCCCTCCCTCTGGATACAGGTGATACATTCTCCCTACTGTATCTAAAAGGTGGGGGCTACTCACGTGAACACGCCGCCGCCCCAGCCCGCCAGCGCGGTGAAGAGGCGCGGCCCCAGGTCCCGGGCGGGGTTCACGGCGTAGCCCGAGTTGAAGCCCATGGAGAGGCCGACCACCAGCACCACCAGGCCCACCGTGAAGGCCTCCAGGCCCGCCGGGACCGCGCTGGTGTGGGGGTCCACGATGGCCAGGATACACACCATTAGTGCGGCCGTTCCGATCACCTGACACACAGCGGACACAGAGTGCATTGTGGGGTTTTGATGTCAGTTGATGATTTGTTTGATTTTAAAAGCGCTTTTCGTTTAAGAAATCTCAAAGTGTTCTGTACAGGGCTGAAACCGAACAACATTCTCCAAAATTGACTATTTCTTTAGAAGATAAAGGTTGGTCAATTTATTTAGTGAAAAACACAGCAGATATTCTTCCTGAACAAAAGGTATAACCTTGTATAAAAAGAAGAAAACCTCTTTCCCTTCTAAAAGCACAGGGCTTCAGAAGAGGCCAGCGGTGCTTAAGACATCACACGGTCACTGCAGTGAGCTTGTGTTTACCTCCTGATACCTGAACGCTGCAGACTGACAATCCCTGATTCACAGATACTTCACCATATTCATTCTATTTCAATATATTTCTGGCATCCCCACCATTTCTGCTCGGCATTAAGGCGGGTAATTATCTCAAAGTTAAAGCCGCATAAATCCATTTCCAAGCGCCACAGGGCAAAGGGAGTACATTCTCCAAATCTTGTGAAGCAACTTGACAGCTAAACCACCCCTCAGTGCCGCCCCCTATCTATATTTCCCAAAACACAAATAGCATCCGCCGCACTTCAGAGGACTAACTCAATAAAAAGCAGATTGGATGAAGACAGCGCTTATTCTGTCTGTATTCTTAGTCTGTCAGCGTGCGTGAGCTGTTCCATATCACATGCTCTCCATTAAATATCAGTTTCACCCAAAGTGTTGACTTTAGGGGCCCTTTAATAGCAATTCCACTGGGAGGATTCACAAAACAATGATAATTTAAAAGGGACTGGAGTGGGGGAGAGGGCCTGGGGACTGAGTTGTTTAGAGCTCCATCTGTGCCCTGTAGCTATCGAGCACCAGGGTCCCAGTGTTGTTCCATATCACATGCTCTCCATTAAATATTATTTCACCCAAAGTGTTGACTTTAGGGGCCCTTTAATAGCCGGGTAGCGATACCACTGGGAGGATTCAAAACAATGATAATTTAAATGGGGCTGGAGTCTGTGCCTGCCCTGTAGCTATTGAGCACCGGGGTCACAGTGTGCCATTCTTAAACGTGTATGTTGTTCTTGAGATGTGATCCAGAGCAATCGGTGTGACACTGATTTAATCGTACCCTTGTTGTGCACTAAGGGATGTGACGAAACGATGTCTGACACTTTTGTTACCTGGTCGAAGAATCCGTTGAGCAGGCTGAGATGTGGGGAGGGATACGTAGCGAAGATCCCCGCCGTGGGGCTCTGAGACCACCGTCCCTGCCTGACAGCAGGCCCGTGTGTAAACATGGAGTAAGCATTGATCTTGTGTGTTGGTGCCGCGGCGGTGCTGGTATTATCAGATTACATTAAGAGGAACAGATGGGTTTGATATGGAGGTGATGACACAGAGCAGCATTAGGCACCGGCCACCCCGTTGTGTCTGTGGTACAAAGCGCCAGGCTGAGCTGCCCTTCTTTGGATGAACCTTAAAGTTGAGGTGTTCACGCTTAACGCTTAACAGTAAAAATATGTTCAACTTTGAGTGCCGGGCGCAGAACAGTGCAGCTTCACAATGAATTGTAGAAAAGGGCTCAAATTTCACACAATGTTGAGAAGCTGATTCGGGCAGTGTAGGGATAATAATCAAAATCAAATAATACGTAAAGGCGCGGTGTATTGTCAAATCAATTTTCACTGTTGAATAGTTTATAACGGCAGGATTGTTGGAACAAAGCACTTTGTCAAGGCTTTTTTGAATCACCCGCGTCTGTTGCAGCGCATCTGTTGCGGCACACACAGCTTTGATTTTCTCTGCGTCCAGGTAGCAGTCCGACAGGTGAAAAGCAATCAGTTTGTGATTTAGTAACGTTTCTATGTGGAGGAAACCCAAGCCCACTATTCATAGCAGAGCAGGTGTGTTTTTTTTCTCATTCCACAGACTGGGATTGAAGCTTTAGAGTGCCTTGGAAACAAATATATTTGGCCCCTTTTTAACCCTCATGCTTAAACGTCATTGCAGCAGTAGCCAAGAAAATCCTGTATTTTTACAATCCCAAAACTTCCTTTTCCACTTTTAGTAGATCTAGTTTTTAGATAGCTATGGCTAGCTGGGGCCTTTGAAAGTGGAAGAGATCTCCAAAGATTGTCATTTAAAATCAGTTGAGTCACCATCACTGAATCAGGTAACCCAATGCTGATGGAGCCGATGGCCCATGGACAGAGTGGAAAGCCCTTGCATTTGCACTATTGTGATCACAGAGATGGTACGCCTGAGCGACCAAAACAGACTGCCCTTCAACAGAGCGTTGAGAGGCACACTACACAAAAGTCACAAAACCTCCAGGACACTCCTGTGTTCAATGTGTTTGAGAATCACAAAAGATCCTCATGATGTCATGATGTCAGCATGGTTAGGGAAACGTCCATTCAAATTGCCAATCATACTGGAATTATTGAAATATTATATGAGCAATCAGTTTAAAGTTGACTAACAGTAAATGGAGTTCTCATTATGACGTTGTGAGCGTTGGTAGAATAAAGAATCCCTCGCAGGAGAAGATAAACAAGCAGCAGTCTTTGTGCAAGAAGAACAGAAGACGTTTAGAGGCATTTAGGAACCCCTGCTGGTACTATTGCACGACATAACCCCCAGGCAAACACACAGGGTGTCATCCCAGACGCAGATTTAAACTTCATGGCTCTTATTAAAAAGCATTATACCATCTGATATTCCAGAAATAGGGAAACTCCTATGCAGATAGGGATCTGTGAGTTGTGGAATAGATTCATGTTGTTAAGGAGCTACCAAACTCAAAACTCACTTTCAGTTTCACTTTTACTTAGCGATGGTATTCCATCATCATTATGGTACTTTATGTCTGATTTGATGTCTGAACAAAAACATGTTTCCCATGTTTGTACTACTTACAATAAACATCTCAGAATGTTCCAGAAATAAATTAATATGGTTAAACACTCTTTAATATGGATGTCATCATTTTATCGTCCTTCCTCTGATCGCTTCTGACGGATCTGCTCTCCATTGATCAGCTCACCGTATTTATAGAACACAAAACAGGATCCATAGCAGGAGACGTTTTTTAGGAGAAACCTTTTCATTTTTAAACTTGATTTTTATTTAAGATTGCACACGTCAGGAAACCAGAGCAGGGATCCATTACGAGAGTCATGTGAAAATGATGTGTTCACAGATTGTGACACGGGCACAACCATTTTTAGGTGTGTCTGACTAGTTAATGAATGTCACTGTGTCCTCTACCGCCAGCGCCCTATTTCACTTTTTCTAATTAAAAAATAATTGACACAGAAGCTCTTTCTTACAGGAGTGTGTGTGTGCATGTGTGCGTGTGAGTGAGAGAAAGACATATAGATATATAGAGAGAGGGCTCAAATACAGACAGGTTTGGCCATTATAGTTCTTGATTTTTATAACCAGCTCATTTTGCATTTCACTTGTCAGTGACAGATTTGCGTCTCCTGGTTCCGGTACTGAGGGGGAATGTATGGTTTAAAAAGGACATGTTTCAGGGAGACGTGTGGGTGTGTGTGTGTGTGTGTGTGTGTGTGTGAACCCATGATGGCTCAGCAAGAGCCATGTGAACCTCTCCAGGAATATCTGAGATACAGTAGGGGAACACCAGACACGCATCCATACACACACACACACACACACACACACACATACACACCCCCCCCCCCACACACACACACACACACACACACACAGACCACCCAGTCCCCACACACACACACAACCCACTCCACACACACACACACACACACACACACACACACACACACACACACACACACACACACACACACACACACACACACACACACACACACACACACACACACACACACAGCCAAGCTCAGCTCAGCCAAATGGGTTTTTATCAGTGGTTCTGCAGCAGGTTGCCACGCAACTCAGAACCACCTCCATTTTGGCTCTTTCAGCCCTGGCACAGCATTAGCCTATCCGGCGCTCTCCCTTCGCCTTTAATTCAATCTACGGGCCCTAAACCTATCATGAATTTCAAAGTATCAGTATTAGTTTCAGAGTATGGTGTGGGCAGAGGCGGGTTGGGTGGGGGGGCTTCTACCTGCACCAGCTCGGTCTGGAGACGGCCACCCTTCCTGCCAACCCACCGTGCGTTTCATCTCTTTTACAGTTTTTCACAATTGTTTAAACACATTAATTGGAACATCAAACACAATGTGCACAACCTGAAACTCATGTACCAACTGCAAAACCAATTCTGCTGAACTCCAAGCACATTTTCTGCTTTAGACTCAGATTCCCATTCCAAACCACACATTTTTCACAACACTGCAAACAATTCTCTATATCTTGCACACTCTTCCTGAAGGCTGTTGTGCAATTAGCAATCTGCAATTTGCTATAGAAGGATCACAGAAGAAAGACATGACACTAGATACTGTAAGTACAGACATTGAGTAGTATCACTCTATGAGAATGTTGATAATGGTGATGATGATGAACATCGTTATTCTCATTATGGTTATCATCATTATGGTTATCATCATTATTTAGGATATTATCCATCTTATGGTGGAAATGTAATGGATATAAGTTTTGAGCCTTATGGGTATGTATGTATGTATATATGTAGGTAAGTTTATGCATGCAAACACGTATCATGTATGTATGACATTTGTTTGTTACTAAGCTTCTGCCCCTACCCTTTGGTTACGACCCGTTCATTCATTCATTCATTCAGATGTTTTGTTTACAGTATTGCCTATTTCTGTTATCTCCATCATTTCATCCTGTTTTCATCCTGTTTGCTGTGATTCACAGTAGACTGCACATTTTGGATACAAATACAGTATTTGTTGTTACTGTAAAGTATTGTGTGTTGTTTTCTATTTGAGTGTACCTAAAAACATTAGATTGTAATATTTTACACCATGTAACAGGTGACAGTGTAATACTGAACATGCAAAAGCATAATTCTACTGATGAAGCATTCATATAGTATTTCCATTCATACTATAGTGTTTTCCATTATGCACACCAGTGTTCAATGGGTGTTTGGAAATGTCTACTCATATGACGTACTGTATGTGTTTGTCATTTGAAAAGAAAATACCATTTAGTGAAGAGTTAACACTGTTTTGAGGGCAAAGTGTGCTTTTGCAAGAGAAGTGTAGGATTTAGCATTTTGTGTGTGAGTTTTGAGATTTGTGTTTAGGGTTTTGAGAAAGTGAGGTAGTCTATCAGAAAATGTGTTTAAGCAATTGTGAAAAACTGTAGTTGGTATTCATGCAGCAGGTATTCAACAGGCCACTGGCTAAAAGTGGATTCCTCACCCTCTCATTCTGCTGCGTTCACTGGCAGCCACTTTCAAACCGCTGGACCCCATTGGTTCTTATCTTAATCGCCACGCGGCTGGCTGAGAATTAGATACCTTTAATAATGAGACAGTTCATAAGCTCTAAGAGAGCGATAATAAATGACCACGGGGGGATAACTCATTCTTTAAGGCCGCTCTACAAAGCACAGGGGAGGGGGGTATTTATGCACCACTGTAGCCAGAGATCCAGAGATAGGTTAATGCCAGGGAACAGGGAGCCCGTATATTTACCGCTTTAACCTTTGGATTCATATCCCGGATCCGCAGGAAATTACACAGCGCTGTTTTGTTGCGAATACGGAAGGGATTGGGGGAAAGGATGAGAGGAGAGAAAAGGAGTGAATTACCGCTCAGCTTATGCTTAGTGAGGCCAAACACTAATTCCATTAGTGCTGCTGTTTTAATGGAGTTTACACAAGGTCCTGTAGCTACGGAGGGCAGCGAGGTCTGGCTCCTCTTTCCATTAGATCTGAAGGTATCTGATCAAACCAGCTCTGTGTGTTTAAGGAGCACTGTGCTGGGTAGGAAATACAACGCCAATGTGTTTGTTTGTTCCCTGATACAAATTTATTTAAAAGTTTGAAACATAATAATAGAGAAATAGTGAAAGTATGGTGAAATGAAAGTCATAGACACACAAAATTTGGAAAAAAACAAGAAAGAAAGTCAAAAAAACATTTTTTTTTAACAAATACAAAAAGTAGTCCCTCCTGGATGCCTGCAAAGTGCACAGCGGTTGCTATGCAACACACTGTAGTGTCCTTCAGAGAGAAGGCTAGGCTAGCTTGGTTCGCCGGCAATTTAGCCTACTATCGAGCAGTTCACTCACCGTGCCTATTGCTTTTGTTAGTGTCCTGGACCTCTCTCAATCGCCTTGCTCGCTCCTGGAAAAACATTTCCACCCTCTCCACCAATCAACATATTTTATTTTAATTCATTTTTATATACCATTTCTACTTCCAGGCGCGGCGTGATATAGAACTCTGCAAACTGATTGGACGTCATAGCAGTTATGTATACGCCCATTATACAACAGTTGTAGTATACATCTCATCAGTACAACCAATGAGATCGCTTGATTTAAGCCACTTTTTTTGTTTGTAGTGTATTATCACTGTGTGTGTGTTCACTCCCCCAGGAGATGCAGGACACAACATGTGCTCTAATAAAACCACAGCCCTTCTCCCTCACGTCCCATGAGATCTAGATCCAGCCTGGACCGACCCATACTGACTGGTGGGGGGGGGGTCAGGCTACTAAAGCAGAAGTGTTTTTATGGTGTACCTCCGTGTTTAATCAACCTCCAGAACCAACATACAGCTTTCCTTACCTTCCTTTACATGTAGTAGTAAAGTGGTTTTCACATATGGTGGTACTATGGGCTTTTCTGCTTGTCAACGCTGATGATGATGATGATGATGCTGCTACTACTGATTTAATAATATCATCCTCACCATCATCATCATCATCATCATAATGGTCATAATAAATCATTCTGCAGAGGAGCAGCTGAACTGAGAGCAAACATCTCTCTGTTGAGGATGATGATGATGTTGTTTTGTTAATGTTATAGCTATTGACACAGTCTGTGGGAAATGGCCTGTTTTTCTCAGAACCAGATTCAAAGTTTGATCTTGTTTGTACCACAACTAGAATTCCTGAGGATCGCTAGATTCAATAATTTCTCACATTTTCTGCTCCTTGGCATGAAGGTTGAAGCAGGCTCAGAAGAGGGTGGTGGCAGATAGGCTGACAGATTTTTTTGTGTGGGGCGTCCATTTAGCCTTTCAATGAATTGTACATAACAGATGTGTGAGTGATTTCTTGTCTGAAATATGAAGAAGGGAGCAAAGGAATATTGATTTGTTCAAATGTTAACATGGTTACGGTCTCAATAATTAATATAGTGTCTCATCATTTATTAAGAGTGAGAGTTTTGGATTAGAATTGTCAATGAATAGGGAGAAATATAAGAAGGTTTAAATGGAGCAGCCCAACATAACCAAAAAATACATTCAGATTTAACTCAAAATGATGTACACTATGTTTTTTAAACCTTCAATATTTGCCGTGAACGTTGGAAAGAACCCAGAGCATAAGAAACATTGTAGTGGGCATATGGTCCTTAAAACAGAAAACCATCCCTCCAAACACAATGGGCAGATATGAAAGGTGATCACTCATCCTTGTATTCTTTGGGAAACCAGTTGCCATTACAACGTGACCTGTGGTCAGCGGTAATGGTCCAACTGTATTGATTGTAGTGACGAGAGAGCGATACAAAACAGAAAATACAGAGACTGACCTTCGACTAACCCTTCTCCTCCACACTCACTCCTGAGTTCAATTACAGCCCCTAATTACGGCTAAACAGCCCAATGTTACATTGTTGGAGGCATGGTTTAATTTTCCTGGGTCCATGCTGTTATGTTATACAGCCGTCTCAAGCTATAGGCCATTGCCTTGCTTGTCTCTATCCCATGATAAATTATTAACACGGCAAGTTTGGCGTTGTAGAGTTTGTGGTCGGTAGTTGTTCTGGGTTCTAAATTTGGAAAACAAAACAGCCTCACTGAATATGGAAACGAAAACGAAAAGTTTCCAGGTTGTTTTTGTATTTGTTTCCCCCTTTGTTCTCTGCTGTTTGGTAAATGTTAAGTGAGTGCCTGCGGTGTGCTGGGTGATCACACACCCTGTTTACTAATGTTTCCACTCCAAATGCCAATCCAATGAATCACCCGTCCTTGTGGTTAAACAGCATTGATGACTGTGTTCCATCACCACCTGTGAGTGGAAAGCTAAACTCGTTTTTAACAGCAGTGACGAGGTTGTGCCTAAATCTCCCCACTTGTGACATCACAAGTGGGAGAATCCATCCAGACTGTAGTGGTAGTGTGTGTGGAGGCGTTCCCACCAGGATATGATATAGGGATTCTTTAGGTAGAGTGGACACGGAATATCTGGAGGACACGGTTAGACGTCTCACATCAACCCCCCTCCCTCCCTCAGGTTTCTGGCCATAGTGAGGTGGAGGTTAAGGTGGAGGTTAAGGTGGAGGTTGAGGTGGAGGTTGAGGTGGAGGTTAAGGTGGAGGTTGAGGTGGAGGTTGAGGTGGAGGTTGGGTTCAGAGTGGAGGTGGAGGTTGAGGTGGAGGTTAAGGTGGAGGTTAAGGTGGAGGTTAAGGTGGAGGTTGAGGTGGAGGTTAAGGTGGAGGTTAAGGTGGAGGTTGAGGTGGAGGTTAAGGTGGAGGTTGGGTTCAGAGTGGAGGTGAGGTCTGGAGCAGGGAGAAGGGTATGAAGGGGTGTGCAGAGAGGATTCTGCTATAGATAAGGATTAACCTACCTGGGGGGGTCAAGGGAATAGAGAGATAAAGAGAGAAGCAATGATGAAAAAACCGCCACAAGTCTTTTTTTTTTTTTTTACTTGATTCAATGTCACACTTTCCCTCGAAAATTATGACCAACGACGTCCGATACTGAATCATCTTACTACTTGGTTAAACCTTTAATCCATACGAGATAGCGTATAAGACCCAGCATGGCCCTGTACGTTGGACATGTGACCTCACCCCTTCCCTACAGCGCTCACAAGCTGCTCCTCATTACCCTGATGGCCGGCGGAGCAGCAGCCCTAACGACGCCGACCGCAGAGAGGGCGGAGTCCATCCCTGTTCAAAATGGCCGACCGCAACACAAGGCGGCGGCCTAGGGGCGGCGGCCATCCATAAGTCATACCGTGTCCGGGATGTGAGCCAGGGCACGGGGTTGGTGTGGGAGTCCAGCAACCCCCAGCACCCTATCAGATTCTAATGAGACGAGAGGTTTTAATAAAACATCTGCAGGTGATGTATGAATTATTACATGTGTGCAAGGTTTTAAATTAGGGCATGTACAATGTTAGTGGACATTTATATATTGATGAGGTGGTCGAAGCAGAGTGGACCAATGCCTGTTAGGCCACATTTAACATCCATATACGCCAGATATATTCTCACCACCGCAGTATATGGAGCATACACACAGCCACTGGGTCCTAGTCAATAATGATAATGTAGTGCTGGCAGGCGTATAGTGGATTTATGGATTGGAACTGACATTGACTCAACAGGACACATTATGAAAATTGAAATTTAAAAATGACGTCGTATTAAGGCTTGACATGGGAAAGTGTAATCCCATTTGACTCGGATATCAAACCTGCTTTCCGATACGTTTCCAAATATTTCCTCTAATGTGAATGGGGAAAAAAGGAAATAACTAACTAAGACACATGCGGTTAGCTAGTTTTACAGCATCACACGTAAAACAGTGTTAGTGGCGTTGTGTAACGTCCAAATATTGACTCTGTGGGGCAGTGGGAGACTGTCCTGTTTTACATTCACACAACCCCCTGAAGCAGAGACAGCATGTCCACACATTTAAAACACAACAGACAAAAAAATATCCATACAAAGCTGTACATGCACTGCGGGCACACATTCAAATGTCATCCTTGTCCGCTGGAGAGACGAATAAATGGGGAAAGAATTGTGTATTTCCTCTTCCTTCCTTCCTCTCCCAGTCTTTATTTTAGGCTAATGGGAGATGGAGTGAAGGCATCATTAGGCTGCGTTGTGGACTATGACAACACCTATTACCTATCACCGTGGCGTCAGCCTCTCTCCGCCACGGGCCCTCCACTACACTCTGTCACCGCCGAGCCAGGGACCTCTGCGGAAGGTCAGCCTTCTCCAATGGCTCGTGACGACCAGTGATCAGCAGAGAAGGACCAGAGAAGGACAAGTGAGTGATCCCAATAGCCTCCAGGGGGAAGGAGGAGGAGGAGGAGGAGGAGGAGGAAGAGGAGGAGGAGGAGAAGAAGAAAAAGACGAAGAAGGAGAATGACAGAACAAACTAGAAAATGAGAGGTTCAAATGAAGAGGGTGAGTGAAGGGTTGTCAATGGAGGAGCAGGCGCTGCCCCTAGAGAGATCATAGTGGCCAAAGCGTGAAAGGGGGGATAGTGGGTTTCAAAGGGTCGTTTAGAGCTCACGGTTTCATCTCGAAGACACTGAATCATCAGACCAGTATCTCAAATCGCCACACAACAGCTAAAAACACTCAAAATGTACTGAAACTTCATGCCTTGACATGGTGGTGTACAGCTGTGGGTAAGATGTATGTAGTCACTTCCCCTTGCAAGTCGACCTAAACCTGACGATAAAAACTCTCGGCACGCACTGCTGTTAATTACCACTCCCTAGCAACATGAGCCTCATATCAAACCCCACTGCCCTCAGATAAGGTCATACATTATGCATCTCTCTCTCCCTCCCTCTCCCTCTCCCTCCTTCCCCCCCAGCAATGAGACTGCATGAATAGAGGTACTACATTTCATGACAGGGCCAAAGTAGAGGTCTGAAAACCTCTAGGGTGGGGCTCTCTGGGACTGTCCTGAAGTGGTTCACGTCACACCTTCACGGTAGAAAGCACTTTGTCAGCAACCGGCCCTGACCTGGGGGTCCATGTTTAAGGGGGTACACCCCCACTTATTCAATATCTAAATGCTCCCTTTAGGGCAAATTCTACAAGATAATAAAGTAGCCTACCATAATTATGCAGATGACACAAACGTTTACCCCAGGTGACTTTGGACTTAACCTCTCAGAAGAGAGAGAGGACAGGGTCTGGTTCTCAGGCAGCAGTCCTGGTTTAACCTCTCAGAAGATGTCTGTCAGGCCCCGACTCCAACCGCGTTTAGAGCAAAGCTTACAAACGTTTCCGTGTCTCACTGCCTACTCTGCCCTGTAATTGAGAAGCACTATTTCCTTTATCTTTTAAATGGTAATCGTTCACCTTTTTATCCTAATTCGCTTGACTTTATTTTATACAGTAACTTTGTATAGCACTTTGAATTGCCTCTGTATTAAATGTGCTGTAGAACAAATGCTGCCTTGCCTTATTTATTATATCTGACAAACATAATTATCCTATGTACTGTATACATTTAGTTCTGTTTCTATACTTAGTACCCAGTCTATCCTCACTTCTTAAGTGCACTACCTAACAAACAGGACAGGTCACTCTTCAAGCCCAGAGATTTGTTCTCTGGAGGAGAAAATAGGTTTCAGGTTCAAAACAACACTGGGGACTAAGCACTACGGTGGTACAAATGGATGGGAGTCTCTCAACCACTTCAATGCTTTGGTTTGATACCACATGTCACATGAGGCCAGGTTTAAGTGTTGTGATTAGAAGAAGTACCGTCGTTTCAGTATCAGGATAAGCGTTAGCATTTGGTGTTAGCATTTGTGTCAGTATTAGTATCAGTATATCAATATTACTAATAATTATACTGATACTAATGATACTCATAATATATTAGTAGTATTAAGTATGAGTATCAGTAATGTTAATATTCTCAGTAGTAGTATTCATATTAGTATTTTTAGTATTAAAATGTGCTGTAGGTCAGATTCAGGAGCTATCATTTCAGTGTAATGTGTTAGAAATGCCCTCGCCGCCCGTCAGCCCTTAGTGAGTGAAATGCGCTGTGAGAACATCTTCTGCTTTGACTTCACTTCCTCCCTGTGAGCCAATTGGATTTTAGACTGCTCCCAGTTCATTAGACAAATCAGGACCTCTCTTCCCTGTCTCTCTCTCTCCCCTGTCTTTCTGCTCTCTCTCTCTTCCCTGTCCCTCTCTCTCTTCCCCGTCTCTGCTCTCTCTCTCTCTCTCTCTCTTTCCAAGTCTTGAGTTTGACCCACAGCAGCTTTAATGTCAGTATCAGTATTAGTACTATTCGTCATCAGCCTTAGCATGGTCCATGATGAAACAGTTGCATGTTTCATCATGTTGTACTGGTGCAGAGAGCTCAACAGGGTGACCGCTGCCCGCCCGTCTCTCTCTCTCTTTCTCTCTCTCTCTCTGTGAGAGAGAGTATGTGTGTGTGTGTGTGTGTGTGTGTGTGTGTGTGCACATACCATGCACATACTAAATAATAAAGTAAAAAACAATGTAGAATATTCCAATAACCCGCTGAAACAAAAAAACACATATGGCCCTAGATATGTCTTGACACGGGGCTATTAGGGCCCGGGTACCATCCGTCCCGTTCCGGTGCCCCGGTCCCCCTGATGAGCGGACCGGGGGGGGGGGGGGGGAGTTATCAGCTCTGAGCGACACGATGTGCACGCCTCGCTGAAGACAGGACTTGTACAGCGTCTGGCCTGATAGCGCCGCCACCAGCGGCCGTCTTATGTCAGTTCTCATTCTATATATCATGGAGAAGGATTATATTTTGGGGAGGAAAGTGACTGCAGACTGGCTGTGACATTCAGGGTTACGCTGATAAGGGGGCTGGCCGGGCGGAGCGGGGGTTGAGGACGGAGGGAGATTCTGCCTCCTTTCAACTGTTACCTGCTAGAGTCTGGCAACCGAAATAAATAACGAAATCATCCACACAGAAAGGTGTTTGTCTGCTCTCATGTGTGTGTCTGTGTGCCTGTGTGCCTGTGCACGTGTCATTGCGTCTGTGGGTGTCTGTGGGTGTGTGTGAGGGGTGGAGGTCTGGTCTCTGTGAGGGTGGAGGTCTGGTCTCTGTGAGGGTGGAGGTCTGGTCTGTGAGAGGTGGAGGTCTGGTCTGTGAGGGTGGAGGTCTGGTCTGTGAGGGGTAGAGGTCTGGTCTGTGAGGGGTGGAGGTCTGGTCTGTGAGAGGTGGAGGTCTGGTCTGTGAGGGGTGGAGTTCTGGTCTGTGAGGGGTGGAGTTCTGCAGTCGGTTGCACCAGCAGAACGTAAAGCCGATCATAAGTTCGGGTGTAAAGCTTGCCTTAACCCTACGCTCGACGTAGCTAGTTTCAAACTAAAGGTGTTCTAAATTTTGGTTGCACCACCATAACTTAAGTTTTAACGTTATTAGTAGTGCGTAAATTGTACCATTGCATTTAATGACGTTTAGATAATTTCAAGCCAATCGTTGACAGCAAACAATGTAAACAGGAAGTAGCTGCTACCGTTAAGTTTCCACCTTATCCGAGTGAAAACGCGTTAGCACCCAAATGAGAGGGCAAACAAAACAGTTCGACAGTCATTTATTCTCTAAAATTGACTTGGGCGTGAGGCGTGAGGTTAAGCTATTTGATGGCGGATTTTTATAATAAATTGCAGCTCATTGCTGTTTTGTATGCTATTCGAAGGTAACGGAAAATATAGAGGAATGCCTGAATGTATATAAAGTATGGATGCTTCTGAGCAAATAACAGCCCAGGTTTGATTAAAGCAAGCTTCTGGCCCACAACAGAACTCAATGCTACCAATTCCACCATCTTTTGGACCATCGGGGACATCACAAATAACAAAAATGGACGTTACCCCTTAAACCTTCTTTCCATCCCTGGCGCTGCTGGCTTGAAGAGAGAGCGGGCCACACTGGCTGCATTTGAGGTCTAAATCAGCATACTTTGATTTCCTCAGTCAGAGTGCCTATTCACAGCGCATTGTGTGCCCATAAAGTATTGATTGAATTAGACAAAGAGCCTTTACGAGGCTCAAAGAGTGAACATAATCATATTCCCATTAGCAGTGGGGTGGTTGGGAGAGGGGCTCGCTGGCATTTTTGTCCTCCCACAACTTCCACATATATAAACATTAACCACCGCTCATTTAACACATTCCCTTCAATACATCCACTTCTCTGACAGAGCACTCTGCCCGTCTCCAAACCCCCTTTCATCACGCCACAAATCCGCCCACGGAAAAAGACCAGGGTTATATTTCATTCAACTGCTAAATAGGTGGCCAGACAATAGTAAAACTTAATTAAAGGTCAGCCGTTTGAATGTTTATCTTTAAAAGGTACTTTGTAAGAGTCTCTCCACTGGCCCCTGTGTCCGGGAAGTGAACTGCAGCCTGCTGGAGATGGTGCATTCAGAGCACTGGAGTTCTATCTCCATGGGTCGAGACAATAACAACCACAAGCCCACAGGCCTTCCTATGCAACGGAGAGAGTCGGGGTAGGGCTCATTCTTACATTCAATTATAACCTGATCATGTATAGGCAATTTAAAGCGATTCATGCATGTCAAAATCCTGCACCTAATTGCAATAATTGTTGTCCTTTTTTGGAGTATTGTGACGTTATTTGAAACTTAACTGTACAGATATATATTTTTATTGTACGACTCCTTACTGTAAACCCCTTTTTAGGTTTTTTTTCAAATGTGCTTAATAAATGAATACAACTTGACTGGACTTTACATCTTCTTCTATCGCTCCAAGATTCCGACATGGATCCTGAGGTTGTTTTGAGGCGTTCTTGACGGGGACTCCAGCCGACCGCAGACCAGGTGGGGCTGCAGAAGGAGAAGGAGGCACGCTGTAGGGGCTCCTCCACTTCCTCTTTATCTTATAAGCTACAGATAAAGCCCTCTCCGTCTCTCAGCAGCTGTCAAAACGTCTCCGTCAGCCATCTACCCACATCCACTGCGACTGTCATCCATGGTGTCTCACGCACAGCGAGACATGTCTAAAGCCCTGGAACACACTGGGCCAAGACATCCCTGTTCAATCGTTCCCCGGCAAAGCGAGATAAACGTGTCACAGGGACGTATGTGTGTGTGTGTGTTGAGGGCAGACCAACATGTGTGTGTGTGTGTTTAGGGCAGACTATCACTGTGTGTGTGTGTGTGTGTGTGTGTGTGTGTGTGTGTGTGTGTGTGTGTGTGTGTGTGTGTGTGTGTCAGTGGCGGCTGGTGGTTTTTAAAGTGAGGGAGGAAAGACTGCGTGCTTGGTTGCCATTGGCCTGCTTGCACTACTGTAGTATGTGAGATTTTTTTTTTTTGAATTTTAGAAGTTGTTTCAGGGTGTTTTGGTGAACTACAAAATAGCAGGGAGGGATAATTATGTGAATAAAATTGATACAAATCCACCAGTGGCAGCATTGTACTTTGAAAGCTGGTGGGCAGCATGTCTTGGACTACAAGGGCAGAAGGAAAGGATGCAAAGCCAATTAGTCAAATCAGGCCTACTCTTGATTTGTAAAACTAAATAAAAAAGTCTGGGCCTATCATTGGGCCTATTTTTGCCCTCAATGACTGAAGCTATTGGTTGTAATTTGGCTATGTTTATTTTCAGCTACAATTGTTTTAAGAAAAATGAAGACACAAGACCAAAAGCCATTTAAAATGCATCATGCTCTGAATCATTCACTAACATCCTTTCCACAATATTAAACAGAATGGTCAGAGTAACAAACAATTAAAAGAACAACATAGAAGAACATAATTTCACAACTATTGACATGGGCTGTAAGCCTAACATTGTTTGAGGCAAATGTGGATGTTTCAGAATGTTGGTCATGGTGTTAAGCCAAATAAGATTGAGGGACTTCATTTATAGATCAAGTCAATCCTCCTCGCTGTTTGTGTTGCAAAGATATCAGTGACCTGGTCATACCAAACAGGATATTTTTTAAGTGATTTCAGAATAACGGCGAGTGTAACTCGCGTGTTTTCGCCACACTTTTACTGTGTGTTCACACCAACACCGGTTTTTCTAGCGACAAATTTCGCCTGATTCATGTCTCTACGTTGACTTTGTATGGAATTGTGTCACCCCGTCGTAACCCAACTGTGGAGTACCGAAAAATAGGTAGACTCAGCGCGTTTATTTCAGCGGACTTTTGGCAGTGGAAACGGCAATATAAGCGAACAGAGCCACACTGTACCGCAATGAACAGTAGCGCACCGCTCGGTGGAAACAAGGCATACGAGCGTGTTTGTTGGTTCTCGTAGCCTAGAGACTTGAGAGGATAAACCCTCCCTCCGGGCTGCTCCACAGCCAGGGCTCCTGTTTATTGGTTCATAGCGTAGCCAGGGCTCCAGCCTATTCGTGAATAGATGTTGACGCGATTCAGATCACTTAGCTAGTCCCACCCACTCAGAGGAGGACTTTCCTCCTCTCTCCCATAGCGTTCTTTGAGTCGTAGTCGGGTCACTTCCTGTTATTATGACTCATGATCTACACGCCTGATTCAGTGCTGGGTTACATTAGCTGGGAACCATTAACATTTTAGATACAACATTAAGACTACAGTGTGAATACTGATCAGCCATGAATCAGAGCTTGTCACAAATATTATGCTAATGCACTGCACACACACACACCCACACACACACACACACACACACACACACACACACACACACACACACACACAGCTGTGGGTTGGGTTTATTTATCAAAAGGGGTTGCAGATCACCAACTGTTATGACAGGTATGTAAATGTTAAGGTGTTACCTGTGCATTTGTCTTTGGCTTTTGGCTTCTCTCTCGGTTATTATGCTAATAATCATCCATCAGTCAGCATGTAAAAGCCCTTATGTATTTTGTTCAACAAATACAAAAAAAAACACACACACATTAGAATTCATCAGGTTTGTTAAAGGCAGCGTTGGTGTTTGTTGGTGTACTCCATCACCTGGTAGGGTGCAGTGGTTCATCCACCCATCACCTGGTAGGGTGCAGTGGTTCATCCACCCATCCATACATCTGAGTGGATGCTCCACCTTGTTGTTAGGCACAAAGGGATGGATTGTGAAAGGGCTTGTGATGGCTTGTCCAAAGGGCCCCTGGTGGTAGAAGAGGGCTCCTTTAACATCGCACTGAGAACCATACCGGGAAGATGTGACTCCCAGAACTCTACGCCCACACACGTATCCATGGATACGTGACATTCAACTCGCCCAATATCTCCAGACCAATTCGCAAATTATTTTTTAACCTCTCTATTTGCCAGAGCAAGTAAAACATGAGCTCCCAGATTCTTCTGGTTCCCAGAATACTATTCAACCAGAACAGCTCTGCTATCCCATGGATGGACAGACAGACGGACGTACGGACAAAGTCAGTCATTCTAGAGGTCAAACACTGCAGCTGGTGATGGGCATGACATATTCTCCCTCACAAACAATAACAGGACAACGTGCAGAACACGTCTGATCCGTAATGACCTACAGCCAACTGGGTCTGGCGGTAAAGTCATCTTCTAAGTGTTGTGGCTCTGGACGGTTGCTTTTGTTTCTTTAAGGGCACCAAACCCAGGGTAGGTGTGGGTCGCGGGTCTGAACAGAGGCACCCAGTGGGGCAGCGTGTTTAGGTTTGGCGGGATAAGGAGGGACCCCAGGTGGGCTGGCTGGGCCCCCCACTAGGTACCGAGGGCCCGGTAATCTGTTCCCCATTTGGCTGCAGCTCTTCAAAGAGACGACCCACCGCCTCAGGACTCTCAGCATCAGACCCTGGTTGGAGTGGCGGTGGGGAGGGCACAGGGTTCATCGGCCACATGTGCGGTACGTTGGCCCACTGCGGGCTCTCTCTGCACTCATGCTAACGAGCGCTAACGAGCCATACTAACGCCCTTCCTCTGAAGGGAATGAATGAACAGCGCCCGACAACAGGCAGAAAGGGCGTTATGCTGGTTATCTTTACGTTTTTTAAACTTATACCGCCTCGTACCTTGGTAGCAAATAAAAAGCTCTATATTAAATCTAAACATTTGAACAGACTTGCCGTTTGATATTTCTTTGCCACACTGTTACGACCCTGTGCATTTCACAGTGGTGACTCTACACAAGTGACCAACGCATCGCCAGACAAACAGAAGTAGTTCCCCACCCTCTAACTGTATATGATTATAGTCTATACGTTGCCATGGGGACGTTGGATGCTTAACAAACATACATCACATCTCTGGTGCGTCTGAATTGCTCCCCACTGACGGCCGGTGCGGAGGAGGGAGATGATTGGATAATAACATGGAGGTCGATGCTGATTAACATGTTGCCGTGGTAATCAATGGTGCTTCGCGTGGCGGCGGCGGCTGTGTGGGCTGAAGCTGTTGATCTCAACTCAGACGTTGTTTTTATGCCGTCTTTAAGTGCACAACAAAACATTGCATTGTGGTGGATAGATTTTTCATCATAAAATAACAGCAGTGGGATTAAATCGATGGCTCCTCCCGCTCCTCCCGTCTTTCACTAGACCGATTTTATTTAGCTCTGCACTCATCAGATACATGGTGCTCCAGCGGGGGGGATTCATGGGCCAATCACTGTGAGGGGCAATGCTTCAGTGGAATATAAAGAGTAAAACCTTCAGCAGAACGCATGGCCTAATCTGGAGGGAAAACAACAACCGTTACCCCTAACGGATCGAGATGGGTCTGATGGCTGGGAGAAAGTGAAAAATAAAAAGCAATTATTGTCACGATCATATCCAGCATGGAAATGAAGGAGTGAGGAAACAGATTGTTTCTGCGTTCTGACAGCGGGCAACATTTCACACTCGCAGTTCACAGAATCTCACACACAGTGCTGATGGTGAGGTTAGATATAAAGATTGGCCAATATATTTCCAAAAGTGTTCCCTTCCAGGCACTTTAAATCTGTCTTTGCTACCAAACAAGGTGTTGACCAGTGCTGCATCCAAATCCAGCCTGTCAGACGTCCAAGGGCTGGTTTCATTTTGGTTTTATATTGGAGTTTCATAACAGCTCCATAAATCCTCCCCAAATCTAAATATTTCATCTCCTGTTGGGATAAAAGATGAGCTGTGCGTAGCAGAGCCCTACCTTGGGAGGGTTGCGGTGCTAATAAGTTATATTTTCATCAGTAAAGAGAGAGCGGCCTAAAAGAACAGGCGGGACCATTGTCCATTAGTGAAGCTTGGGGGCTCTGCTGCGTGGGTGTAAAGGCCAGGACCAACGTGCTCAGCCACAAGCTTCACAGCAAATGAGACACTCTGGTTTGGTGGTGAATGCTATTTGATGTGTGTGTGTGTGTGTGTGTGTGTGTACTAGTATTCTTCACTAGTGGGTTTATGCCAGTGTAATCGTGGAAAATGAAACCTAGCTTGCTGTAGAATATTGTAATATTGTTGTAACATTCAATCAATAACACCTCAAATGGCCTTTGTGAAAACAATATTTGCAGCACTTTGCTGTGTGTCGTGTATCGGGCTGTTCAGCCTCAGTCCCACAAAAGGAGCCTGATCTCTGTTTGGGCTTTGGCTCAATTCATAATAGTTTCACTGTGCTCGTTCATTTCAGTGAGTCATTTTTCTTAATATTGTCAGTTAAAGTAATTGCCTTCGTCTCTGTCCTTCACCCTCTGGTCGCATCAAGTTCAACATCTCTCTGTGTGTCTGAGAACCACTGGGGGGGTTCTACCGCGGGCTGCGTATACATTAACATACCGTCTGACTATTGCAAGTGTCAGACACATCTTTAATAGTGATCACAAACTTCTGGAGGCGATGGAGATGACTAAGCCTACAACTTGGATTTGAAAGCTTTCACTCATCACTTATTTTCTGGGTATGTGATTGTTTTGGTTGCTGAAGTATGTGTGCTTTGTTTGTTAAAATTATTTACTGGGAGAATTGAATTGCCCCTTGGGGATGAATAAAGTGCTTTGAATTTAATTGAATGGACCAATATGTATTAAATAATTTATTTTCAAAGAAAGGATGATGGGAGGAATTGAGGTTCCTTTTCAGAGACACCACTCTGTTGCCGATGCTTGATGACGATCTGCCTTTTCTATACCATCCTCCATCACAAGCAGCAGTCAGAAAGAGCTCATGTCAAGGACAACTTTAGAGTCGTTATGGCCCATCACACGCTCCGTCTAGAGGAGAATATCTCACAATGGCTTGAAGTTATCTCAATTATTAAAGGTGTCAATCCTGTGTCCTTGTTCACAGCATAGAAAAAAAGATAGCTTTTTATCCTAAAGTCCAGTGCGGCTTTCTCAGTTTCGGCATGGTCGGCTGTAAAAGATCCACAGTCTCTGAAGCAGAGAGCCGCCACCAGCCCACACAACTAAAAGGACTTCTCAAAAGTCTGCTGTCCACTAATTCTTTCAGAATGTGGTATTATGTCGACAATTAAATTAGCATAATATATATGCTAATGATAATTCGGTATTATGCTAATCACTTCCAGGCATGTGGCGTGGATACGGCCTATTGTTTTACGTAAAGTGGCTTTCTTTGAAAACAATACATTGGCTAATAACTGCTCATAAGCCAACGAGTATCTCAATAATATATATTTTTCTGGCTGATTTGCCAGTAATGGCATAGAAACAAGGAAGAGATCAAGTTGAAAAATAAAAGGGTGTAGACCTTATTATCCCAGTACCTGTAGAGAGGGTATGAATGGGTGGAGACAGAGTCGTACTTAAGTCTGACATTTCTTGAGCAAGAAAGACACAGACTCTTACCCATCGAGTATCTCACAGCTGCTAGCCAAAATTAATGCTCACCATTTCCTCATGATGGAAAAACAGAAGGCAGTTCTTGAGAAGCTGGCACAGATCTTCCACATCAGGCACCTGCTTCTCCAGCAGGGCCTGGCAGAGTGCCTGGGGACCCTGGTTCTGGTGGTGAGTATACGGGGCCGGGCGGGGCTGTGTGGTTTTGAGAATAGATCGATATAGATTGAGCAGACACTTTTATCCAAAGCAACGAACGAGTGAGGCTGGGGGGAATCAAAGAGTACAATCAAACAGGGGGTATCTGCTCTGTACTAAATCAATTAAAACGGAGGGTCACTGATTAATGAATACAAACGTTGACAAGGCACCACAACGCGTCGCTTGACGGTACCTTACGAACCACAGAACAACAATATTACATTTTTAATATAATTTTTTCATGCAGACTGTATTGGGGTTTTATCACATAGTCTTAATTTGGTAAGGACGTGTTATTAAGTGTAATTGATCACCAGAATGTTATTGCATTGCTAGTTCAATGATTGTATGACATATAATATGTGTGATGTGAATGCGTGACTATCTGCGATAATGATTTTTATTCATTAACTAGAAGATTAGAATATTAATTTATCTTATCCAAATATGGGCGATGTCCTTTCCAAAGCCTCTCCGGTTGCCAGCACACAGCTTCTGACCTTTGGCGGTTTAGAACACAGCTCTGGATCATACTGAGATAAGGTCGGCATTTCTTCTGGTCTGCATTTCCATTACCATTTATAACTTCATCATCAGATTATTTATTTATGGCTTGGCGTATTTACAAAACTGGTTTTAAATCCCCCGAAATAGATAATCATTGTCAGACCTGGCCGGATCAATTTGAACGTGGGCCATGATGTATAGTTCAAATACTCCACATTATTAACATCTTAGAGACCAATGAATCCACACCAAGGGAAGAGTAAATAGTGTGTAAGCAGGCGTTCTAGTTCCCCCAGACAACACATCCAGAGAGGACCCCAGCTGGGGGGGTCTCTGATGTCTGCAGCAGGCGGCCGCTGTTCAAAACACAGAAGATCAGAGAGGGAAACCCCTCCTGGACATCAGGAAGACCCATGCATGTGTTTCCATGTTTAAAGTCGTGTTTTTCAGGTTTAAAGTCCCCCCCTCTCCAAAAAAATAAAATAACAATCACACCCAAAACACCCACAAAAACATCTGAATGACCTTCAAGGTTCAAAACAAAAGAGACCCGCCCTGGCTGAGAGGGAGACCGGGCGCAGTGAGACCCCCCACCAGGGTGGGGGTCCGGGGCGCAGTGGGACCCCCCACCAGGGTGGGGGGGGTCCGGGGGAGAACGGTTTCAGTGGTCTCTCCCGGCAGTGGGACCCCCCACCAGGGTGGGGGGGGGTCCGGGGGAGAACGGTTTCAGTGGTCTCTCCCCTCCCCCTGCAGACGTTTGGCTGCGGCTCGGTGGCCCAGATGCTTCTCAGCCGAGGTTCCCACGGCGCGTTCCTCACCGTCAACCTGGCCTTTGGGTTCGCCGCCACGCTGGGGGTCCTCGTCAGTGGACAGGTGTCCGGTAAGAGGGTGTGACAGTTGGGTATAGGAACGTAGAGGGGAACTTAAGGTGGGGGATGGACAGGTGTCCGGGAAGGGGGTGTGACAGTGGTGTATAGGAACGTAAAGGGGAACTTGTATGGGAACTTAACACACACACACACACACACACACACACACACACACACAGCAGCTTAAAGGGAAGGGAAGCGTGATTATAAACCTCCCACCCAGATGGGCTGTGTGTTTTTAGTTCACTTCCCCTCCAAGGTTTCATTTTTTTTTTGGTTCAGAAAAACGTTGACTTTTTTCTCCCTCTTCGCCTTTTCATCCTTCCAATGTAGTGTGTGTCACAGAGACCTCCCTCCTGTTACATTAAAGTCTCATGTTTCTGTCCTTCTCGCCCTCCGTAGGGGGTCACCTGAACCCGGCCGTGACCTTTGCCCTCTGCCTCCTGGGGAGGGAGCCATGGAGGAAGTTCCCCGTCTACTTCCTCTTCCAGACACTGGGGGCCTTCCTGGGCGCTGGGATCATATTTGCCATGTATTCCGGTAGGAGGCCTTGAGTTGTAGAATGGCTGCGCTGGGTTCTATCCCTGATGTCCACGGAGAACCTGCCTGCTTCCTGCAGCCAGAGGCCCCTCCCCTACGTCACTGAAGGGCCAATCACAGAGACGCGGACGATTCCAAAAAGCCTTGAAAAAGAGTGCTTTATTCCAATCGCTCTGAGCCCAATCCTACCGTTATAAACAATATAATATTATATATACAACTATTCATCAGCGAAAATTTATTTGAAAAGACGCCGTGCCTTTACGTTTGGTTTGATTTAGATTATCCCTACACCCCGAATCAGCTTCTCAACGCTGTTTGAAATTTGATCAAGCCCTTTACTACGTTTCGTTGTGAAGTGGTGCTGTTCCGCGCCCGGCACTCAAAGTTGAACTGTTCAACATTGTTTAAAAAAACACCTGAACTTTAAGGTTCATCACAAGAAGGGCAGCTCAGCCCGGCGCTCTGTCCCACAGACACAACGGGGCGTCCAGTGCCTAGCGCTGGTCTGTGTCATCGCCTCCATATCCAATCCATTTGTTCCTCTTAATGTAATCTGATAATACCAGCACCGCCGCGGCACCAACACACAAGATCAATGCTTACTCCATGTTTACACACGGGCCTGCTGTCAGGCAGGGACGGCGGTCTCAGAGCAGGTGCTTACAGTTAATGAAGCTGCATGTCTCATCAACACTCAACACGGTGATGTGCGTGTCCCCACCAGATGCACTGTGGGACTACGGCCAGGGGACGCTGTCTGTGGACGGGACCAACGCCACGGCGGGGATCTTCGCTACGTATCCCTCCCCACATCTCAGCCTGCTCAACGGATTCTTCGACCAGGTAACAAAAGTGTCAGACATCGTTTCGTCACATCCCTTAGTGCACAACAAGGGTACGATTAAATCAGTGTCACAGCGATTGCTCTGGATCAAATCACAAGAACAACATACACGTTTAAGAATGGGCCCCGGTGACCCCGGTGCTCGATAGCTACAGGGCACAGATGGAGCTCTAAACAACTCAGTCCCCAGGCCCTCTCCCCCACTCCAGCCCCATTTAAATGATCATTGTTTTGAATCCTCCCAGTGGTATCGCTACCCGGCTATTAAAGGGCCCCTAAAGTCAACACTTTGGGTGAAATAATATTTAATGGAGAGCATGTGATATGGAACAACTCACGCACACTGACAGACTAAGAATACAGACAGAATGAGCACCGCCTTCATCCAATCTGCTTTTTCTTGAGTTAGTCCTCTGAAGTGCGGCGGATGTGATTTTTGTTTTGGGGAAATATAGATAGGGGGCGGCACTGAGGGGTGGTTTAGCTGTCAAGTTGCTTCACAAGATCGTTTTTGGAATGTACTGCCTTTGCCCTGTGGTGTTTGGAAATGGATTTATGCTGCTTTTACTTTAGATGTGGAAAAAAGGAAAGGAAATTAAACTTGAGTTAATTACCCGCCTTAATGCCGAGCAGAAATGGTGGGGATGCCAGAAATATATTAAAATAGAAATGAATATGGTGAAGTATCTGTGAATTAGGGATTGTCATTCTGCAGCGTTCAGGTATCAGGAGGTAAACACAAGCTCACTGCAGTGACCGTGTGATGTCTTAAGCACCGCTGGCCTCTTCTGAAGCCCTGTGCTTTTAGAAGAGAAAGAGGTTTGCTTCTTTTTATACAAGGTTATACCTTTTGTTCAGGAAGAATATCTGCCGTGTTTTTCACCAAAAAAATTGACCAATCTTTGGGATAGGGACAATGTTCCCCGTTGGATAAAATGATCAACTAGAAAGCGTGGTGTCTGAACATTTAATTACGATTTTAGTCCTTACATTAATTGCACAACATCCTAGACTGGACAAAAACATAGTTGGCAAAACCATTACAACTTCTAGTGTTTAGTTAGTGTTTATCCTTTTTGGCTCTACTTACATGTTCGGTTTCAGCCCTGTACAGCATTTTGAGATTTCCTCAATGAAAAGTGCTTTTAAAATCAAACAAATCATCATCAACTGACATCAAAACCCCACAATGCACTCTGTGTCCGCTGTGTGTCAGGTGATCGGAACGGCCGCACTAATGGTGTGTATCCTGGCCATCGTGGACCCCCACACCAGCGCGGTCCCGGCGGGCCTGGAGGCCTTCACGGTGGGCCTGGTGGTGCTGGTGGTCGGCCTCTCCATGGGCTTCAACTCGGGCTACGCCGTGAACCCCGCCCGGGACCTGGGGCCGCGCCTCTTCACCGCGCTGGCGGGCTGGGGCGGCGGCGTGTTCACGTGAGTAGCCCCCACCTCTTAGATACAGTAGGGAGAATGTATCACCTGTATCCAAAGGGAGGGGTTTGGCTGTGAATGCTTTTGGGGTTGTAACCGAGTAGAGCGCATGATGGAAACAATGAAGGACTGCACTGCAACAAAGTCTATTATCTTCTATGATTCTGAATCGATTCACAACTTCCAAAAATCAATGAATATATTTTTTTTTATATTTTGTCTTCCGTTGTGGGATGACATTATTGTCATCAGTTGATATACTTTTTCCAATATAAAAATGATATATTATTATATGCAACCTTTGTATTGCCAATCAAAATGTCAATGAACAGTTCAGTTAACCCTTGATAGGGACCCTATACAATCCCTAATGAAACATAGTACGTCTGGACACCTTACCGACTGGCTGAGATGAATTCTGACACATTGACTTAAAAAGCACAGATTGAACAGAACGATGGGAGTTCATTTCAATTGTTTAGTTTTGTGTAGTACCTTTTCTTTCTTTGACAATTTCATTGCAATTCAATATCACGCAAACGTAGTTCAACCTGCCCTGTCACTTTTTTACTGCAGCTTTTTACATTTCTCGAGGAACGTTCTACTCAAGAAACAGGGAGAATCTCAGAAGACCTTCTGTAGCTATACCTTCAGCTACAACCCAAACCACTAGAGGGTGCTACTAGAAAACGTATATATTCCAGGTTTAAAATAAGTGAAAGTAATTAAGATAGAAGTGTGCGAAATGACTAAAATAGTAATACAAAGAAATTCTAATTGTAAAATGAATCCTAAAGAAACTGGTCTCCAATAGTTCCTCTAAACACTGCAGCCATTTGCCTCCACAGAGTGAAAGGCTACTGGTTCTTGGTGCCCTTGTTGGCCCCGTTCCTGGGGGCCGTGGTGGGGGTGGTGGTGTACCAGCTGATGGTGGGCTACAACGTGGAAGGAGAGGCACGCATCCAGAGAAGACGAGAGGAAGAGGAAAGACTCAAATGAACGACTATCAATGGAGAGGCATAGGAAGCCTTTGTGTCGTTTGTTGCTACCATTTCAATAATTTAAGTTATATATTTTCCTTAAAGGTTTTATATCACCTATGTATTATTCAGCAGTTTGTCTTGAAGTATGTTTGATTTATTGAATACTAACTAAAATCCCTTTATAAATTGGCTGATTAATCCTTTAACTCACTTCATAATCATATTTTTGATTATTGTGTATATTATTGACACTGCCAATTCATTTTTATAGGAATTATATATCATTTGTGTGCAAGGAAGTTCCTGAGAACTCACAGATTTCAAAAATATATTGTTTTCAAAATGTAGCCGTGTCTCTAAATCCTGAAACTCAGGGCGTTCCGACAAACAACCATTGTTAGCATTTAGATTAAAACAAACCAAGAAATAAATGAAAACTAAACTCAATAAGAAGAGTGTGACGCAGGAATATGCAGTTTTATAGAAAATAACAGCCGTTGAAAGCAACTGCTTTTCTTTTTTTTTTAAACACGTGGATCTTCTGATCTTCTTTTATTTACCTTGGTGGTAGGATGGACTCTGCATGGCATCTCCTGTCCACTCCTGTCCACTCTCTCCTGTCCCCTCTCCTCCTCTCCTCTACCTGTCTCCACTCCTTTCTTTGTCTCCTCTCCTACAAAGCAATTGTAACCCATATAGTTACATTTGCCACAATAGCCTCAATATAGATAGACTATCCAGATGTTCATGTTTCACACTGAACATCATAAGTTACGTTGTTCAGAAACCTCCAGCCAATCAGAAGGTTCATCTTGCTCTCTTTGCTCTTGGCGATCCAGTAGAAATTTGAATCCACTGCTCTGAGGAAAGCCTTCTGTTTATATTTTAACATCGTTCATGACATTTAAAAGTGTTTATTCTACTTTGTTTAAGAATGCTTGATTCTGATTGGCTGGGAGGAGGGCATTAACCCGGCAGGTTGCCCGCTGACTTGTCGGTTGTACTTGCTGCTGACTAAGCACAGAGTCATCAAATAGTAGATCAATACGCCACTTGTATTTTTTTTCTATCACAGAAATTTCAAACATGAGGTCCATTGTAAAAATAAACCTTTAAAAAACCTTCTAAAATGTGTCGGAAATCTATCGGAGGGTCAGTCGATACATAGTTTCTCAAGCGAGATACAATGTAGCAACTACGTTATTAAACTAGTGATCAGATGCAGCCTTGTATGGTTGCTATAGAAACTAATTAGCTACAGCTGAGCTAACGTTATTCACTATAGTTCTAAAGGGGACTACTTTTTGGGGGAGATGAACAAAGTATACTCAAACAGAGTATACATTTAATAAGCATGCAATATGAATATGAAAAAGCATAATTATTAAAGTATTTAAAGTGTTTTATTAAGTTGGCAAGCAAGAAGTAGAATAAACGGGATAATCACCTCAACGCAGGGCAATAAACAGTTTGATATGCCCGGCTCGTGGAAGGTTACCGTAAGCCGTCCACGAGCCGGGCATATCAAACTGTTTATTGCCCTGCCTTGAGGTGATTATCCCTTACTTATTACACGGCTCTTCTCAATGCTGTGGAACGCTCCCTTCACTTGCATGGGCCTTCCCGACTTCCGGTGGTGAATTATTTTTCATTATAAAACGGGTGGCTTAAATCAAGCGATCTGATTGGTTCCCAACTGTTGTAAATTGAGCGTATACACACAGCTATGACGCCCGTTCAGTTTACTTGAACTGATGTTTATTTATATATAAAAGCAATAGCATAGTTCACTGAAGTCTAAAAATATGTTGATTGCTGGAGAGGGTGGAAATGTTGTAAAGCAATAGGCACATGGTGAGTGAACTCGATAGTAGGCTAAATTGCCGGCGAACCAAGCTACCGTCTCTAGCCTTCTCTCTGAAGGACGCTACAGTGTGTTGCATAGTAACCGCCGTACACTTTGCAGGCAGCCAGGAGGGACTACTTTTTTGTATACCGCTGTCAAAGAAAGTGGATTTTTTTTCGTATCACTCCGCAAGAACATATCGACCCAAGCGGATTCGGTTGCTAAGCGACGTCAACGTCTTTGGCAGACTATTTCTCTGCTGATCAACACTACGAATGGTAATTGTAAAAAGACACACTGTGTGAAGTCATTTTTTCGTTATGGCAAGTAACGTCACTGGTCATTATCTCAAATAAGCCCAGAAATTTCCCGATAATGACCGGTGTTCTATACATGGGGTGGGGGGGTTAACCCAATTAGACCTACCCCTTGCAACGCCAAGGGGTCGCGGTAATCGACTTCTTCAAACTCCATCATGCTGTTCAAATACATAAATAAAAAATATAAAGTCCTAAATTCTCGCAAAACTAATGAATTGTATGGGACTCTTTATCAGCGGCTTCTGGAACCTTCCACATCAGCGAGGTTTTGAAGAACAAGTAGACTGAAGAATTCACCGTCTCTCTTTCCCCTCCGCAGAGATAAAACCAGATAAAGGGCATGTGCATAAAAACGTCCGTTGGGGCTGTGGGATGACAGCGGTGATTTGTGGGGCCGCGGCCGTAGCTCCCGTGTTTTACAGTGGGATCTACGCACTATAGTGTGCAAACTTAACCCCGACTGCTGAACCACACGCCCTTTACACAAAACTTTAAAGTGTAATTTGCTTGGGGTTCCTTTATGTCCACATCTCCCTGACACTTTGGCCTCCTGAGAGGAACGGATAATAAATCCAAGACAATATCAGAGCAGGTTACCCCAAAGCTACCCCTTTATAAGAGCTAGTTAAACCTACACAAGGGAGGTACTTAAGTTAGGTTTCTGCATACACATCGAGTTTGCTAAAAGCATCATTGAGATGGGGGTGTGGACACTGCTCCATACCAACTAGCGCTGGCTTTACCCAGGAGGTCAGTCTGTGCTGAGGTCAGTCTGTACTGAGGTCAGTCCGTGCTGAGGTCAGTCTGTACTGAGGTCAGTCTGTACTGAGGTCAGTCTGTACTGAGGTCAGTCCGTGCTGAGGTCAGTCTGTACTGAGGTCAGTCTGTACTGAGGTCAGTCCATAGTGAGAGGCTGTGGCTCCAAATTCAGGGCTCTTCTTTTAGTTCATTCATCTAATCGCTGGACAGACAGATAAATAATTGATTGTACTTTGAGAATGCGTGCAGAGTGCAGACGAGAGCCTAAGTAAGCCGGTCAGAAGCCCACCGCAGGATCAAACTCCCCGGGGCCGGCGCACATGTCAAGATGTCATGTGGTCCCAGATCAGATGTCACCACATTTGCACGGGCTGCTAGAAAACCCCAGAAGCATGCTGAAATATTTATATGGTATTGAATGTTGAGTATTCTAATATTTCCATCTGTTGGAATATAAATCGATGTGCTTCATCTAAATTATTGCCAAGTCCTAGCTCTTGCTATTAACTGCAGATTCAAGTGACATACAGCAGGTACAACTATATGAAACATTTATAGATGAAAAACACATGCACACTTCCCTGTATATTTCCCTAAACCAAATCCCCTTTTTACAACTCTGATACGTTTTTCTTAATCATAAAGTGTATTTTTGATTTGGATATGCCAGAGATTTCTGAATACCCTGAAGGCCCTGACAGTTTGCAACTGGAAAACAAAATCAATATCCTTACTTCACTGGAGAAATAACTCAATAGTTTTTGTGTAGTCGGCCACTCTGTCTGAACGCTATAAAACTGACTCAGTGCAGGCTGAGGGTTTTACGCCACATTAGGATGAAATGGACATCCACTAACATGTAAGTGAAACAGCTTGTGAGGAACCCAAACGCAATGCCCATCCTATAGGGCTTATAAATCAGAATGCATCATGGGATTTTTTGTTGGCAATACTGTACCATATTGAGAGGATTTGAGAGTTGTAGTACTGCAAAATCCTAAATCAAGGTAGATATACAGTAACCTAGGCTAATGGCAAGTTTTTTCAGTCACGTCTCACATGAAGAACACTGCGGCTGTTACAAGCACAAGGTCTCTCTATAATGACAAATTATTTCACAAAAAATGAAGAAGAAAAAAACCATACTATAGCCTTGATTACGAGGATGCCCATGTCATTGCGATGTGACGTCCTGTTTAAGTCCTACAGGAGTAGCAAACGCACAAACAATGAGGAATCAAGGATAATCAAACGCAAGCTACACATACATGTTCAAAAAAATTGTCATGTCTGAAATAGATTGGTCAAAAACTTTAATTTACATTTATCCAGTAAAGAGTATGATTTACATATAGGATAGACAAGCAGTTGGTTCTTTTTAACAGAGTACGCCCTCACCTTGAGCGCAGAGCAGTCAAGGTGAAAGTTCAAGTCAGCGGTATGTGTCTCTAGGGAGGGTCAGAGAAGAACATTTCAGCGTTGCTTAAGTTACTGCACCATTTAACCAGCAATACGTCCTTTTGGTGTGAACATTATGCTAATTTAGTTAATAGTTCTCCTGTGCTTTCAAAAGTTGTGAGGAGGTCAGGAGAAGTGAAAGTGAAACTGAAGTATAACCGGGGAGCGGAAAAATACATAATGCATGAGGAGAGTCCTGGGACCAGGGGTCACTGCAGTCCATTATGGTTCACATTGTAGGAAGAGGCTTCATTTCAAGATGTGCTTATTACTGGGTTGACACTAAAGATTTCCCATCACTAGTCCAGATGAACTCCTAGTGGTGGAGTGTATTGAGGTGCTGACAGATGGGTTTTATACTCCTGGTTTTATTGATACTGGAGGAATATGTCAGGAGATGGTGTGCATATGAAGTTCAAAAGGACAAAACTGTCTTTGTAGATGACAGTGTTTGGCTCTCCAATTCGAAATTTCTAGAGTTAGTTCAAAATATATCCCTTTGTGACATCACAAGTGGGAGTGTCCACGCAGACATGAGGGGAGGTCTCAATGCCAGCTGACCAGTTGATGCAGTCGACCAATCAACTCTTTCCAGCAGCTGGCCATGCCCACATTGTAGAATAGATGGAAGGGATACATTTTTATAAATAGTTGGGATGGGTTGGGGCTCGTTTAGAAACCATCAAAGTATCAAATGCACAAATGCAGTTTTAGTATTGTTATGGCCATATTGCATGTCATTCACAACTGTCGTTGCAGCTCATATACCAAAAGGAGACGTCACCGCAGCACAGCATGGTGACACACGATTCCTAACGTGGACCTAACCTGGCGAAGTGGGCGTGGCCAATTAGTGACTCCGCAGAATAAAGGAACCACGGATGCGCGATGCCGGTTGCGCGCACAAGAGAGACATCAGAATGCCTTTGTTCCCAATCCCCTTTCCCCGCGCAAACTTAGAACTGTAAACAAAAGGAGAATAAAATTCATTCAATCAAGAAACTGTGATAATTTGAAGCTTCTCCTTCAAGAAGCTTCAAATGATCACAAATGATAACAAGTATGGTCCAAAACACAAATAACTCCATCTCTGCATAGATAAAATCAATGCAATTCCCAATGGCCAATAAAAAATATATCAAGGCAGATGACATTCTGCTCAAACTTGTTGTTTTGACATTTGGAAGTCCTTGTTGGCGTGACCAATAAGGTGTATAGTATTACCAAACAGGCCAAGAGTCAATCCCAAATATTTATTGTGAAATGGCGCTATTTACCCATCAAAGGCTTCCATGGTGGGCACAAAGTGAAGCATTTATGTTTGTGAATAGTTTGGATTTTATTTACTCAGACACGCCAATCCTTCTTCCTCCTTGGGGACATCCCGTCCTCTGATCTACACATGGGAGGGGCCGTACCAAATGTCACCATCAGGAACCCACATCTGTTACCTACGAGTGGAGCTAGGGGCTAGTAACGTACTTCAGTGTGTTACTCATGGAAACCGTGTTACCCAACCACCTTGAAATTTACAAGTACACAAAACAAGACCACACACACACACACACACACACACACACAAATTGTGACAAAATCAAAATGGCATGAAATTTTTTGTGAGCTTTAGATATACCGTTGCAATAATTATCCTCTAAAGATCATCAATTATAAGTTAATGGATTGAACACTTATTTTACAACGTTTTGTCATTCATTAAGTTATGAATCGTTCATCAAGGCTGATATGAATGTATTGGTTAAACAGTTTCTGATTCAGATTGGGTGCAATCGTCATTTAATAATGTAAATAAATGAAGTTATCAATTTTTTTTTATAAAAATACATTTTTAAAAAAAGATTTATAAATAAATGATGATTGCCATATATTATCCATTAATCAATGGCGCAAAAGTATCTTAATTTTCTAAAGTGGACCCAGAGACAACATAGGAGGCAATACACATCTTCTGGACCAGCAGTTGTCAGTCCTTGCCCTTGGAGTTGGCCGAGTCAAAGGTGGCACAGATGCGCTGATGGATGGATGGGGGGATCTTGAAGGCTGAAGGCTGGAAGAGAGGAATCGGCCCCTTTTCACTCTGCTGGACGAAGAAGAGGAAGAAGAAGAATGAGGAAGATGAAGGAGGAAAAAAAGAGCAATGGAACAGTCAGACTAAAGCACGTCTAGTTTGAAAACAATGTCTATTACACAACGAGTATATCTCACACACGCTGTTGCTCTCTCGCTCTTTCTCCCCCTCCCTCCCTCTTTCTCCCTCTCCCTTACTCCCTTCTTCTCCCCCATTCTCCCCCCTCCCGCCCTCTTTCTCCCCATCCCTCCCTCTTTCTCCCCCCTTCTCTCCTTCCCTCTTTCTCCCCATCCCTCCCTCTTTCTCCCCCCTTCCCTCCCTCTTTCTCCCCCTCTCTCCCCTTTCTCTCCCTCTCTCTCCCTCCCTCCCTCTCTCCTCCCTTCTCTCTTCTCTTTCCCCTTCTCATAATCCCCCTCTCTGGGCTCACCTCTGCCGCCGGCGTGTACACCTGGAGCATCTGCTGGCGACCTTTGACCTGCCGTACGCTGATCTTGCAGGAGAGCTGCGGGGGCGTGGGCGGGGGGGCGAGGCGCTCCAGGGAGAAGGCACACTGCAGCGGGTGGTGGTCCCGGCCCCACACCTGGGCGAACGAGAACTCCTGAGAGAGAGAGAGAGAGAGAGAGAGAGAGAGAGAGAGAGACGGGGTCAGACTCAATAAGCACAGAGCGGCTGATTGGTTTTATGTGTTCAATTAAATCACCCGTTGAGAGAAACACACACACACACACACACACACACACACACACACACACACACACACACACACACACACACACACACACACACACACACACACACACACACACACACACACACACACCTCGAAAAATCACTAGGATGAGTGGGGGGTGTTCCTGTCTCGGTCAGTGTGTGTTTGAATGTGCCTCAAAGTAAAGTATAATTAAAGTTGCGCATTATGGCTGTTTGTACATTATAAATGTGTAAGTGTGTGTGTGTGTGTATTCATGTGTACGCATTTTACATGCGTGTGTTTGTGTGTGTGTGTTATCTATATGTATGTGTGTTATCTGTGTGTGTGTGTGTGTGTGTGTGTGTCTGAGTGATACGTGTGTGTGTGTGTGTGTGTGTGTGTGTTATGTGTGTGTGTGTGTGTGCGTGTGTGTGTGTGTGTGGAGGAGATAGCTCTCGCTGATGCCCCCCTGCTGGGGCGTGCCGCTCTGCCTGTGCTTTGATGTGACCTCGCGGGGACGCGGAGCGTAGCGGTGGGGGGGGGGGGAGAGGAGCAGTCACATGGGTTGGAACAAGGGCCACACGCCTCGCCACGCTGGGTCTCAGAGGACTTCACAAACGTCTCGGCTGGATGCCGTGCGTGTAGAAATGAGTCTGTTTCAGTCTAGTACAGTCACACTGAACACTGTACTGTTGGCCGCTACACTGGAGCCGCTGTTGGTCACTACGAACCTGCACCACAATGTCTGTAGCGCACATTAGCTCATGCAAACGTGCACACACACACACGCACTAACACCTGTGCACTCATCTACTCAATCACTCACACACACGCAAACACACACACGCACCCACACCTGTACACTCTCACACACACACCAACACCGGTATACGCACACTAACTTACTCACCCAGTCACACACACACACACACACACACACACACACACACACACACACACACACACACACACACACACACACACACACACACACACACACACACACACGGCGTACCTGGCAGGTGGTGAAGGGCTTGATGCTCCAGAGGAGCTGTGGGAGGTCCTGGATGGAGACCTGCAGGCTGAAGCCGTTCCCACTGAACTGCAGCGTCCTGGGCTCCTCCAGCAGACGGCCCCCCCTCACACACTCCAGCACCGCCACGGCCTGGGGGGTCCAGGGGGAGAGGGCCAGAGGAGTTATCTTTGTACAATGCACACATGGGCTGCGTTCCAGAACTATTTTCCTTCCTATCGCTCGTTTACTATTCCCTGGAAGAGAGGAGCCCTTAGTGGTCGAGCAGGAGAAAGGTTAGCCTCACGTTCTGTTTGCTCTGGACGTATGCGTCGTCGTCGTCCCCATTCAGACAGAGCTCCAGCAGACCAGTCCAAACCCTTTATCTAATGTGAGGCCGTTTGGTACAAAGACTGTTCAGAGGATAGCCCTATGTTCCATTGCTCCGATTGGTTGTAGGTCCAACCAATTGAATTCAGAGGCCTAGTTTGGAATCGAGCCGGCAGAGAAGCCTTGGCATTAATAAAGGGGAGGTTGACCATCCATGATGATCTGAGCCAATCACAGCCTTCACATAGTGTACACACCTAATCGTGTATCACACGATTAGGTTGATCACAACCGATCAATCGGTTGATCTCAACCGACGCTACCTAACAGCCGAGGAACGGCTGTTTTGTAACTGCCAACACGCGTTTTGCTGGCTGCTTTTGTATTGTGGAGCTGCCTCACTCTTTTTGTCGTTGGTGTGAGTTTAAGATAACATTAAACTCTGGACTAATAGTGCCTGGCGTCATGGCGGTTAAGTGCAGACGTTCTGCGGTGGCAGCAGTAAAAACGTCTGCTTTCATCTGGGCTTCAACAGGAAGGCAGGGTACCACGCCCCCCACTCTACAGCCTCCAGAGCCTTCTGTGTGATCACCCACTAAAGGCCGCTTCTCTCACTGCGTATTCAGGGTCAGATTAGACCAATGGCGATCTGAGGACGAGCTGAGCGGAATCTGCAACAGAGCGATTATTGGAATGCAGCCCTTGTAGTCCCTTTGTGAAGATATCCTCTTCACAGACAAAAGCAACTCGCTATAGTCTTCTTCAGATCACTTAAGCCTCCTCAGTGGTTGATTAACACAAATAATGCATTTGTGCATCAACTCAGAAGACCTCACTGTAAAACGCCCCATCTGGGCTGGCCAGCTTTACTACGAACAGGAGGGCATTTCACTTCCACAAGATGTATTATGGGAAGTATGTGCAAAACATTAATCTGAATGTAATTATCATCTATCAACGTAACACCATGGAATAATAACATGCTGTGCCGTTACCATAACAGTGATTACAAATAAATAAAACATGCACCAAAAAGAATTATTGCACAGCAGATTGAAAATAACGAGTCATAACCGTTCAAAGAGAGAGAGAGGGAGAAAACCCACCGAAACCAACAAAACAAATCAGAAGGGGGGAAATAGTCCATCTGCTCAACACTGATTAATATCAATAATGCATGTGTGTAATCCAGATCCACCAACCACAGGATGAGTCTACATCACAACGACAAGGGCGAGCTCAAACTGGAAAGTGCACACCATATATTGATGTTTTACTCATTTTGTTATAGACTGTTATAGACTTTGTAGCGAGCGCTCTCTCTGCTCCCCGGGTTTTACTGGCATTACAGCGCTCTCTCTCTCTCTCTCACACCGCACAAAGTAGCAGAAAGGAAATGCAAAGTGTACAAGCAGGTACATTAAGGTTTGATTCGTGGGCCAGAGACTCACAAAGGAAATCAATTATCGCAGAACAGGGACAAACTAAATGCTAGCTGAGCCTAACCCTCCCAAAAAAGCAACACAAACAAAGAGACGGAGTAACTTAAGAGATACTAAGAAATACAAATACAAGCTTTTGCTGGATTCATGTTCAATCTTATCTTCTAAGTTAAACCAGCCGTTTGTGAGGAGCTTTAGGGCTGCGCCGGCGTCAGCATTCACACACACTCATGGGAGGGGTGTGTGTGTGCTTTTTAATGTTCATCAGCCCTGCGATGAGTAGGTTTGTGTGTCTGTGACTATTACTACTACTACTAACAATATCATTACTACTAGCCAACATCAATACATTCAGCTTATTTAGATATATTTTCAAACATCTTACATGATATGATATATGATATATGATCAGTGATGCCACTAACGCGCTACTTAGTAACGCATTACTCTAATCTGACTACTTTTTTTCAGTAACGAGTAGTCTAACGCGTTACTATTTCCAAACCAGTAATCCGATTAAAGTTACTTATCCAAGTCACTGTGCGTTACTATTTTTGTCATTTTCCTTAGTAAAAATATATATTTGCTTTCTTCTTGCGTCTCGGGGTAACGTACGCGACAAATCACGTTTCCGCCTGAGGACGTCAACTCACGTGTAGTAGGCTATACACAAACGTAATCAACAATGGAGGGAGGAGAGAGATGCACGTTTTCCAGCTAGAAATACAGGCACTATTTTGAGTTTGTGTGAGCTAAAGATGGCAATATTAAGGTTAGTTGTACACTCTGTGTTGGCGACCAAGTGCTATCTACCTTTAGAAACACAACAATTTGAAGAAATATTTGGAGTCGCAGCATAGCACAGTCAAACTTGCAAGTCCCACCCGGTGCGAAGCAGAGAGCTGCTAGCGCAGGAGGTCCCCCACCACCCAAACAACGAAAGCTGGACTTCGGTTCAAAACCAATAAGTGGGGGAGAGTTGAATAAGTTGGTCGGGCAGTATGTTGTAGAGGAAATGCTCCCCTTAAACACGGTTGACTCGCCCTCCTTTCGTGCCATTATAAACAAGATCCCTAATATCAATGCCACTGAGCTGCCTCACAGAACATATTTTTCTTCTTACCTGGAGAAGGAGTATGCTGAGATGGAGAGAAATCTGAAGGCAGCGCTGAATGAGGTCAACTTTGTGTCAACTACCGCGGATATTTGGACAGCTAACAACAGAAGCTATATGGGAGTAATGCTCCACTGAATCAGTAGATCCACATTAGAACAAGGCTGCATTGGCATGCAGGAGAAAAACATTCACTCTTCATATGGAATACTCAAACTCACAAAGTAGTTGCAACAGTGACTGATAATGGATCCAACTTTGTCAAGGCATTTAAAGTTTACCAGCCTACAGAGTCCGATGATGAGATGGAGGAGGAAGAGTCCACCCCCACAGGTGATGGTGAGGTCACTTTTTTAGATATGTCAGAAATCCTCTCAGCTGAGAATGAAAGTGATGGCCAACCGTCTCTTCCCCCGCACCACAGGTGTGCTTCACGCACCATCAACCTCATTTCCACAACTGATGTGGAGAAATATTTAACATCCAATGCAGAGAGCAAGGCTGTGTATAGGAGCAGCACAGCAAAATGCTCAGCTCTTTGGACCAAATCAAGTAGATCTACCGTTGCATCAGAAACAGTGGAGGAGGTCAGCAAAAGAAAGCTCCTGGTACCAACTACTAACCAATCTACAAGGTGGACAAGGTCTGGAGAATTGCAGAAATCCCTATGAGTGAGCTGAATACTCTGTGCACCAAGCTGGGAGTTAAGTGCTTCAAAGACAAAGAGTACCAGTTCCTGCATGAGTACTGCACCGCCATGAAGCCTCTGACTGTTGCACTGGACATTTTACAAGGTGACTGTCCTTATGGAACTTTACTACCCACACTTGAAGTTCTGATGCAGAAGACCCTGGCTGTGAAAGATGACCTCTCCAGGATGACTGCAGGCCTTCCAGATTCCATAGTGCAGGTATGTTCCATCTTTAAGCTAGTTAAAATTTCTTGCATCACACCATTCATGAACATGGAACAGAATATTCATTATCATTGCAAAAAAAGATTAAAACAAATATAAATGTCAGTAAGTAACTTAAAACTAAATGAAATCCATAATATTGATCCCACATTAGGCATGGTTTGCAAGTAATTCAATGACATAATAAATATAAGGCCTTGTAGGCATAAAAATGTCAATTATATTTTTCAGGCTATCCAGACTCGTTTTGCTGGTCTGCTGGACGACAAAGATGCCCTTCTCGCAGCTGTCAGTTGTCCAAAATTCAAACTCCGATGGCTGAGAGATGCAGGTAGGAGGGAGCGAGTAAAAGAGCAACCTTTTTTAAAATCTCTTTGTTTGTAGCACCCACAAAGTGCACTCAATGAATAAAAATGGACTCAACAGAAACAGAGGGAGCTATTAATGAGGTTTTTTTGGTAAATGTTAATGACTTTGCTAATTACACAGAAAGCTTAGCCGTGTGGCTTCATTATTCGTCCAATAGCCATAGACGGCTAATCGTGTCACTGCCGCTAATCATACAAAAGAAAAAAATAAGTGAACTGCGGTCATTAAAATAAATGTATTGATCCACGCTCATCAACCTTAGCCTAATGGATCTAGGAAATACAACCACTTGAATAATAAATACCTTGGACGGATCATCTTAGTCTCTGGTCAACATCAGCATGTTGTCTGCTCTAATCAGGTTCAAAGTCTGGAGAGTTCTTCTGAGCCCTTTAATGTTGTCATTTCCACACTGGGGCGGTATGTGTGTGATTTACAGGTGTTGATGGTTCAAATGTATTTCATACAGTCTATGTTTCAGACCCTAACAAAGGCTTTTCTGAGGACTATTACAGAAGCACATTTATGTTTTAGTCATACTTATCGAGACATCCTTTCACAGGTTGTTTTGAGTGAATACTAAAGCTATCATGACCTTCATCTGTGTGATTCAGACCATGGTGGAAATCCTTTCTTCCTCTGATTTTTTTTTGAAGTATTCAATTGTTCTTAGCATTTAAGACCTGACAGATGATCAAAACTGACCTCACCAAGATCTTCTTCTAGTACAGGGATGGGCAACTTTCATGATAAAAAGGGCCACAATTTATCATCTTCACTATCAGAGGGCCACATGACTGCTCTCTTCAACTAATTGGATATGAGAGAAGCTACAAAATAAGAATGAAATAGAATAAAATATGTGTATATACAGTATATGTCTGTATCAGTTGCGGCTGGTGATTAAATTTGTGGGTGGGAGTAGTCATGAACGGGAGTCTGGGGGTCCTCCCCCCCACAAATTGAATTTGGTAGATTTCCTGTATTCTGGTGCATTTTGGGGATGTCCACTACCTACAAATTAATTCAGATTCATAGCCTATGTATGTTAATTGTAATATGTTAATTCCATGCTTACACCTCTATACTCATTAAACGACAAATGCAACAAGTTTGTTTTAAAAGAAACAACAACAGCCAGATGATTGTATTGTATGATGTATTATTTTCTTTTAGGGTGACTTTAAACATCAGTCCAGGGACAACAGATGCAAAATAGCCTTTGGCTAATTCTGGCATGTTTACATTTGTTTAAATGTTTTTATTAATGTGCAATGTCCCTGATCCTTAAACTTTTAAATAAATAAATAAATAAATGAGTGATTAGTATTTTTTTCTGTGCAAAGGGCTCACATCATTCAATGATGGCCCAAAACTGAAAAACAGTGGCCCAACTTTAAGTGCAAAACCTAACATTAAATTCAGTGCAGTTGTAGTAGCAAAAAATAAAAATAGTAAAAATATATATTTTTTTAATTTATTATTTTTTTTATTACTATTTTTATTAAATTTACAATAATCTGCAGGCCGCACTGAGCGAGGACGCGGGCCGCCAGTTGCCCATCCCTGTTCTAGTAGATCATCATTGGCTTTTCTTTCCTTCAACCTAGAATTACACCTCATACCTAAACTTAACCACTAATCCCCTGAAACCTAGACTAAACCACCTATCGTATATATCATTTTCCAAAAAATGACAACACTACGTTTTCCAAGTGACAATAAGATGTGTAAAAACAAAAAAAAAAGCCATTGCATGAAAATGTAACGCATCAATATCATAATACCATCGCTTGTTGCGCAGATATAATTACCCACTAAGTGGCACCTCATTGCGGTATCCACATGGTAATGTTGTTGTTTAACAATCTCCATTCGTCAATACGGATGATGGGGTTTCAACGACAGGAGACATCTTCTCTGTTACAGGCTGCACAGTGAAACATGAGCGCGTCCGTGCCTGAAGAGGGGAGGACACCAGCGCTTTGATCGTTTCCAGAAAGAGACAGATTGGTCTCGTGAAATGTATTTATAACACGTTTTATTTGTTGTTTCAGTGATTTTAAATGTACTGCATCTGTCTGTCAACGTGATGGGAACAAGACTACAGCTGTTTATTTTATTTTACTGTTTTTTTTTATATATTAAAAGGGTGATTTAAAACACATAATTAACACATTGAGGCAAATGTGAGGGAAAGTGTTTAACATATTTTGTGCAACTTTCCAAAATAATGTGTTTAATGAGATGAGGTTAAGAATAGGTGGCACCAATCCCACGTATTGCATCACTCTTCCTTCATGGGCGCCTGTCTGATGGAAGAGTGCTTTACTGTCATCATCAATACACACCAGGCACTCCCTGTGAGTGAACAGTGAGCTAACGAGAGCGGCATCATGCAGTGCCTTAGGCTGTGGCCTTCATCCACTGCAGCTCCGGAGCCTCCGACAAGCCTCCGCGCTGTTGTTGTTTTATTGTTTACTGTGAATAAAAACAGCTCTGATCCTCCATCCCCCAGCGACGGCACAGCAGCATGATGCAAATTGGTCACCATCAAACTAATTACCCTGATTATCTTGGAAAGTGGCACATAATGAGTTAAACCCGTTCCCGCCGCCTGGGGACCGCCCCGGGTAGACCGCCGTTGAGCAGCACCCCGGCACGCCGCACCAGCGGCCCCACTGAGAGCGGCTCCTGGTTGTTGTAACGTGTTGTTACACAGACGCACAGAGAGGAATAATAACCTGCCTCATGTTTAATTAGCTGCACGTTCATTAGGCTGAGTAGGGGGGGCCGGGGGAGGCAACCTCACCAAGCATCTCTCGTGTTTGTAATTAAAAAGCCCCGCTTTGGCTCGACGCTTCTAAGCACTGCCCCCGCGTGGCTTCACCGGACTGGACGGGCGCATTTTAAACAGAGGAGAACAACCAGATGAAGTTCATGTGTTGTAAACTTCAGGAAGGAAGCGTTTGGTTGGGGGACCCAACGCGCAACTCATGTCTAATCACCAGCAGAACAAAGGCAATTAAGGAGATAATCAAATAAGGGATAATCACCTCAAGGCAGGGCAATAAACAGTTTGATATGCCCGGATCGTGGACGGCTTACGGTAACCTTCCACGAGCCGGGCATATCAAACTGTTTATTGCCCTGCGTTGAGGTGATTATCCCGTTTATTCTACTTCTTGCTTGCCAACTTAATAAAATAATTCAAATAGTTTAATAATTATGCTTTTTCTTATTCGTATTGCGTGCTTATCAAATGTATACTCTGTTTGAGTTCATCTCCCTCAAAAAGTAGTCCCCTTTAGAACTACGGTGAATAACGTTAGCTCAGCTGTAGCTAATTAGTTTCTATAGCAACCACACAAGGCGACCACTAGCAATCACTGCATCTGATCACTAGTTTAATAACGTAGTTGCTACATTGTATCTCGCTTGAGAAACTATGTATCGACTGACCCTCCGATAGATTTCCGACACATTTTAGAATTTTTTTAAACAAGGTTTATTTTTACAATGAACCTCACGTTTGAAATTTCTGTGATAGAAAAAAAATACAAGCGGCGTATTGATCTACTATTTGATGACTCTGTGCTCAGTCAGCAGCAAGTACAACCGACAAGTCAGTGGGCAACCTGCCGGATTAATTCCCTCCTCCCAGCCAATCAGAATCAAGCATTCTTCGAAGTAGAATAAATAGAGTTTACACACACACACACAAGCACACACACACACACACACACACACACACACACACACACACACACACACACACCCACACCCACACACTAGCTTCAGTCTCTCTAAGCATTCATTGCATTGAATGCCTTTAATTATCTACCACACAATCGTATTGCTACAGTGACAGTTTCAACCAGCGCTTCATCAAGAGTCCATAACGTCAAAACAACATACAATGTCATATTTAATGTTGCTTCAAATATTTACAGTTCAGAACTTTTGCACTATGAATTCTTAATAATTATAACAATAATAATTATTATAAAAAAAACTTAAAATGTATTTTTATAGTATTATTGTGCGTATTTTGTGTGTATGCACAATAAACTGAAGATGAACCTTCAGAATCCCCCTCTATCTCACAGAACCCGTCTGAAGACTGGAGGAGACCTGAGATGTCTGCATGGCTGAGACATCTGCATGGCTGAGTTGTGCACTGTGATGTTTGACCTGTTATGAGGGATGTGCACTGTGTTGCTGACGGCCCCTAACCTCGTGTTCTGAGGAACTCAGAACCCAGTCGCTCAGTGGAAGTTTAGAAACGTACACATTTTAAGAAACTTTGTTTTTCATCATTTGGACTGTTCTTGTCGTTCCTCCCTTTTGTATTGTGTTGAGCACTGTTAAGTTAAGTTAAAACTATTGAATTGATCATGATCATCAACATCCTCCTCCTCCCCCTCCACTTCATCATTATAATCCTCCTCCCTCTCCTCTTCCTCACCTGCAGGGCGTGGGGGGTGTCGTCCACGCAGTACACCCTCAGGTTGTAGCCCAGCGGGTTGCTGAGGTCGGGGCTCCCGAACACGGCCAGCCTCAGCCTCTTGGCGGCTGCCTGGCTCAGGGGCCGGCCCACCAGGGCGTAGCGGCCCGGGCGGCCCAGCAGCAGGTGGCACCGCTCCGCCTCCAGGAGGCCGTAGCTGGAGGTGCTCTCCTCGTCGAAGGACATCACTTCCTGTTGAGGCAAGCTCCTGGTCAGCAACAGAACCTCAGTCCCAGTCCCAGTGCTGAGCGGGCTTTAAGACCCCACCTACACCTACGACCTCTAAGCAGGGGTTCCCAAACCTGTTCCTGCCGTGACCCCCCCTATGAAGGTACCTCAGGGCACCAGACCCCACCCACAGACGTCTGCGTCCTCACGACCATCACGTCAATAAGAGTGAGACAGAGAACGTTTATCCCTCTGTCTCTGAGCATGCTCATGACTACTCTGAGATAACTCTTGTTGTTGTAAACCCTCCTGGTTGAGTTATTCTTTGCTATATACAGTTCTGTAATATTGTCTATTTCCTCAGACAAAACAACATGCTAATGACCCAACGGAACAGGCCAGACACGTAGGCCTGCCCATACACATCAGAGCAGTAGGAGAGCGTCTCCTCTCCGCTGAGACCCTCCTGGGCCCCGCTGGGACCCACTGGAGCGTGACCGGCGGTCGGCGTGACGGATGGCGTGCTGAGAGCGAGTGGCCGGCGCCCGCACCGCCCCGGGGTCTGGAGTCGCTGCTCTGACCGTAATGATGCAGCGGCGGAGGGTACCGGACTGACGGATCATACTGACAGATCCACAAACACTCCTCAGAGGCGTCTTTAATAAGAACCGACAACAACACGAGGGAAGGGAGCTGAAACGACACGCGTCACGTCATTGGATCCCTGAATTGTGGCGTCACGTCCGTGATCTGGGTCCCCGGTCGCCCACTCTGCACCGCAGACCTCCAGTCTCAGGGGTGTGTGACGGATAGCCATATGCACCGTGTGCTAGGGCCCTGATTTTGGCTTTTTGGATCGACGCCAGTGACTTTAAAGTAGGTAGTTTGAGAACCACCGCTCTGAAGGGCCAAGGAAAACCTCCCCAAACCCTAAAGGGAGGGAGCCTTGAGGAGGAGCGCAGAAGAGGCATCCTCACTCCAGGGATATAGGGAGTGCAAGAGGGGCCAAACGGGCAGCCACACATTTAATGGCGGCATAAAACAAGCATAAATGAAGGTTAAGTCAGGTTAGGGAAGGTAAAGCTCAAGATTTACGATTTAGGATCTAGATGAAGGAAGAGCGGGGAAGAGGAAGTGAGGGAGAGAGGGCAGTCTTGTACAATAGCCTGTACTATTGTGCACTAGCATGTAGTGTCATGCACTAGCCTGTGGTGCCGTGCACTAGCCTGTGGAGTGGTGCACCAGCCTGCGGTGTGGTGCACCAGCCTGCAGTGTCGTGCACCAGCCTGTGGTGTCGTGCACTAGCCTGTGGGGTTGTGTTCTGCGTTCTGATTGGTCAATCTAAAACGTGTACAGCTCACTAGAAATACATTTTCATTTGGGGAAACAAAGTGAAAATAATGACAAACTTCTCCCCCCTTGTCCTCTAAGCGTTCCTGCAGCGTGGAGCCTCTCTCTGTGCCATTCCCTCCCCACAGAGCGGCCAATCAGAGGGCTAGGAGCCTCACGTACTAGTCGAAGAAAAGGACACGTTTAAGAGACACGATGATAAATGAAGATAGAGGGAGCCGAGGGGACGAGAGAGAGAAAGAGAGAGAGAGAGAGAGAGAGAGAGAGAGACAGAGAGGGTGAAAGACAGAGAGAGACAGAGGGAGGGAATGAGACAGAGAGGGAGGGAATGAGACAGAGAGAGAGAGAGAGAGAGGGAGAGAGAGCTGTAATGTCAGTAAAGCCCGGGGAGCAGGGATCGTGGAGGCATTTTGCATGAGATAAAGTGCTCATTATTTCACACTGACAGAGACGGGTCACGCTGTTGCTTCTTCTTGAGGGACAACTCATTCCCTCCCTCTCCCCCTCCCTCCCTCCTTCAGTCTCCTCCCCCCCTTCCACCCCCTCCCTCCCCTATCCATCCCTCGTTCTTTCTGTTCTTCCTCACTGACTTCTCCTACTGGTCTCTTTTCTTTTTCCTTCTCTTCTCATCTTGTTCCCGATGGCGTATAACACACATAAATGACGGCTCTTTTCATGAATCCCTTTTGTACGACACGTTTCTGCTGGCAAATTGAACCCTGTGCAAATGTCACACACGCACACGCACGCACGCACACACACACACACACACACACACAGTGACAAGGGGCGGGGGGTGAGGTCATACAGGCTTTCTCCAGAAGAGTAGCACAGATGAGTGTGTGGCTCTGGTGGTGGGGGGGGGGGGGGTCCCAAAGTCTTTTGATAGGATTAGGAAACATTACAAGATTACCCAACACGTGTGAGGCTATTCTACTGGGGAATGCACTAATGTGGATGGATGGATGAATAGGAGATGGACTGATGGATGGAAGTTTGGATGGATGGATGAATGGATGGATGGATGGATGAATAGGAGATGGATGGATGGATGGATGGATGAATATAGGAGATGGATGGATGGGTACATGTGTGTTAAGATGGATGAATGAATAGGAGATGGATGGATGGATGGATGAATGAAGAGGAGATGGATGGATGGGTACATGTGTGTTAAGATGGATGAATGGAGGATGGATGATTGGGAGATGAATAGATGAATGGGGTTTAAGTGTGATGGTTGGATGAATGAATGAATAGGGGTTTAGATGGATGGATGAATGGATTGATGAATAGGAAATGGATGGATGGGAGATGGATGGGTGAAAAGGAGCTGAATGGATGGATGAATAGGGGTTTAGATGGATAAATAAAAGGAAGAAAGGAACGATGGCTGTGGTTCAGATTGATGTCAGAGTGGTGAATAAATGTCTCCCAGTCTGCTCCTCTATGTGTCTCAATTAAATTCAATTAAATTCAAAAACTTTATTGATCCCAAAAGGGCAATTAATTCGTAGCTCAAACCATCCACAGACAAGCACATAGACAACACTGTCATACATAACAGCAGGAATAAGAATAAGATGTATGTCAGAAGAACATCAGATCAGCATCACGTGCAAGGGCAGCAACAGTGTCTGGGAGTTGTTTGAGGTGATGCTAACAGCTCTGTATAGGTATGGGTTTGATGAGACGAGGTGTTTGAAGGAGCTACATGTGAGGAGCCTCACACTCACACTTTGTTTTACCACCCTGCCTCCAAAACAATTGCAACTCACTTCCGTTATAATCTTCCGAAATAATCTTCCTCCGATGCACATGCAATGTTAGAGATACAAAACTATTGAAGAGTGTTGAAAAACTATGAGAACGTGATTCTATATTAAAACAGACTGTGTACGCCATGTATATCTCTTGTTAGATTGTAATAAAATCTCCAAACTTGCAGGTATACTAAACTTTCACTTCATCACAAAGACAAAAAATATAGTATGCCTGCATTTCGATGCGTCTTTCCATCCATGTTATTAGCCCAAAGAAGAGGGTGTCAGAGTGCCGTCACTTTATGGGTTTACCCGTTGAAATATCAAACAGCAGCCGGCTCCATGTCCTTGACAGCCCAAAGGCTGGAACACCATTTCCATGATAGATGCAAAATAATTTGCTTGTTCTGAAACAAACTGCTTTGAGGACTTCAGAGGATCCACTGCCCCATCACTACCGCATCGCACCGCATTCTCCGGGATTGATGTTGACAATGTTGTCATGTCAACCAAATTACATAACGCTCGGGGCCCAAACCACGGCTCTGCACTCACCCCCCCCCTCACCTCCCCCCGCCAATAAAAAGACAGTTTGACAAAAATAAGAGGACAATTCATAACCACCAAAGTGAAGTGCCTCACTTATTGTAAATATAACTTATCTTATTGTAAATATTACTTTTCATTTTACCACATTTGATCCTTTTTGTTCTTATTGCACCGTGGGTCGGAGATAAACGATTCCTCTGTATGTCTGGTACATATTTTACAATAAAGTTGACTTTTTTGGTGACTATCGTTTTCTCCTTCCTCTGTCTGAGTGAAGGAGGAGAGAGACGACTGGAGAGCTCTGGTCGTCTCTCTCCTCCGTCCTTCGCCTAGTGACTGTTTGTGTTGTTGGCGAGGTTACCTCCCACTTGTTCTCCGGCGTCCACCTCTTCAGTCGGACGGCCCAGGCGGCGTCGGCGGGGCCGCTGAGGTCGGCGCAGTGCGCCACCGACAGAGCCACAGGGCAGGACAGGTCCAGCCCCGGGGGGCCGTAGGTCACCTCCGGGCTCAGCAGGACCTCGTCCTCCTCCTCTGGCGCCGGGCTATGGGGGGGGGGGGGGGGACACGACAACAGAGACAAGGAGACACATGTAAGACGCCCGGGTCTGATCCCTGGAACAGAAACAGATTAGACTCAATGTGACACCGAAGAGATGGAGATATACAAGCACAATGCTGGAAGAGCACTACACACACACACCAGTGGCGGCTGGTGGTTTTTAAAGTGAGGGAGGAAGGACTGCGCGCTTGGTTGCCATTGGCCTGCTTGCACTGTTAGTGGCGTATGGTGGCATAAGTATGTGAGACTCAAGTTGTTTCAGGGTGTTTTGGTGAACTACAAAATAGCAGGGAGGGATAATTATGTGAATAAAATTTATACAAATCCATCAGCATGTCTTGGACTACAAGGGCAGAAGGAAAGGACGCAAAGCCTATTAGTCAAATCAGGCCTACTCTTGATTTGTAAAACTAAATGAAAAAATATATCTGGGCCTATCATTGGGCCTATTTTTGCCCTCAATGACTGAAGCCATTGGTTGTAATTTGGCTATGTTTATTTTCAGCTACAATTGTTTTAAGAAAAATTAAGACACAATACCAAAAGTGATTTTAAATTGCATCATGCTCTGAATCATTCACTAACATCCTTTCCACAATATCAAACAGAACGGTCAGAGTAACAAACAATTAAAAGAACAACATGAACATCATTTCACAACTATTGACATGGGCTGTAAGCCTAACAAGCCTGTTGGTCATGGTGTTAAGCCAATTCAGATTGAGGGATTTCATTTATAGATCAAGTCAATCCTCCTCTCTGTTTGTGTTGCAAAGATATCAGTGACCTGGTCATAGCAAACGGGATATATTTAAAGTGATAACTAAAATAACGGCGTGTGTAGCTCCACGTTTTCGTCACCCTTTCAGACGGCTTGGTAACCCAACGGAGGGACTTTTGGCGGTGGAAACGCCAATATAAGCAAACCGAGCCACACCGCACCGCACCGCTCAGTGGAAACGCCAATAAAAGCGAACAGTCGCACTGTACCGCATCGAACAGTACGACTGAGCGGGTTTGTTGGTTCTCATAGCCTAGAGACTTGAGGGGATAAACCCTCCCTCCGGGCTGCTCCACAGCCAGGGCTCCTGCTTATTGGTTCATAGCGCAGCCAGGACTTCTTCTTATTGGTTCATTAGTGCAGCCAGGGCTCCAGCCTATTCGTGAATAGACGACACGATTCAGATCCCTTAGCTAGTCCCACCCACTCAGAGGAGGAATTTCCTCCTCTCTCCCATTGAACCCCATGTTATTCACCGGCCGCCAGTAGTGCCCGAGAAATGAATGGGAGTCAATGGAGGCTGAGGGAGGAACGTCCTCCCCGAAGTAATATTCAATAGGCAATAGGGGGTGCTAATGTCCCTTTACCCAAGGAAACAAACATTGCATATACAAAGGCATTAAAGTAGTCATATTTAAGGGCATTAATTCATTACAGTAGTCTGGGCAATCTACACTTTTTTATTCTCAACAATGTTAAGGAGGATCTTCCTCCCTCTCCTCACTGGAAAAGCCTCCACTGATACACACACACCCTATGAAGTATCTGAACCCCCTATTGGTGGAGCTAGAGGAGTAGGGGTCTCTGGATTGGGCGGTAGCGTCATTCTTAATAAATCATAAAGCAAACAGCTGTTGGTGAGACGATGGAGTCACGGACCTCCATGCTTCACAGTGTGGACAGAAACACAAACACAGCAAGCAATAACTCCACCAAGCACAAAGCCAACCTTTTACACTCTGAGCTATTTAAAACACACAGACACACACACGGGCGTGAGAGAGGCGAGGGGCGAGCAGAAAAAAAATTGGCCGTCACCCAACTCCGACCAAACCTTCAGGCTTTGTAGTCTCCAAGGTTACCTGCTGCTGTTTGGCCGCTGGTGATCAGCCAGCTTGCTGCGCTGAGCAGTGATTAACAACGCTGGTTTATTATTTAAAACCATGTGAGGGAGAAAGAGAGACGTCTCGGGGCAAAATGTCAATACAAGACGGAGAGTTTGTTTGGTTCAATGCAGCGTAAATGTTTGATGTGCTTCTGCTTTGGACACCACTAAGCTCCTCTCTCCTCCCCTGTCCCTTGTAGGGCTTTGCGTCCTTGATGGACTATTTCTTGTGTTATTATCATAAGCCTTAATAAACATAACATATCTATAAGCCGGCAATTTAACACAAATAATGCCAAGGTGAACCTCACCTACTTTAACACAGTCGTTGTTTCTTTGATAGAGAAGAAGCTGTGATGAGGACCTTTGGCAACACAGTTAGTAAAAAAAATATAGAAAACAGGTACACCAACAGGTGGGTGACGTGGTTAAACGCCTCACAAGGTCCACAACTACGTCAGCCACCGCTCGCGGTACGACTCCTTTGATGGAGCTACTCTCTAACGGCTGTGACCGGTACGGATGATGCTTACATCCTCTCCATTACCCCGAGAGACTATAAAATAACACGCAAATCCACCCCCCCCCTCCTGAAAAAGCGGAAGTGAAGCGTTGTGAAGCGTCCGATTCTAATGGGTGTCCCACATGTCGAATGACATTAGATCTGCTGTGGGAGTTTGACAGCGTGGTCTTATTGTGCTCCGGGGGTCCCCTGAGAAGACCGCCAGATGACCCCGACTCAGCAGGGAAGGTCAGAGGAGTGGCTCGGAGGACATCTGAGACCGCGACGAGCCGCGGAGCGGGTGAGCGACGGACCCTCGATCGATTCTTATTCCTCAACCGTAGAGAGAGAGAGAGCGAGAGCGAGCGAGCGAGCGAGCGAGCGAGCGAGAGAGAGAGAGAGAGAGAGAGAGAGAGAGAGAGAGAGAGAGAGAGAGAGAGAGCGAGAGAGAGAGAGAGAGAGAGAGAGAGAGAGAGATCTCATGCAGATGGTCTCACAACAGGGGTAGGAAGCATCTGGTTTCTCCTTGGGTTTCTGGAGATAGGGAGGAGATTGACTGACAGCTTCTGGTCGGAGCCCGATGGAGCGCAGGCCCCTCTGCTCCTCCAGCACCACCCACTCCTTCTCCTCCACCACACACTCTTCCCCTACCACCTACTACTCCTCCTCACCTACTTCTCCTCCTCCTCCACCTCCACCCACTCTTTCAGCAGTCTTCCAGAGAAGAGATGGTCCCCAGTCTGCACCTCCATGAGTTCCCCATAATAAGTGTAAGTGTAATAATAAAACCTGTTCAACTAGTCGGGGTGTGGTGAAAGGGTAAAGGGGGAAAAAGGGGGGTGGGGGGGTGCACGAGTTTGATTCCCAAAAAAGCAGGCAATGCGAACGTCTCCAGTGGAAGCTACGGGTTAGCCCGGTGACAGCTAACCGGTGACAGGCTAATAACTGACCAGACTTAACGTCTTCCGCTCTGAGGCGTCAACGCACCGCGGCCCAGGAACACATTTCTTCAGTGTGTCGTTCCTTTGTCTTATCTAAGCCCTTTGGGATGCGCTGCCTCTCACGCAGCAGACAGGCCCCCCGCTAACAGCCAGGCGTTATGAATGTTTATTTGTTGCTCGTCTGGTTCCCCTGACTGAACCCCCAAAAGGGGACTGTCATCACAGAGAGAGAGCGGAGGGGAGGAAACAACAGCGTGTTTGCAACGTTTGCTACTTTAACCAGTCATGACAAAAGTCTGCAGGCGCAAAGCAGACTCTAAGTATAGCCCTCCATTCTGCAGTGTCACATGCACACACACACACCCTCCCCACACACACCCACGCACACACACACACACACACACACACACACACACACACAGACACACACACACACACACACACACACACACTTCTATTGGTGACACATCACGTCCTCCCTGCAGTGTGAGCAAGATGAGCAAAGACCACATACCGTGTGTGTCTGGCACAGTCGCGGTGTGTGTGTGTGTGTGTATACATGTCTGGGTCTGTGTGTGTGTGTGTGGGCGTGTGTGTGAGTGTGTTTGTATTAATGTGTTTAATAAAGAAACAGAAAAAAAGGAAAAGAACAAAAGGGAAAGGAAAGTAGAAAGACAAAAACTGAATTATGTATCAACAAGGAAAGGAAGAAAAGAAAGACAGGAGAGAAGAGCACAGAAACAATAGAAAGAAGAAAAGAATAAAGAAGGTAAAGTCAACAGAGAGCTCCACTCCGACCATGGAGCAGTGTGTGTGTGTGTGTGTGTGTGTGTGTGTGTGTGTGTGTGTGTGTGTGTGTGTGTGTGTGTGTGTGTGTGTGTGTGTGTGTGTGTGTGTGTGTCTCTAGGCGGCCTCAGAGCCTCAGTGTGGGCCTCACCTGCTGTCCTCCTGGTTGATGATCATGTACATCTCCCAGCTCGTGTCTTCAGCTATCCCTCCACGGGGCACCAGCAGGCTGATGCCTACAGAGAGACAAAAGCAGGGCTGATCGTCCAGACACAGGGGCTAAACGCACAGGCACAAACACACACACACACACACACACACACACACACACACACACTCATACATGCACTAACACACACACACACACACACACACACACACGTATGCACATTGCACACACAGACTCATACATGCACCAACATGCACAGGCGTTGACGCATGCACGTATACACACACACACTCGCTCTCTCTTTCGCCATCTCTCTCTCTCTCTCTCTCTCTCTCTCTCTCTCTCTCTCTCTCTCTCTCTCTCTCTCTCTCTCTCTCTCTCTCTCTCTCTCTCTCTCTCTCTCTCTCTCTCTCTCTCTCTCTCTCTCTCTCTCTCTCTCTCTCTGCTCACCAGTGTTGGGTACGACCAGCCTTCCTCCCGCGTGGCCCAGCACCCTGGTGGTCTTCAGCGGGGGAGGAAGAGGAGGGGGAGGAGGGCGGGGCAGGCCGTGGGGGATGAAGAGGGTCTTCCCCCTGCGGCCCAGCGTGGCATCCACGCCCACGCCCTGGTAGTCCGGCGCCACGCCCCGGGGGAAGGTCCTGGGATGGGACATGACGGGGAACTCGGCCCGCTCCCCTCTCCCTGGAGAGATGGACGGACGGACACACACCGTGGTCTTATCTGTCACCATCCCCTCGCCCCGACTCATGAGGTACTGACGTCAAATGAAGCTGGAACGGGGTCCACTAAGCATGGTGCACTGACTGTGTAGGCGGTACGCATTGTGAGTGACACAGGTTTGATTCCCACCTGTGCTCCTATGCTACATGTCAATTCATTGCTTCTCCACTCTGCTCTCCTGTCTCTCTTCAATGTACCGCACATAAAGGCACAAAGAAACCATGAAATATAGATATATAAAATAAAGCTGAAATCAGCCCTGATCAAAGAATGCTTTAGGGACGGCGATGAAAAGAAAAACTGACAGGAATTCATTGCTTTTTTTTTTCATTCTTTATGAATGTTTCTTTTTTTGTGACCGTCTCTATTAATGTTTTTTTTTTCACAGGCTCTGTGCAGCTTTATGTACAGGACTGGAAATACAGACAGACGTTTCAGGTTGAAAGAGAAAGTGAATGACTTTATTCGGAATCAAACCGGAGTCACAGCGAGCCGCGTCGTCTACGTGGTGAACGCAGCTCACACAGCTCACGCCACCAACACAGCGAGCTGCCTTTAGCATCGCGTGGTGTTGTGAACCTTACCTTTGACCATGATGTCAGGCAGCGGGTCCAGCAGGGAGTGGTCGGCCATTAGCTCCTTGTCCATGGAGTCCTGAAAGCACATGGGGCTGGTGTAGGTCCGCGACACGCTCAGGTCGGGCTGCATGGACGAGTTGATCAGCAGGGGGTTTCCTGAACACACCGGACACACAGAAACAGGTCAACCCCACCCAGGCACCGTGAACAAGCAGCGCTGCCGGTGTGTCAAGGTGAATGGACTGCATTTATATATAAACCTTTCTAACCAGTGGCCACTCAAAGCGCTTTACAATAATAGCATTATATCATTCACCCATTCATAAAGTCATTCAGACACCTATTCATACACACATTCACACACTGACGGCGGTGTCAACCATGCAAGGCAACAGCCAGCTCATTGGGAGATTTTATGGTTGGGTGTACTGCTCAGGGACACCTTGGCACTCAGCTAGGAGGAGCCGGGGAACGAACTAGCAACCTGCTGGTGGCCAGACAAACCAAGTGGTGCTCACTGCAGAGCCAAATGGGCGGGGCTTGACCTAGTCCAGCTCCGCCTCTCTGGAGCTAGTCCAGCTGATTGGGTTTTAGGCTAGCCAATCAGCCCAGTTATGGTCAGAGTTATGGTGAGCTTTACGGGTTAAGGTTTGGTTAGGTTTAGGTGTGTCACACTGTTTCGGCTGGAATTCGAAGACTGTGTGTTACGACCCACGGCAACTTTGTGGTACTCATTTAGTACCGTTGTTGTGTACAAGCTTTATTATGAGCTACGTTGTAGATGAACTGCTCTGTGGTGTTATACTCACAAGCTAAACCCCTCACTCGGACTCAGAGATAAACCAAAAATAAGCTGCTGCTCATACAGAGCTCCACACACCATAGTGTTAAACTATAGGGGTCCACACCTCTGTATGGGTTTTATGTACTGTATAAAGTTATGTTTCTTACCTCCAATTTTTCTTCATATTTTGCTGCAATGCCTAAATATTCCCCTTAGGGATCAATATAGTATTAACTTGCATTATATTTGTAGTGCCATAAGATACAATAAAGATATACCAGAAGACCCTTTACTGTATATTGGTTGGAGCATATAGGACAAAAGTATATAACAAGTACACAGTTGAAATATGTTAACAGAATCTTAATCTAGAATTGGGTACAGATATCTGTTTAGTTTTGACGAGAGCTTAGTTCATCACAGATGTTCTCCTAAACCAAAGCCATGGAACTTTTCAGCTTTATTTCTCTGTTGACAACAATATCATGAGCAGGATACAAAATAATCCTTGTTGTTTGGGATTTTGGCAATAAGAAAAACCGAATTATGCTCAAGCTCTTAAACCGCTTTAGTTTATTGGAATAAACTAATCAGCTTGGTGGAAAACAGCATAATCCATTTCGTAACAACTGAAATGTGATCTAATCTTAAATGTTATAATGGCTTAACGGTTATAATTGAATTCACTAATAAGTAAATGTATGGATATTTTGAATTTGAGTTTTTGGTTAAAGTTCTTAAACATGAGATAATAGGCATTCTTCCTGGCCTCTCATGGTCTATCTGAGAGAATCATTCCAACCCACCCACTGCCACTCACCCACCCACCTCCACTTTAATGCTCCATTGGCTCAGATCAATACAGAATTATTTCTAGATACAGTCCAAGCATCCGTTTGGCAGTTTACAGATAAGGACGAAGAGAGAGCGAGACCGAGCGAGAGAGAGAGAGAGAGAGAGAGAGAGAGAGAGAGAGAGAGAGAGAGAGAGAGAGAGAGAGAGAGAGAGAGAGAGAGAGAGAGAGAGAGAGAGAGAGAGAGCAAGAGACACAGAGAGGGCGAGAGCGAGAGAGCGAGAGAGAGCGAGAAAGTAGTAATTATCAAAAGGCTGTGTGGTATTTTTTTTTGGGGCATGGACCAATTATAATAATCTATGAAAAGACGGCTTTATTGGCTCTTATATCGAAAGAGGCCGAGAGCAGGGTAATAGTCTTCGATGTGTCCTGCTGGTTCATCAAAATGCACTTTCTGCCGCTCTGCAGAAGATCACTGCTGTGGTGACCCATCAATTCAGGCTTGGGAAAATAAATCCCCTGTTCTGAGACTCCATTTTCTACTTAAGAAGCGAAATACATCAACACAGTCATTTTGTGACTTCATCTTAACTGTAACTTCCTCTTGATTATAAAATAGGGGTATTTCTTATTCAAATGTTGATACTTATGACCAACGTTATTCTAAAGTACGATTGGTGATTCAGAATTGAGTGCAATCAAAAATACACTGTCAGAGTGAAGAGATTGTTTATTTGTTATTCCTTCATTTTGAAGGAATAACAAATAAATTAGCTTATCATGAGGTAATCTGTTATTCTCCAGAAGATTGATCCACCAGAGACGGAAGCAGAGAAAGCACAGAATGGATGTGACATTTACAATATCTTAAGTACGATTTGGTCCTATAATTTCACTTATAAATTATAGGCTACATAGAAAAGTAAATTGGGTAAAATGTCAAACAAATGCATTGTAATTTGTTATTTCCGCTTATAACTTTAGCAGCTACTATGACCACAGACGAGAAATTGTCTTTGTTGGACTCAGTATCCTGACTTTGCAGACCTTGAATCAGGCTCTCGTCAGCAGTGCCTTTAGTGGTGGATTAGTCTTAGAACAAGACCTGTGTTAGAAGCCCTGGCCCGACCCTGTCAGACACACAGAACCACAGTTGTACAAGCAGCAGCAGCGGCGCCACAGCTAAGGCCGGGGATTTGACCTCGCCGACGTATGGCGCTTCCTGTAGCTTTAGATTGTCCATTGCTAGCATGTTCCTTCACAACAGACAAGGAGAAGCCGTTAAGGACCAACCTACGACCTCACCCAACCTAAAGGGCGGGATCCATGCTGACAGCGGATGAGCAGTTATCTGACAGTTCGATTCTCTGAGGAGGAGATTAAAGAAAGCATTGTTTTTTGCCCCCCAAAGAAATCCCTGGATTGTCTCTTTTTAAAATTTTTACCAAAGTCAGCTGTTATTCTTCCATCTATTTGCAAAGGAGTGCTTTCAGTAGAGCCCTCATAGAGATGGAGAGTGACTCAGCGACAGTGTGATCAAATAACAGGAGCGAGAGCGACCTGTCTTGTTCATCAAAACCTAAGTGCCGTCGTAGTCGTGGTCGTATCCCAGTCAGAGCCAACAACGCTAGCCACTGTTGCGGCGGCGCTGAAGGTTATAGTAGAAAAGAGATGTGCTGAGACGGAGCAGTCTGAGCAGACTGTGGTCAAATGAAGTGTCCTGTTAGATATGCAGCTTTAATGCCCTGAGACGCCCCGGGCTGAGACACATTCGTTTTGCTCCAATCATTATTTGTCTCGAGGGTCAACCCAAGCGCCTGTCGCTACATTTTCTTCTCTGGCGTCGCCGCTTCCCTCAGGGTTTTATCGAGCGGCTTTTAACACTACAATTCTACGTTTATGGAGCGTCGCAGACCTGGGAGGACTTTTCTCTTTACATCCACTCGAGGTTTCGATGAATTCATTCAGTGCTTAGTGGACTTTGGCGGTTCTGATGAACAGGGCTGTTGATTCATCAGGCAGTGCCCGGCAGCCGGGAGAGAGGGAGAGGGCGGGGTTCATGGGGAGACGGAGCGCCAGTTATTATAATGAGACACCAGATCATCAGCGGCGCCCTTAAACGTGTCCTTCTTCGTCTCCTAACGAGCACTGAGGAAGCAGGTGGGGGGGCAGGGTTTTATACTTTATAAGGTTGAGAGGCTGGCTGGAAGCAGCCCGTTGGTCGTTACCCTGGGACTTCCTGATTGGACGATATAACGGGGTCAGGGTTGAAATTACAAATGTCATTCAACTTTGTGGTATGGTCTTGTTCATAAGACACGCAGTGAATCACTAAATGAAATGAGTTATTGCAGTATAATGCAGTACCCATGCTAATGCTATATAATAACGCTTATTACTGCATAAACAAATTTTACTTAAAGGGGTAGTTCGAGATTTTGGACATCGGATCTCATTCCCAAGTAAGCCAGTGTGAGTGTAAGCCAATTTATCATTGGAGACCGTTTTCAACACTTTTCATTCAGTCCTTCTAGTTGCAGAAATCGCTGGTGCTAGGCTAGCGCAAGTCGAGGGGAACTGCTAGCCTGCCAATAAAAACAGTTTTACCTACTCCACAGTACACCCGAGGCAAACCAATTATAATGCCCGACCACCAATGTAAATGTCTGTGTTGATAGAATAATATTAGAAATAAAACTATCCTTGTATTGCAATGATCACATTACATTTTGGGGGACTTTGCTCCGGTGTAGCAACCAATTCACTACAGCAGAAGGTAAACAGAGAAGCGCACTCCAGGTAATATCAGTCCGCCGCTGCTGTAGCTTGCTTCCAACTACAGGGATTGTAAACTAAATGCAATGCAATGCAAGGGTAAGTTTATTTCTAACACTATTCTATCAACACAGACATTTACACCGATAGTCATGTCACGTTATTTATGTGTGTGCACGGGGGTGGTGTTCTGCTTCCCCCGTGTCTTTGTTGGCACGGGGTTTGTTCCTGTATTCGCTCCACAGGCACTGGGAATTAGACAGGTGCGGGGTGTGGCGTGGCTGGCGGGGCTGGGCACCGCAACGAGGCACACCTGGACCTCATGATCATCAAGTACCTCTTCTTAAGCCTGGCGGGGACTTCTCGTCGGCGCCAGATTATTCTGTCTCATTCAGTATCTTGGCTGACGAGTTTAAATTGAATATTGATACTCTGACCTGATTTTTGTTATCACTAACGTTAGTGTGATCTTTTTCGCCGGTAGCCTATTCATCGCCATCGGATAACTACCGGACCGCAGTATTCTCCAGTGCCTCCGCCAGCTACGCCTCCCCGCTCCTGTCTTCGCCTGCCTCGCTGGATATCTTTTGAGTTCCTGTTTGACAATAAACCTTGGATTGTCCGAACTGCCTCGGTTTCTGCATCAGGGGTCATTACCAAATACATAACAAGTCAGGCATTATAATTGGTTTGCCTTGGGTGTACTTTGGAGTGGGTAAAACTGTTTTTATTGGCAGGCTAGCAGTTCCCCTCGACTTGCGCTAGCCTAGCACCAGCGATTTCTGCAACTAGAAGGACTGAATGAAAAGTGTTGAAAACGGTCTCCAATGATAAATAACACACTGGCTCACTTCGAAATGAGGTCCAATGTCCAAAATCCCGAACTATCCCTTTAAGGGAACCCTTAATGTAAAGTGTGACCCGTGCATTGATGTGTGCATGTGTCTTTCTGTGTGTGTGAGCCCACCTTGGCTGGACGTCTTGAAGGTGAAGGACTGGAAGCCGCCGGTGAGGGTAGAGGAGTCGATGACTTCCACGCCGTACTCACTGTGGCTCCTCCGGTACAGCGTGACCACCACGATCAGGACCACCACCGTCAGGACCCCCGCACTCAGCCCAGAGTACAGCACCACATCACTGCTGCTCTCCACCTCTACCAGGGAGAGGGAGGGAGGGAGGGAGGGAGGGAGGAGGGGGAGAGGGAGAGAGGGAGGGAGGGGGGAGGGAGAACGAGGGAAAGAGAGAAGGAGGGTGGGCAGGAGAATAAAGAATTAAAGATAAAGATCAGGTGTGATAAGTATATTTGGGGGATTTTATAGATACAAACGCCTCTGATTGCTGGACACCCTTTCCTTTAATCATTCAACAAAGAACTATTATTCTGTTTGAAAATAAACCAACAACTGAAATTTGGAAGACTTTTTCCTACAACTTTATTTTAGGTTTTATTCCTGCTGGTTTGAAATTGCATCTTGACGGAGTGTTTGTGTGTGTGTGTGTGTATGTGTGTAAGCGTGGTAGTGTGCTGGAGAGCGAGCGAGAGAGAGAGAGAGAGAGGATAGTGAGAAGCTAGTGCTAATGAGGATTCACACAGGGAAAGCACTTCTAATCAACCCAACACCTGAATGTCATTTCACAAACGGCGTTTGGGTCTGATGTGTGGCGCCACGGAGCCGTCGACAGGGACAATCTGACAGAAGCTATTCATTAAATTAGCTTATTACTGGATTACCCTGTAGCCGGTCCAAACAGCATGCAGCAGCATGAGAATACGTCCCCCGTCAAATAAAAGAGCTGAGAAATGAGTTCCTGCTTCAGTTCTTCAAGAAAATAATGAGCTCCGTTGAAGAAAAGAAAAAATGAAAAGGTGGACTTTTCTGGGGAAGCCTGATAAGTAGACAGAGGCATTATGGGAGGAGAATTCAGACCCAGTATGCAGTGTTGGTGTTAACAGCTACAGTAACAGGTTAATTGAGGGCTGGGGAGGTTTCGACAGATGTGGCTGCATCTGTTGAAGTGGTCTAAACTGTTGCCCGGCGTCGATAAACAAACACAGACACGCAATGACAAGATAGACAAACACACAATTTGTTTAGGCCATTATGCATAATCCGTGATTGACGTTAACACACGCAGATCTGGCAGACATGTTGGACACGTAGTTCATAATGTACGGGATGGATGAGCTGATCACAGAAATGGTTCATATTTAGAGGAAATAGGAGTTTGAACGACACCTCGTTCATCAGAGAGATTTATGTTTGATGGATGTCGTTGAAGGGGTAGCGATAAAGTTCAGTTTTGGATCTTAATAATGTACTGAATCAGGGCTGTGACATTAAATTGCATTGACAAATGATCTGTCATGTTTCTGAATAAAGTACCTCCATTCTAACGGTGATCCTTTATTCCAGAATGTTCCCGTCATGCAGTTTCTTAGCATAAAGAAAGGATGCATAGTTGAGTGCAGGGGTTCCCAACTGTTTTTGTTCTGAATATGTTTGCGGCCCAGACATTAACTTTTGTGAATCTACTATACGAATAGTTTTCACCCAATCAACATCTTCTGGTGATATCAACGTTCTCGTAAACGTACTCACACCGCTCTACCACACACTCAGCGATTAGCAGTTGCTAATAGCGATTAGCAGCTGGTGGCTATGAATCATTAGGCAATAATAAAAAAAAAAAATCTATATACAGGAAGTTTGCTGAAAATGGATCCCCAGATATCTATAGCTTACGTCAGCTATCTCCTGCGACCCCATGTACAAATCAGGGGACCCCAAGTGGGGCCCCGACCCAGAGGTTGGGAACCCCTGGTCTAGTGGCGGGGGGCATTACATCAGAGCCCAAAGGATCAGGTTCAAACCCAAACCAAGTCCTTCCTACAGGCCTACGCTATACATAGTGTTGATACAGCCTTTGTGAGCGACTGAAACATACAACACACTTTATGACCTGTGTTTCCTTTTGCTTTCTTTGCCTTGTTCTGATTGGCTCAATGTCACCTTTTCCTCTCTAGCCGACTGGAAGAAGGAGCCCCACAGTCATGTGACCCCTCTCAAGGTGTCCTCCTGGCTCGTTGTTTGATGCCCGAGGCCATCAGGCAGGTCAGGGGGTAGGGTGTCAGAGGTGAGAGTCCTCTCATCTCGTTTCGATACGGGTGTGTGCGGAGCCCTTTGTGACTTTAATTATGATTATGAATAAACCCTGACATGACTTTGAAAGATCATGCGACTATTGGATGGCCGAGTTTAGGAGCCGACGCCTTTTGAACTTTGAACTTGGCTGTGGTCACCATTGTGATGACCTGCGGGTCACGGATACTAATTACATAAAACTAATCTCAACTTTATTTTCTAGTTTATGCAATTAAAAGAATGGATCATCAGACATTTTCCCTGAAGCCCTGTTTCAATTATGCGTCACAATTATGCATGAAATAATATATTAGATCACAATGCATTCAAATTACGTTTTTCTGCATAGTTTTGCATTTTCACATACATATCATTATGCACCATGATGCATAATGATGATCATAATGCATCAGAAGTAGGAATTACAATCATGCATAAAAAATGCATATACTCTGACTTTATACGACTTCATGAAACCAAGCAGACCATTTTAAGGGTCAGAAGCGGCGAGGATGAACTGCTGGATAATGAGAAACATAGCTTTGATACAGCATTCAAATTAAACAGTGTAGCTTGATGAAACTCATAACAGGATTACGAGTGGTTCAAACGGAGGCGATTTGAAACCGATATGAATAATCGCTGCGTGCTTTATGGAAAGCGCTGAAACAAAGTGAAGAGGCTCCACGTAAAGACAAGCAGAGGGCCTCGCTCCACCGACGGATGTTAGAGCGGGATTGAAATGGTCTGTGTTCTGGCTGCATATCAGTGTGACTGCCACTCGTGTCTCCTTCAGCTCTTCATTAGATACGCCGTCAGGGGAAGGTTTCAATGCACGGTCCATACATACACCCGCCGACAGCAGAGGCCGGCTTGGTTCTCAGCAGTGCTTCTGTTGGCTCACTTCTACACTACTGTATTACCGTCATGAGTGGCTCAATAATATCAGCACTGCCAGGGGCTAGGGGTCCCACTGCCACTGGGCTGATCAAAGCTAGGAACATATGACCACAGGGTATTTTATGGAGCTTTATATATTAGTGACTATGTTGACACATTGGTCATGTTTGGCTGAATTGTGTCCATTGCTGTACAGCTTTACACTCTTTACACAGGATGGTGGTGTGTACCGTAATCCTACCATGGAGAACCCTAACCCTGGAGAACCCTAACCCTGGAGAACCCTCACCCTGGAGAACACTCACTCTAACCCTTGAGTACCCTAATCTTGACCACGGAGAACCTACCTTGTGGCTTGATGTCATGAAGCAGCTTTCGATCTGCAATGACAAGGACACAACAAAACGTCTGCTTTAGTCTCACCTCAAAGCTTTTACACGGGTGTGCGCGCATTTATGTGTGTGTGTATTTAGATGTGTGTGTGTGTGTATTTATATGAGCGTTTGCCTGCGTGCGTTTATAAGAGTGTCTGTCTGTGTGCATATTTATACGAGTGTATGCGTGCGCGTGTGTATATACATCAGTGTCTTTGTGTGTTTATATGAGTGTACACACGTTCCTGCATGTGTGTCTATAAAACACAGCATAGCGCTGATTGCCGACAAAAGTGTAATCTAGGGCCACAAAGCCAGAGGCTCCCCCTGCTCCCTCCTGGAGGACGACTGAGTCCATAAAGGAGGGTAAGATGGCGTCTCCGTCCTGAAGACGCTGAGCCCCAGCGGCCCCTAGAGGCCCAGCGCTCTGGCCCCAGAGCCTCAGAGACGTCGGGCCCCACTCACTCTGTATGCAGAGGCCCCCGGTGCAGTTGTCGGCCCTCAGCCCGGGGCCTTCACAGGGCCGGCCCCCGTGCCGCGGCTCGGGCTCGGCGCAGTCCCGGCTCCGCTGGCGCCCGCAGTCCACGCCGCACGCCGTCCACAGGCTCCACGGGCCCCAGCCGCCGTCCACTGCAACACGCAGGGAGACGTGAGAGGGGGAGACGTCCATACACAAGCTTACATACACCTACATACAATACATCATTGATTAAAGAATAGAGAGCGAGAGAGAGAGAGAGAGAGAGCATTGGGAGAGAAAGCAAGAGAAAGATGGGGAGAGAAGGAGGGAGGGAGAGACATTGGGAAGTCCAGAAAAAGAGATGAAAAGGGAAGAGGGCAAACGATGAAGGGGCAACTTGAGAGAGAGTGAGCGAACGAGCCAACATGAGAGAGAGAGAGAGCAAGAGAATGAGGGAGAGAGAGAGACAGAGGGTAAAGAGAGAGAGGGGTTGGTTACTGGGTTACTATTGGGTTACTATGAATTGATTGAATAAACTGCGTAATCCGAAAGCACCCCTGGCTCCACACAAACTGATAATGAGGAGACCGGGTGGTTTAACAAAGAGATAAGCGATTATTATTGGCTAAGGCAGAGTCATGTTTCATGGTAGCCAATCAGAGCCAGTGTTTTTACACACAAGCCAGGATACGCGTGCCACATGCACACGCACACACAAACACCAAACAGATTCGATGAAGCAGTAGAAATGGCGAGTCCGGAGCAATCCGATAAAAAGTTGGCATTTTCAAGGTGGAGATATAAGCACTACTTCAAATTCATTGAGGTCAAAGGCAAGAACGTGCATGTAAAGTGAAGATTATGTCCAGGAGCAAAGACTTTGTCGACATCCGTTGTAAGCAACTCTAATTTAATGAAGCATCTCACAACGACACACGCATCTACAAAGCTACTTTTCTTTTTACAGTAATGCAAATAATTTGCTTTGAAACAGCTTTGAATCTAGTAATTTTCTTGCTAAGCGGTTTTGATATAATACATGACTAACTTATGTGGGTTATGGCTGAACTTAACGTATACGTTTAAGAAACACTATTGCTATTCTTTACTCTTAGATGAACTCAAGCAGGAGATTCATTTTGCCATCTTTTCAAAATAGGTGCTTTTGCCATCTTTTCAAAACAGGTTAATTTGTCATTTTCCAAAAAGGTTATTTCTAATAGATTTAATAAATTGTGCACTGCACTGTGTCAGTAGAAAGTGTATCTCTGATACTTCTGTGTTTAGGTCACAGTGGTGGCTGTTGTCTTTCTGTAGCAGTATTTGTCTACTTCTCACTTCTATGGCCAGGCTTTGCACACTGTTTCAGCCTCTCTCTCACACTGTATCTCCTCGTATCTCACTGCATGAGATACGTCTCTCTCTCTCTCTCTCTCTCTCTCCAATGTTTTACAATATATGTTTTTCAATGTTTTTAAATTAAAACAAATGTTTTAATACATAATTAATGTTTCTTGGTGAATGAGAATGTTAAGGTATTAATCTGAAAGGTTAAACCAGCGTAATTTAACCAAACATCCTTTGTGCCCTGTCATGTGGCCTTTGTGCCCTTAAAAAAAAATGTGAACAGGAAGGCCAAATGGCCTTGCCCCTAAAATGAAGAAATTCCAGCCTGCTTTGAACACAAAGTCACTTTGATTGTGTCATGTTTCACCAAGCCTGTCCACCTTGACGTCTCCATAAAGATCCACCCCTCTTTCTACTTGTTCATCTAAATGCTAATTTTTCAGTTTGAAAAGAAGGAAGGGACGAACAGACGAAAGAATGAACGAAGGAACTAAAGAAAGAAAAAAAGAAAAAATGAATCCATTCAGGAGTGGAAACAGCATCCCTCTGAAAGAGAGATAGAGGGGGGGGGCTGAGGTTGGTTTGAGGGTAAGCAGGATGATTGTTTATAAAAGCAGACCCTTTCTCTCCGTCTCCCACTGTAGTTTTCTTATGCACAAGCCCGCTGATAACACAAAGTTAGGCTATCAGTCTGGAAACACACACTCGGAAAGTGTAGATTACGTTGAGTCTTAGAGATCAGGCTCTCCTCCTCAGCACTTTACAACTTTAAACTCCTCTCTCTCTGTCTCTCTGTTCTGTCTCTCTCTCTCTTGGATTATATTTCCACCCCGTCCCCTCCATCTTATGACTCCTCGTCCTCCTGGAGGGGGGGGGGGGGGGGGGTTGTAGGAGAGATGGGTCAGGTGGAAACATACCTCACTCCTACCAATGAACAACCACTCTGCTGACTCAGTACTTCTTCCCAGGTGGGGAGAAAAAAACTAAAAGCCTTTGTGCGTTTTCAGCGTGAACAGAAGTTCTGTGATTCAATATTCACTGGGGCTTGTTCGAGTCCCCGGCTTTTCTTCCTGTCTTCGGGGTTCAGTGCCACTAAGGTTGTGGTGATGTTAGATCGATGTGTGTAGTTTATAGTCTTCTGCCGCCTAATAAGTATTAGTATCATTTGTTAGTTCTTATTGAAGCTGCTCTTGGTAAGAAACAAACAAACAACATCCCTTCATTTCTCCACCAGTGGTTTGTGAAGCATTTGATGAATCAGTGATTGACAGGCAAGATGGCTCCCCAAACCAATCAGGGAAGATATGCACTGATTGGCCAGAAATGAGTGTCAGCTAATAGCTGACAGACGGCGATGCCATTTGGAAAACATTACACTCAAACATTAGCTTGTACATTTGACCTACAGCATCTTGTAGTATTACCCTTGTTTTTCTGCACAACTTCTGCAGTTGTATGTACTTCATGAGATATTGTGTGTGGCTGAGCTCAGTGTGAGGTGTAGCTCACCTGGACAGAGTGTGTGTGTGTGTAGCTCACCTGGACAGAGTGTGTGTGGACTCACCTGGACAGAGTGTGTGTGTGTGTGTAGCTCACCTGGACAGAGTGTGTGTGTAGCTCACCTGGACAGAGTGTGTGTGTAGCTCACCTGGACAGAGTGTGTGTAGCTCACCTGGACAGAGTGTGTTGCAGGTGCTCTTCTGCACCGCCATGCCCTCGCAGAGGGCCCCCCCGTTGAGCGGCACCGGGTTGGTGCAGGTGCGCGAGCGCTTCTGCAGGCCCCGCCCACAGCGCACATTACACAGCGACCAGTCGGTCCAGAGGGACCAGCCGCCGTTCACTGGGAACACACAAACACAAAAACAAATGGGTTAACGTTATGATAGGATGACAATAACTTGATTTAATAGAGAATTATTTACTGACTTTTGCATTTGTGTCGTTGCATTTGAATTTGGATTGTGGCTTTTCACTTGTGTTTTCCCTTAATGCGCTTGTGTTTTATTGAATGTAAGCGTTTTGGATGTTCAGTTGGTACACGGTAAGCCAACACCGGCCCCCCTGCTAACCTAGCTCACCGTAAACAACCACGGCGGCGTTGGTGCTGCGCCGCTTGGCCACGATGTTGCTCGCCACGCAGGAGTAGTTGCCCGAGTCGGACAGGTGGGCCTCGGAGATGATGAGGTTGTGGTCGGCTCTCGCTCCGACCATAGCGTCCGTGTTCAGCGGTTCATCGTTCTTCAGCCAGGATACCTGCAGACAGCGGAGGCGGGGTGGAGGGAGAACGCTGTTAAAGCTGCCGTCAGTGAGATGTGAGGGTTGAGAAAGAAAAAGAGATCGAAAATAAAGACCCCATCCCTCTCTGCTCCATCCCTCTCCGCCGTTGAGAAGTCTTGCGTTCGTTCGACCTATGGTGGAGCTTGTTACTCTGTGTGTGCATGTGATTGGTTTGAAATTAACCGGGGGTGAGCTGTAGTCGAAGTTGTCACATACAGAGGCAGCCAACAATCAGCCTGTCAAAGATCAGCCCTGTTGCGTAGCAATAATAAAGAAGGGCATCGTGTTTTATTCAATTTGAAGTTTTCTGCATACTTTGCATGCGTAACCGCACATATGCATGGGATTGTTGACTTTTCTTGACTGGCTCAACTTAGATGTTTTTGTGAAAAAGAAATAGATCGCTGAATTAGTCCAAAAGATTGATTCTGCAGTCAGAACCAATACTTGCCCGTGGCTCTTTGAAGTCTACATCAGCCAGGATCAATGTTGACTTCCAGCAACACAAATTAGACAAGAAGGAAGTAAGGATTTTAGGCTGTTTGATCAGTTTAACGGCGTTGTCGGCGATAGGGAGAACATACAGTATTTACACAGGCTTTGTTCTGAGGACTTGTGTGACCTGAGGGCCTGAGTCCTTCAGAGTCTCTCCTGCTTCTCTAAAACAAGTATCATCATCACTTTTTCCAAACGCATCCTCAACACTCAGACAAGATCTCCACCAACTAGCGATCTCACACAAACGACAACAAAAAATGTATCACAACAATTTAACTATAGCGTTACTGAAAGATAACACTGAGATTCAAATTTGAAAGAAAAAACTCCCACCTCACACACTTCCACACCCCCCTCACACACAATGCGGCGTGATCATACAGAGATCACCTGATACAACAACACCTACAGCCTGGGAAACGTGGCATCCTGTTGACATCCTGGGTTTGATGAGCAACAGTCAGATAGTCCAACAGGGAAAGTAACATTGAATTGAGTCCAAAGTAATCTGGGATCCAGCGGTCCTCCTGTGCTATGGCAGAACTTCTGGGGCGAGACGGCGTGGGGGGGGGGGGTAGGCCATGCCTCGTTTTGTTAAGGAGAAATTGTACTGAGGAAACTCAGTCCCGCGAGTGGCTGAAGCTTTCAGAAGGGGATTTAAAATCTGTATTCCTACAGTGGCCGGTCCACACGGTGTTTACAACAGTTTAATACTGCTGGCCGGGTTTGTGTTCACCAATTACACGCTCACAGATCCCGCCTCCAGCCACATGATTGGCCGAAAAAAGAAAATATGAAGCGAGAGGAAGTGAAGGTTCAGGCCTGAACCTAAAGTCTGATTTGTGAGACTAAGTCCAAAGTAAAACACATTTCTGAACACGTAAAACATTGTAGGGATAAATTCTCTCAAAATGTAAATGTTAAATTACATTTACATTTACATTACATTTGTCTTTTAGAGGCCAGACAGAAGCTGGTTATCTGTCTGACGTAACCAAACAGTGGGCATTAGGGGGGCTGGGCGCGGGTCAGATCTCCTTCCATTACTAATTCAGCAGCGGCTCTAGTGAGTGAATGTAATTAGGAATTACAAACGGAGGAGCGCTCCGCTGGCCGCTGCTCCGCTTGCCTGCCTGGCTGTAAATTGCTATTAGTGCGTCGTTGGCCTGAGCCTTTCATTGAGGAGACTGACTTGACTGACTTTGGGCTCCAGGGGGATGGGCCTGTTGATTTATGGCCGTGTGTTTGAGAATTAAAAAGTCAACATTATTCTCGAGGCTTGTGTGTGTAGTTTAGTGTAGAAATGCCTCTGTGACAGATTGTTTGTTTGAGTGTAAGAGGGAAAGAATGGGCGTGTGTGTGTTCAGCGTGTGTCTGTGTGTCTGTGTGTTTGTTTCGTGATCTTTGTGTACGTGTGTGTGCTTCCTGTGTATGTGTTTGAATTTTGTTTACATCTGTGTGTGTGCGTGTGGGTGTTTGTGGGTGCTCCCTGTGTTTGTGTGTGTGTGTATATGTGTGTGTGTGTGTGTGTGTGTGTGTGTGTGTGTGTCTGCGTGTGTGTGTTGGGGAGTGTCTATTTGCCGAGGGAATATAACAGAAGCCAACACGCTCCAAGATTGCTTTGCTCTTTCGCAGCACCCCGCAAGAAAAATTGAGCTGTGAAATCAATAAATCAGGGGGCGCGTTGTCACAAGTGTCCGGCTTCTGTTTTCTTCTTCTGATGGGCCCACAAGTCTTTCATCAGGCCTTTAATTTCGTTCTTCTTCTCAGTCATTGATAGTCGTGCGGGCGGGCGAGCTCTGTGCAGTTCCCTCTCTCCCTCCCCAGCTAGCGTTCATTTATAACCTCTGTTTGCACATTCAACCCCCCCCCCCCCCCCCCTCACTGACGGATTCTGTGGGATCTGTCGCATATCTAACTGTCATCACGGAACATCAAGAAAATGTCCATATTGACTCTTCTGATCGTTTCTCACTCCTTTGTCCCCCCCCCCCTCACTGTACTCAGAGAAATTACGTTTATATGGAAGAACATCGATTACAACGTCAAACGCTACATGGAGCTGATGTATTTCAATAAGACATCGGGATTGGAATGCGTCCCCCGTTTCTCTGACATCACATACGTGTTCGGAGAGGATAAACAACACAAGGGAAAACGGTACATATCTCGTTTGCACTGTTTTTGCGCCAAATCTTTGTTTTGATAGATATTTACAGTTGTATTTTTCTCATCTGGAAACAGTTGTGGGGATTACATTAAAACATAATCTTTCCACTGACATCACTCTTTAAGCTACCAACCACTCATATATACAGCTCCACTGATTCAATTCAAATGTTCTTTTTGTTATTATTGTTATATATGTGATTCATTTGAGCCCAGTGATTTGTTTATCACCGTCCCCTTTGCTACCCAAACGCTAGCTTATCTGGGTGAGGCTAAGATGTGTACTAATCATAGTTTCTTGTGACAACCTACTTGTGCGAGCTAATGGTTAACTTTGCAATGCACAGATTAACCTGTTGCCTCGGAGATGGTGAATACATTGAGAAATGACATTGTCAGTAGGAAGATACATGATTAAAATAATTAGATGAAGCAATCATTGTAATTAGTAACCGGCTCCATTTCAAAATAATCACTCCAGATGCATGTTTAATATTGAAGAATATTAAGCATCTGACACGCATTTCAGGAGCTACGTGTGTTTGGTCTTTCCAAACAAACCTCGCTTTGCAACTCTTCATTTGTATATAATAACGGGAAGCTCAGTACCTTCGCCAGTCTTTAGAATCCAGTAAGGAGACGAGACCTCATTACTTTATGAACCACGGGCCTGAGCCACAGAGTCATTCTACTTACAAGCCTTTTTTTTAACCAGCACACAGAGGCACTGACCTATATTCAATACTGAACAGACACATAGAGGAGACCCGGCACCAGCCAGAACACCACATTTTCCTTCAGTAAAAAAAACATCATCATCAAAAATCATTGTTTTACGGGTACTAGGACGGAGGTTTAAAATGTAATCTACTCGTAGAAACGCAAAGATTGAGTCCCCCTACAATCACGAGATGAAACAGGCCCAAGATTCTTCCTACCTCCTAAGCTTCTGGTTTGGATTCACAAGATTACCGTCTTGATTATTGATCGCCTGGGGAGTTATAAGCTGCTTTCACATATGGACATGCATCCGTCTATTCTCCGTAGATTCTACAGACGTGGCATATATGTGAATGACTTATCCTGACATTGGACCTCCTGAAAAAATACTACCCCCGAGGTAGTATGTTCTCCAGAGGAAATGCTAAATGCTATTACCTTATATGTGAATGAGCAGTAGATTGTCGGCATTTCGCACTTCACTTTAGTGGGCGTGTTGATGACGCTTTCAAGCGTCACTACGGCGGGAATATGCCCTATGGCGGGAACAAAAAACACACCAGGAGCAAGCTGCATATATAGGAGAGGCAAGGAGACATACGACTCAAAATGAGAATGGCCTGGAAAGACAAAGAGGTTTTTCAGCTGCTTACTTTGAGGGCCGACAGTGCGGTGATCACACATATGAAGGGCACTGCGAAAGATGGAGCAATGTACGACTGTATGGTGAAGAAGCTTGCTGAAATGGGAATTGTGAAGGGAAGGACACAACTCATCACAAAATTAAAATCCCTCAAAAAGCAGTTCACCACTGTGGTAGACCACAAAAAAAAAAGTGGGAACGACCGCAAAACCTGCCAGTACCAGGATTTGTGTGAGACGATCTGGGGGGGGGGGGGTGGCTGGCACTCCACAAGGCCGCTACGAGCGACAAACAACGCTCATTATCCATTGTCCATCCCTGTGCAGTCTCTTACCATTAAAGACGTTAAATTAAAATATAGGCTAGGCCTACTATGGAAGTGAGTCGAGCTGACCTTGCCTGCTGTACCCACGGCCCAAAATAAAGCACAGCCGAGACAATATCCTCAATTCAAACATGCCGTTTCATTTGGTCTCAATTGGCTATGGACGCGAACTTGGAATGAACATGTGCAACAGGGATTTCAGGTACAGTGGCGGAGACTGCAGGAGCTGAATCATCACTACGGTAGAGCTAAGAAGGTTCTACGAGCGCTTCAGACCAACCTTACCAACGCGAGATGTTAAGGTATAACTTAAAGAAGAGGTTACGAATACCGGCGCTTTTGCCCATGGTAAGGCTTATTAATTATCTCTTTCTCCGGTAACGCAGTCGTTCGCCTTTATTATTCATCGTTCCTTCTATTGGTTTCTAGCTCATGCTCCAATCTTTTATCGATGCCTTGAATGTCATGGATGCAACGAAATATCTGATGTATCGCTGCAACAACAGTTAAGAAGATCGCAGTGAGTTCTGCCCGTTCTGCTTCCATGCTGTCTGCGGTCAAACAACAACAAACCAACATGACAGCGTCCGCATTTTTTACTACATCATGTCCCGCCTCTTGAGAATATAGACCTTACATCATACCCCTCCCCTTGCAAGCCCGCCCCCCTAAACCATCCGGAGATTCTACTGATGTCTGAGCGACACTGATGTACGCATTTCGGACGTCAAGTGTGAATAAATGTGAATGACCCTCATTGTCGAACCTCCTGCTCCACAAATGCGGAGAAAAGACGGAGGTCATATGTGAAAGCAGCTATAGTTAAGTCTGCTATCGAGTATGAAACATGATTATTTCTCACTGAAGAGCCCATACACCATCAAGGGTTACTAACAAAAATAAATCTAAAATCTAAATAAATCTAACGAAATAGTAATAAAAGCAATATATCTGCTGCACGCACAAGCACACACAAGTACACCTAGGTACACAAAAACACCCACACAGACACACAACCACACACACATAGCCCCACACACACACACATACTCTCGTGTAAGGGTCCACTAAGTGTCACCTAATGAGGTCTCCCACTGACACTGAGTCCATTGATCATATGATTAATCTAAGAGCAGGTGTCCTCTTTCATAATATTAGAGATGGGGTGCACTCACTTCAAAAGACTCCCCGGCTCCGTCCAGAACACACTCTACTTCCTGTGATGCCGTGTTTACTCTGGCTTTGTGGGGGCGTGGGGAGTGCCTTCTACGGCAGTATTTTAGTCTGTCTTAGAATCCATGGAGAACCAACTGTTCCAGCGTGCTTCTTCTGCTCGTCTTTGGGTCGGTATGAAAGAGGGTTCTGACGTGTCCTGGTGTGGAAGGCGGCTCGGTTCAGGTTTGAGGTGTTCTCTGGGTTCCAGTTCTGCTGTGGTGACATTGTGAGGAGCTGCGGAGACACAGCGAGTCACTTCCACTGACGTTCAGCTGGTTAACGGAGTCCAACGCGCCAGAGAGGCGTTGCCCAGCTGTCATAATCTCCCCCTTCTGTCGTGGTGGGCCGTTAGGGGTGTAGTCCCTCCAGAATATGAAGGCCCACCTCAAAGCAGAATGATAAGGGGCCTCAAAAAAGCCTGATAAGCCAAAGGAATAGAAGTCAGATTATCTTAATTGGTAAATTTCTTCCGCTTAAGATAGCAGCGAGGGTTAATGAGCCGGCCACACACACACAACACACACAGAGCGCTCTGATGTCTGTGTCCTTTGTAGCGTGATGATGACGCAGCCTTCCTTTAGTCATTCTAGTGACAGTTTCACTAGTTAGTAGGGATGTGCCCTCCTCCTCTAAAGCGATTTGATACACACCTCGATTACAGTGGCGCCGATACGACACACGAGGAGCGGTGCTTTAGTCTGAAAGGATTCGGTGCGATTGGGTTTGATTAGCAGAATAATCTATGAGATTTTATGCCATTCGATACACACTTATACTTATTACACACATACATCTTCAAAAGGGATCTGCAAATGATCACTGAAATCAGTGATTTTGTATATTTTGTTTGAATAAATAAAGAAAATAATATTTCAGTGTTCTGAGGGGCAGGGAACCACAAGGTGGACCACAAGGTGGTAGTTGCCGCTGGCATTGCTGGGGAATAGCAGCCTACAGGGGTTCTGGTTCTGGATGGGTTCAAACGATGGACAGCGTGACCTGTTGACCTCCATCCCAGCCCAGCTGGGTCGCTACAGGGGGTAGCTACACACAACAATACAAAATCTTTTACAAAATAATGGTTTCTGAACTCCAGAATATTGCCCCCCAGTGTGACAGGACATGCCTGTGTCCAGAGCGGACACAGGCATAATAATTCAGCTTTTTCTTATTCGTATTGCATGCTTAATAAATGTATACTCTGTTTGAGTTCATCTCCCTCAAAAAGTAGTCCCCTTTAGAACTACGGTGAATAACGTTAGCGAATTTTTCGTAGGTGGAATCCGGAAGAATCATGAATATTAGGGTTACGGTTATGGTTATGGTTAGGGTGAGGGTTACGGTTATGGTTATGGTTAGGGTGAGGGTTATGGTTATGGTTATGGTTAGGTTTAGGGTTAGGGTTAGGAGTCAGCGTGTGAGTTTGCCTGTCCAATCCTAGCGCTGGAGGCGGAACTTTTCCCGGATTCCGCCTACGAAAAACAACCGACCGGGGAACAAAGGACCCGGGGAACATAGGTACGCTCCCCGTTAGCTCAGCTGTAGCTTATTAGTTTCTATAGCAACCACACAAGGCTGCATCTGATCACTAGTTTAATAACGTAGTTTCTACATTGTATCTCGCTTGCGAAACATGTATCAACTGGACCCTCCGATAGATTTCCGACACATTTTAGAAACTTTTTTAAACAAGGTTTATTTTTACAATGGACCTCATGTTTGACTTTTCTGTGATAGAAAAAAAATACAAGCGGCGTATTGATCTACTATTTGATGACGCTGTGCTCAGTCAGCGGGCAACCTGCCGGGTTAATGCCCTCCTCCCTGCCGATCAGAACCAAGCATTCTTAAATGAAGTAGAATAATAACTAATAACTCCATGACTGTGGGCTCCGTTCCGTTGGAAGGGAAGTGGAAGTGACAGGAAGGTAATTATATACGTATGGTGAGATTGCGTTTTTTCCCGTTGCTCCATTCATTTCAATCAAAACTGGGGGGTTTCATTAGTTCATACCTGTCCCCACCCGCTCTGCCTTCTCCAAACCTTACACCTCACACACACACACACACCCAACCCCATGTTGCGATGAGCTTCAGTGAAATCAGATCAACAAATCCGAGCCAATCTGAATGACACCAGGAGGGCACTCTGAACCACGTCAGGAAGTGTCACAATCTTCTCCGTGTCCTTGGGGTGAAATCCCAAAACCCACCGTCTGAGGAGATGTTTGTGTTCATCACATCATAATTACATTGAAAATTAAACCCCAGGGCTGGTAGTGAGGGTTTAATGGATGGAAACTGATGTTTGTTTGTCTGTCTTTTGGTGGGTGGTCATAGAGAAAGCTCATTGAGAGTATGAGAGGGCATTTTTTTACTCATTTGATTTGAGCATGATAATTACCCTAAAAGTTTACATATATAAAAACACATACAAACCTATACCTGCATTAAATTTATTCTCTCTTTACTAAAGCCATTTTGCTATATATAATTGCTATATATAATTAGCTATATAAATACATTTGTCCTCCAGTAATATTGGATTTTGCTCACATCATATCTATAAAGGGGAGAACACAGAGGGCGAGAGAGAGAGAGAGAGAGAGAGAGAGAGAGAGAGAGAGAGAGAGAGAGAGAGAGAGAGAGAGAGAGAGAGAGAGAGAGAGAGAGAGAGAGAGAGCTTTATTAATAAAAACCTTGAATCTCTCCCTGCTGCCGCTGTGACGGCACCTCCAACTATTGAACTGAATCATCACGCATCCCGGGGTCTATTGTTTCACTCCGCTGCCATAAAAGGTTCAGTCAGTCGGAGAGATTCAGCCATCTTTGGGTCTTTATGCAAATTAAATTGCTCCAAAATGCAGACTTCCGCTGCGATACATTATCCCCACCCTACGTCTGACTGACGTTGGGATTATTACCTCTATCAATATCATGACTGCTAACGCCACAACCACCATCTCAGACACCCTCAGACAGTGTGGGTGGGGGGTGAGGGAAGGTACAACCACAAAGCCTGGACGTGGATATTATCCTGGGCATTGCTATGGCAATACCCAGAGAAGGGACATGTTTGTTGTTGCATTATTTACTGAAAAAATTGTCTTTGAGTTTCTATGAATGATGCATGAGGTGTTGCACTATTGGGTGGTCGGGGAGGGGGGTGGGGGTATACACCAATACTCCATTTGTGCGTCGTCATTCATTACACACAGAAACAAAAAGGTAGCAGTCTGATACATCTTTGAGAACGCGTCCGGAGACAGATGGAGAGCCGGGTATATGGAGGAGCTCAGCATGGAGCAGTTTAATATTGTCGCTTTTTGTTTCATAATCCACACAGCTATCAATGCCATTATTGTTTTCAGAGAGAGAGAGAGAGAGAGAGAGAGAGAGAGAGAGAGAGATGAGAGAGAGAGAGAGAGAGAGAGAGAGAGAGAGAGAGAGAGAGAGAGAGAGAGAGAGAGAGAGAGAGAGAGAGAGAGAGAGAGAGAGAGAGAGAGAGAGAGAGACAAGAGAAGGACAAGGGAAGTTAGTATGAAGGTAGTGGGGATCAGGACAGAGAGAGAGACTCCATCTCAATATGTTTTTGCAACACGTCCTCTCTGCTGAAAAACATAAAATACAAACAATGCTTGTGGTTTCAAAATCACTAACGGTATATTACAGATATATTACTACATTAAATTAATGATATATTACTCCATTACTGATGTATTACTACATTACTGATATACTACGATGATGTATGTATGTATGTATGTATGTATGTATGTAACATTAGAAATAACAAGGTGCTTAAACCAGTTAATAAAAACCCAGCCGCACCTCCTGCTAGGTTGAGGGGGAGGTAGGGGAGAAAGGGGAAGGACCATACCTCGGCCAATGGCACGCCCTCTGGGGGCCGGCAGTGCAGCAGGATCATGCCCTTAAGAGGCACCTCGGTGCCCTGGGGGTCCTGCTCAAAGTTCTTCCTCAGGTCTGGAAGAAACAGCAGAGCACACACACACACACACACACACACACACACACACACACACACACACACACACACACACACACACACACACACACACACACACACACACACACACACACACACACACACACACACACATTAATGAATGTGCTACATAGACAAAGCTTTAAACACACACACTAACACCATTGAAAATCATATACAGCATAAATATGAATGAATATACTCAGCAGTTAATCCAAACAGAGACAAAACTTTAAACACATTCACAGACTAACTTTTAATACAAAAAGCAACACATGCACATGTGCGCACGCACCCACACCCACACACCCCCCCCCCCCCCTCAAACTCACATGCGATGCGGACGCTGGCCTTGCGGCTCTTGGACGTCCCCAGGTGGCTCCAGGCGACACACAGACACCAGTAGTCCTCGGGCCCGTGGAAGTCCTCCACCTGCTGCCGCGACACGTTAATCAGGACCTCACGGAACTTCAGCCCTGATGGAGAAGGAAGGAGACTGTGGTGAGTGACAGGTGGGAGGCGGGACAGAGCCAGGCCGGAAGCCAATGACTGACAGGAGGCGGAGTCACGCCTCGTCGTTCTGTGATGAGAGATCTTCTCCCAAAGAGAAACGTATTTGCGGCCATCGCGAGTGACTGGAGCTTCCAGAGGATTTAAAGATGTGTTTCTACAGTGGCTGGTCCACCTGGGGTTGATTAGAGGCTTTACAGACACTTTAACGAAAAATGTTGGTGTCTGGACAGGATGTTAAAGCGTGATTGTCTTTTCCACCAGGAGAACTTTACTAGTGCTGGCCGAGTTTGTGTTGCTGTTCACCAATTACAGTCTTACAGATCCCCGCCTCCAGCGACATGGTTGGTTGAAACAAATACAAGAAAAGAAAAAAGAAAGCGAAACGCCCCGATCAGCCAGATTTCAGCTGGCCTGCTATCAGAATCAAGATTATTGATCTAAAGTCTGATTTGTGAATAGAGTCCCAGCATATCCCTGACCAGTATATGGTATTTTTTCTTCTTCAACCAGACAGAGTTTGTTCAATGTTAAAGCAACATGAAACCCAAGTGCTTCCATGTTTAACCATCAGCTGATACTGCGCGTGTCATTCCAGGGCCTCCTGCCCTCTGGCTCTCCCTGGTGTCTCCTCGTTAATGAAACGGCCGTCAGCTGTGTTAACGACTCATTATGTCCAGCTGTGTTCTCGGTGTTGGAGCTCCAAGGTTTCTGTCGCTCGTTAGCTTCTGTACGTTTCTGACCAATTTTATACACTCCATGGAGTTAATGGAGCGCACAAATGTTATCTGGGCGTTAGACTCCTCTTCAGCGCAGGACAAACACTGGAGCGGCTCTTATTACACTTACCTTACACTTACACTTAACACTTATTATGGGTCCTTTTCTGAAGCAGCACACGGCTAGCAGCAGCTCTGGAGAAAGGGTCCATGTGAGTTATCTTCACTAGTTTAGTCTCCTACCCGTCTGCTGCCTGTGTCTCCATGACCAGACACCACAAGTAGAACTAAGGGTTTGAACCCCAAACCGTTACGCTGGGGGTCAATCACCCTAATCTTTAGTATATCCTGTGCCCCATGTTATGTTTCTATTGCAATTTTCTATTTCAACTGAAACCCAAGCCATACTTCCTCAACCAATCACATGAGCTCATGGGTCGCATCTTTTTCGGAGGTAACCAATGGACGTTCAGCACTCGTACTTCTACCAATCACATTTCATGATCAAAACACATGCCTCCTACAGTTTGTCCACTTAATACTGTTTCACTCTGAAACGTGTCAAATTACAGAAACAAGATACACTCTAAATATTGTTTCATCTCTTAATGCACCATGACTCATTAGCATAAAAATCCCAGAAAAAACGAGGAGAATGCAAATTGTACGGCGCAGCCATCAAGCTAATTGTTTTTCTCTCCAGAAACATGCGATACACTTGACTCGACTAGTTTCATATGAAAAGACCCAACTCAATAAATCTGGTTCTGAGATTATTCCGTATATAATCCCCCCTCTTAAAACGCTACAGCGAGCCAGTGCTGAACGGCTGGCTGCGAGGTCAGAACAGAATAAGCCTTTTAACATATGGCTGAGCTGAAGTGTGTTGGGGCTTCTCCTTTTAGGGGGAGTGGGCCCTGTCCCTCGCTCTGGGTTTACAAACACTGAGTGTAGAATGGACCAATAGCTTTACCTTCTATATGAATATGAATGCTAGAGGTCACAGGGAATAATGTGCCACGTGTTAGTCATTTGTGTGTGTGTGTGTGTGTGTGTGTGTGTGTGTGTGTGTGTGTGTGTGTGTGTGTGTGTGTGTGTGTGTGTGTGTGTGTGTGTGTGTGTGTGTGTGTGACATGCAGAAGTCCCTCCTCTGACCAACGTCTTTCTGAGTGAAGGACAGGTTGAATAGGCCGATCAAAGAGGAAGAGGAGGACAAAAACAAGCTGTGTGACCTTCAACACAACCGTCATTCAACACAATAAAGAATTATTTAAGATAATTCAATTCAACACAAAAAAAGAGATATGAAAAAACAGGAGGAATCTCAACCATCTCGTATTTTCTTTGGTCGATCCAAATAAAAAACATAATTTCTTTCTCCATTTCTTTCTCCCTAGGTTTTTTTTGGTGTCCCCCCCCCAGGCCCATGGCTCAGGAAACAGCTCCAGGATACCTGATCGCTGGCTTAGAAGAAGCCTCCTCCACCTTTAACTCTCCACCTGGCTCTCTGGCCTCTGCTCTTCACTCCATCTCCAGCACTCCCACTCCAGGAGGAGAAGGCAGCTATTTGTGTGTGGAAATAGACACACTAATGCCCCGGTTCTCCTTGATCACCCGCGTACTACCTTGCCTCAGCCCTTTTGCTCCCCCTCTCGCCATTATTTTCCACATCTTTCTTTCTTTCTCTCTCTCTCTCTACTGATTGCTTCGACTTTCTTGGACCTGTCTCCCTCTTTCCCACTTGATTTATTTCGTCCACCTCTCTCTCTCTCTCTTCTTCAATTATTTTCTTCACCCACCTCCCTCCCTCCCACTCACCCTCTCACTCACTCCACCCCCATCTCCCTCTCTCCCCCCTCCCCTTACTCCACCCCCACCTCTCTCTCCCTCCCTCCCCCAGCCCCCCCTCTCCCACTCACTCCACTCCCAGGGGGTGGGGGATAACCGTAATTTCCCACATATAGGCCGCATCGTGGATAAACCGCAAGCCTTTAATTTATGTATATTAAAAAAAAACCTGAATTGTGCATAAGCCGCACCCATAGGCCGCACAAGTTTCAAATGGGCTAATTATGTAATGAATAGGCATATAAAACCCTTCAGCCAAGTGGTCACTGCAAATCGATGTTAAACTTGAACTTGCTTTTCCCCCTTAACGTTAAGACCGACTAGGCCTTCTGCTTGGCACGCGCACATTTTTGTGCAGGAGAAGAGCACAAGAGCACATGAGCTATTAGCTAGACAATGAGCTAGTTTACCATGATAAGACCGCCATATGAATCTGGAAAAACTAACTCCGTTATATATAGGAGTTCAGCGGACGATCAGCCTGGGCTTCCCTCAAGCCTGATGTGCGGGGAAATTAACCAGATCTCAGATCTCTCTATCTTAAGTAGTAGTAGTCGCCGTCGTCGTAGTAGTATTTATACACTATATATTTATACAAGATACACTATAATATTTATATAAGAGTCAAGTACAAAACAACTCCCGCTAGCGGTTGTAGCCGGGCGCTGAGCGGGGGAAGGCGGGGGAGAGGAGGAGGTCGCTGTCACGGCGATCTGCGGAGGAAGTGTCGGCGGGAGACGGAGAGCGAGTAATTGTTTACATATTGTTCTTTATGTCTTGAATGTTTGGATTAATCCTGCACTACTGTAAATGTTCCTGACAAATAAGCTGTTTACATGCGTTAAAAGTTGCACTTTTGATAATATAATATATAAATAAATATAATAAACACTTTTTTTAACTATTTCAGTTTGCGGTGCTTTCGGATCAGTGCTTTCTGAACATATTGAACACACTTTTAAAAATACCGCGATAATACCGAAAACCGGGATAATTTTGGTCACAATAACCGTGAGGTTAAATTTTCATAGCATTACATCCCTAGATTGGAAGCGAGTCGAGCTGACCTCGCCTGCTGTACCGTATATGTAGGCCTACTGTACTGTATATTTGTGAAACACAACACTGCCAATGTGGCAGTTCCATGCGCAACAGGGATTTCTAAAGGTTACTGTACAGTGGCGGAGACTAGCCTCAGGAGCTGAATCATCACTACGGTAGAGCTAAGAAGGTTCTACGAGTGCTTCAGACCAACCTTACCAACAAACGACGTACGAAAGAAATTCATAGCAAAGAACGAATAACCTAATTAACTGAAAATTGATTTTTAGAAATCGTTTTCCCATGTATTGGCCGCACCCATGCATAAGCCGCATAGTTTACGGTATTTTGGAAAATTTGTGTATAAACCGTGGCTCATAGTCGGGAAATTACGGTACTCTGGGAGTGTTGGATGTAACGGAAGCACCCAGCTGTGGACTCCCACAAGCCATGACTCTCTCCTCCACTCCTTCTCCTCTGTTGCCTTATCTCTCCTCTACCCCCCGTCCGGCCCTCCTTCCCATTCTATCTCTCCATCAAAAGACTCTGCAGGAGCCGCCACTCCAAGTCCAGACCCCCCCCCCCACCCATCCAGCACCCCCCCCACAGATCAGTCACTACTCTGCCACTGGTGCCAAATTCTAATCTCTTTCCCTTCCGCCCACTACTCCCCGGCCCCCCTAACTCTTTCCTCCTCCTCCTCTTCCTCCTATCTCTCCATCCGAGTATCAACTTTTCGGTGGTGGGCGGATGCCTGAACCCCCCCCACCCCTTACCCCCACCCTCACCCCCGCCCGCGCCTCTACGTGCCTCCTCCACCTCCCTCTCCTCCCTTATCTCGCCCGCCGTGGCGGTGGTGATTAGCCTTACCATATGAACACTCTTTCTCACCGCGGCACCCTGAAACGAGGACTTCCACCCAGAATATCCTCCCGTTGGCTCGTGAGATCTCACTTCTAACATCGTGACTCCAATGTTGTTTGTCGGATTAGTCGTTTACTTTGTACATTTGGAATAAGTGCTTTGATATACTGCACTTAGGCTTAGACGGCTATTTTTGTACCGCTTGTCAACTTTTTTCCTGCAAACTTGAGTCCCCTCGGACGGTATAGGCTTTAGTCCAAAGTCCCTCTATGACTTTACACTTCTTCCTAAAATCATCCATAAAAATGTATTAGCGGCAGTCGGTTTCCAGTGTGTGTGTGTGTGTGTGTGTGTGGCGAGCCAGTCGGCTGGCATCAAAGGGCTTACCAATTGGACAAGGATGAGGAAATATAATCGACAGTATTGTATTTGAAAAACACATCCATATTGACCTTTTGATCATGTAGTTCTGAACTCACACTGCATTTGGAGAGTTTGTTTTGATACTATAATCCTTTATAAATAGTCCCAAATATGTGATCATGAAATCATGAAAGCGCCTGGTAACACAGCACGGGTTTCAATGGGGCTTTCTTTTATGGGGGGGATTGGGCTTACGACAGTGAAAACGGCCTTGCAACATCCACACGCCGCGAGTTCAGAACATCCCCGCTTTTTCAACCACAATCCAGCATCCAAGGTTTACGTCGTCACACAACATAGCCTGCCAGTGTCACTTCATCCTCATCCACTCTATTCTGCACTTCTTTTAGTCTAAACTAAAACAAAGGACCATGACTCAAATACACTCCATGTTTGATGAAGATATGAGTAGACAATCTTCTTTCTGAAGAGTTGTTATGCTTGATGACGATTGACATTTCACTTGCAAACAAACGTGAATGAACATAAATTGTGTGTGCGGCGTCCTTTGTTCAGCTTCGACAACTGCATACAAAGCAACACAACCCCACATGTGACCTTGTTGCATATGTGATCACACGCAGCACACACAGCATTTCAAGTGTGTGTCAAACTCCATCTATCTTTGCCAGAGTGATGGATGGATGAATGGATTGATGGATGGATGTCTATGGTATAAATCATGTTAACTATGTTCGGGGTCCCTGAAGGATATTTGCAGCATCTAATCCAGTCAGGCTGTTGATGTAATAGTCTGCAGCTGGGGCTCATACGTTAATTGAGCCACACCCATTGTGGTTAGGCTCCTTAAAATGGCCAGAGTAAGAGAAAACAATATTATTCATAAGGTCATAACATAACTTTATTCACAATATGACTCAACTATAGGAGCGGTTTGACTCATATAACAACAGTATAACCCAAGTTGAGAAGGCTTGTTGTGGAATAACAATAGCACTAGCATATCTGTTGGGACAGTACACTATATAGGGCATTATGTATGTATATTTATAACAGGGAGATGTTTGAGCATTCATTCATTGGATCATTTTTCATGGCTAACAATGTTGATCCTAGATTCCATCCTCAGTGCCCCCTGGGCTGAGAAACGACAGATAGATCAACGACACAGGCATAACCGCGGCAACAACCGTCAATACATTGTCCAGACGCATACGGACAATAATTGCAGCTGCATTTTCCAGCACAAACTCATTATATATGCAAATAATGATGAATTATTCATCAATACAAAGCATGTTTTGTGTGTGTTGAGCGTGAGCAGGGAATGCCCTGGTGGTAACTCACAGAATGACTCAAAGGACACACGCTGGCTTTGACTCACCGTTACCACACAAACACCAACTACAGCATACGCTATATAGGTGTTTGCTATACTATAGCATACGCAGCAGAGCCATGACACAGCAGGAACCCTGCCCACACAATATGTTGTGTTCTTTGTTTTATTTCTACTTCAGTTCACTGTGGCTTGTATAGAGCTCCTGGGCAGCAACGTGAGCCAAAATAGGAGCAAATACAAGTTTTATGACAACATCATGTAGCAAATCCCACAGCATGTCCGGCAAGCAAAGCCTGGCAGACATGATGCAGAGCAGCCCCATAGGGGGGGTTATACTACAACATGGCAACCCGTACATTAAGCAGAAGAGAAAACAGAACGTTTGCTCAACAGGATTTGGTCGGCTTGCTCTGGTGGAAAACAAACAGAGCCAAACAGAGCTTAGCAAGGTTAGAGTGGGAAGGAAATAACATAGAGCTATATCTGAACAAATGCTTTTCTAACTAGGCTGAGTGATCGCCAAGTGTGTCAGGACCCAAATGTATGTCTCTGGTTTATGACACAAATTCTGGCCTGGTGGCAAACATTGACTGAGCATCAATCAGTGCTTTTATTTGTTCTATTTGTTCTCTTATCTGCCGCGAAATTACCAAACTGTTGCATCACAACCATAAGATTCAAATCTAAAATCTAAAAATAAAATGATTGACTAAACCAGTGGTGAAATAATTTAATTAATTTAAATTCCATCATCTAAGGTATAGGTAGGTGTGTTTGTGCTTGTGTGAGAATGCGTGAATGTCAACTATAACGTGAACACTTCAGTCATTTCAGCTGTTTCACAGATTAGCTGTTTGATGAGGTGTCGGCCACCCGTTGCCTTCTGGGTAATGGAGGAATATCCAGCTGCTACAGCTTTGAAGCTCCCGTCTCCTCCTAATCCAACGTCTTGGGAGTAATATGGTGGAGGTGAATGAATCAATAGCATGAATGAGAGGATGGCCACTACTCATCCTAACCACACCACACAGGCTCATTAAAAGAGATGTGTGGACTTGTGGATGAACGTGTTACTTGTCCATCGACTTATAGAGGAGGCATGGATATCTTTCTCCATCCTTACAAGGTATTGTTTCATAATAACAGAGGATATGAATGATGAATGAATGAATGAGGATGATACATGAACAAATACATGTTAGGGATGGGCTGTGACAGCACTCTCTGTATCTATGTGTTTGACCATCAGTATTAGAACTATAAATAACTGTATAGCTGGATTTGTGATCAGGTAAAAACACTAATAACAGGGTCTTAAGACAGACATGGTTCTACATAGAGGAACTATAGTATATTCTAGTATATTATTATTCTTGAAGTATTCACACCCTCCGAGTCATTTTTCTTTACAAACCCCTATGATTAGGAACTATTTCCTGGACTTAATATTATCAATTATTGATTTATTTATATGTAGTTATATTGTTTTGTGCATTCAGTCATTAGTCATTAAGATTAGCCTTTTTTTGTGTTTGAATATATATAAACTAATTCTGTATATGCACACAAATAGCAGTTTCAATACAAAACGGTCCCACAGCTTTACACAGTATGTGTAAAGCTAACTTCATGATTAATGCAGCCATCAGGCCTGTTTCCCTCTTACTCAGTGAACATTGTAATATTTCCACGTTGAAGGTTAATGAGAATATGTTGGGACAACGATAGCAATGCGGAGGTGGTTATGAACCAAGTATCCAGACTTATGAATAATGCATGTTCATTACATTATAATGGACTAAGGTAGCAATTTATTTTGTATGTTTATAATCAAGCAATGCATATGGAATTGGCAATGACTTCAGGATTTCATGGACTATCATGTTTATTTAATAACATGTCAGGAGATGATGCCTTTTGTAGTATTCTATTAGGCGGATCCAGAGTTAGATGATTAAATATGTAATTTTGTTAATAGTTAGTTTGTATTACAGTACTTTGTTAAGTGTCACCCTTTACGCAAACAGGTACATTATTGTACTGCAAGAGCTCTTAGAAATACATTTAAAGAGTCGTAAAAAACGAACACTCTCTTTTACAACACAGCATGACAAGCACATTAATTGGCCCACTCTGTACAAACATATCCGATAGTAGCTGCAGATGGGATCAGAAAGTGCTGAATAAAATAAAATAAAAAAATGATTTTTGCACTTCAATTTCTTTCTTATATTCAGTCCTCTGGCATGCTAGTCCAGAATAAAGATCCAGCTCTCAATGTCTGGCGGCAGTGTGTGTGTGTGTGTGTGTGTGTGTGTGTGTGTGTGTGTGTGTGTGTGTGTGTGTGTGTGTGTGTGTGTGTGTGTGTGTGTGTGTGTGTGTGTGTGTGTGTGGGGTGGGGAGGGAGCAGCATTGGGTTAGGGTTAGGGTTCCTGGATCCCTGACCCTGACAACAGTTCAGAGCTACTAACACAGGTGCAACTATATTTACAATTCCCTGCTATTTACTCTGCTCTCCCCCCTCTGCTGCCTTCCCCACATTCTGCTCTCTCTCTCTCTCTCTCTCTCTCTCTCTCTCTCTCTCTCTCTCTCTCTCTCTCTCTCTCTCTCTCTCTCTCTCTCTCTCTCTCTCTCTCTCTCTCTCTCTCTCTCTCTCTCTCTCTCTCTCTCTCTCTCTCTCTCTCTCTCTCTCTCTCTCATTTCAGCCCCTATCTGCCCCATCTGTCCTAGAGAGAGGGTGAGAGAGATGGCGAGAGTGAGAAAGAGAGAGACAGAAGTAGAGAGTGAGCGAGAGCGATGGTGACTGGTGATAAGGAGACAGATGGGAGCGGCTCTATAAAGGACCAGTGAAGACGTAGCGACCGGGTCTCGGCCGCTAACAGGAGATCGCCATCA